>NC_083365.1:74341253-74641253 GCF_030254825.1 Meriones unguiculatus
ACCTTCAGGGCTCGAAGAATGTTTAGGTCGGCGTCCAGTTGGTGGTAGCTGTCACACGCTATGTCCCCAGTGGCATTGTCTTTCACACCGTTCCCCGGGGTGTGGGTGAAGTTGTCCCAGATGCTGGGGCCTTTGCCATCCGCATCCCAACCTCCTTCGATTTGATAGGCCGAAGAGGATACACCCCAGAGGAAGTCATCCCGGAATGTGCCGTGATAGAACAAGTCTCTTTCAAACTTGGGCTGGTTGGAGAACTTCTCCCACACTATTTTGGCCTTGGAGGGCACCTCAGATGGGAAGTTGAAGGTGGCTCTGGTTCCGGAGATAAAGTCTGCTCTCACAGGCACTGGGTTTCGTTTTACTTTCTTGGCGAGGAAACCGTTCTTTTCGATGATGCTGGTGAAGAAGTAGGCAGACTTCCTGGGAGTTCTTGGCCTGCTGCTGTCGTTGAAATTGACATGGTACAGCCCAAACCTCTGGCTGTAGCCTGAGGGTCCTTCAAAGCCGTCAATGAGAGACCGGGCAATGTAGGAACGGACATCCACCAGATCCTTCTTGACAGCTAGAAAGAGAAAGCAAAAGTCAGAAGTGTGTGTGTGTGTGTGTCTGCATGTGTTTGCATGTGTGCATGTGTGAAAACCAGAAAACAACCTCGCTGTTATTCCTCAGGACACCATCCCCCTTGGCCTTGGTTTTCATCTCTCTTTTTTAATTAAAAAGAGAACTTTAATGTGTGTTTTGCCTGCATGTGTGTCTCTGCACTGTATGCACCACATGCACGAAGTGACTGCAGGGGTCAGAAGAGAGCATCAGGTCCCCTGGGACGAAAGTTCAAGAAGGTCGTGAGCTGCCATAAGGGTGCTGGGGATTGAACTCAGGTTCAGCTAGTGCTCGTTAACACAGAGCCATTTCTCCAGCTGCCCCTTACTCCCTCACCTTAAAAATATATATATAACAACAAGGTCCCATGTGGCCCAGGCTGGGTTCATCCTCTATACAGCTGAGGATAGACTTGAACTCCTGATCCTGTTGCCGCTACCTCCTGAGTTCTGTGTTGCTGGCATTCAATGCCTAGCTTATGCAGTGCTGGGGATGGAACCCAGTTCTGCCAGCATGTTAGGAGAGCACTCTGCCAACTGAGCTACATCCCCTGACCTATTTAATTGTTTTTGAGACAAGCTCTCACTAAGCATGCTAGTATGATCTTGAACTCTCAATCCTCCTGCCTCTGATTCCAAGTGCTGGGGATAAAGGCGTGTGCCACCACAGTTATGACGCATCTCCATAAGGGGAAGGGTCACATGAAGGTGGAGGCATAGCCTGGAGTGACCCTGACCTCCCCACTCTCTGTAACCTGTGGCTGGGGACTGTCATTAGTCCTGTCTGTCCCAGATTGCCCATTCCCTGACCAGAGCAGTGCTAACTTTTGATTCCTGCCTTTTGGTTCTGAGTGACAGGTACCATGAACTGAGTCTCCTTTTGGGGCCACTGTGCTGGAAACCACTTCGATCCTTTCCCACTGGGATAAGATGCTCGGGTCAGACGGAGCCTGTGTGCAAGGCCCTGCCGCAGAACAGGGAGGGGAGTGCAGACTGGAGAGCCAGACGGGCTAAAGGGGCCGGAGCCCTGGGGGAGGCAGCGGTTTGGGAGCCTGCACTAAGCGCCAGTGCATTCTGTCTCCCGCTATGGGGAAGTCCCCTTTAGAGTGACATTTTTTCAGTCCTATGCTTCTACTGTCTTTCCTGGTCCATCACGGGCTCTCAGTGAACATCGGTTAACTAAGTGCAGCAGACTCTTGGACTGGAGCCGCTGGTGAGGTGGCTCAGTGAGTAGAGCTTGACCAGCAAGCCCATCACCTGAGCTCAATCTCTGGCCTCTCCTTAAACAGGACTCTGAAGGCTGGGCGAAGAGCCGGCCCCCTCGGGATCAGCGGCTCCTCACCCTTGAGCACCTCGTTGATGTACAGGTTGAAGTAGGTGACTCTGGCGGAGTCATCCAGGAGGTCTGCTCCTTCCCCTGTCGGCGCGCCATTCCCAGCCAGGAGGATGGGGACTCTCCCCTTGGTGTACTCCGCGGAAGCAAACCGAAGCAGCCTTCTGATGCCCCAGGGCACCACCCGGATCCAGGGAGACGCAGTCCGGGGCCACGCGGGGTCCGTGTGCCGGGAGAAGCCTCCGATGGCGTCATAGCTGGGGATGCAGGCCTGCGGCGCGGCCTCGCCGACGAGGCGGGACGTGTAGTGGGACAGACCCAGGAAGTCCGCGGAGCCTCTCAGCAGCCGCTTCTCCTCGGCGCTGAACTCCGGGAGCTGGGCCAGAGCGCGGCCGCACTGCCGGTTTACCTGCTGGACCCGGGCCCGGAGGGCAGCGGGGTAGTCGCCATCCACAAAGAGGGGGTGCGCGAACCAGCCCAGCATGAAGTGCAGGAAGCGCTCGGCGGCCGCGCGGTCCCGGGGGCTGTCCCCACGCAGGGGCTCGGCCCAGTCTGAGTTGAGCACGATGCCCACGCGCCCCTGCTGCTGTTGGCGATGGTGGCGGTCATAGAGGTGCCAGGTTCTGGCGTGTGCCTTGAGGATCGAGTGAGCCACCTTGTGGGGGGAAAGGAGAGTGATGTCAGCAGTGGCGCTGGCGAAGTGGTGTCAAGCTGCTGAGGTCACGGGCGGCGGGGGCTGGGGCGGCTTCACGGTCACCGCCCTGGCCTCCCTTTCCTGCATGAGCAAGCGTGGCGGTGCGGGCCTGAGATCCCGGAACTCGGGAGGTCTAGCCTCACCCCACAGCAAGTTCAAGGGCAGCCTGGACTACATGAGGCCCCATTTCAAACAAAGGAAAGAGCGATCACAGCTGTAGGGTGGTCCGGGGAAGTAAACCAGATGGCTAACTGGGGCCGACTGTGAAAATGCCACCACAGCAAATACCTAAGAAAGACACTAGCGTGACGGCGGAGACACTAGCGCGACAAGAGTCTTGCCTGCGACCTTTACTGCAGACTTGGGAAGGCCGGAGGCGCAGTGTGGAAGTGTGTGCTGGGCCCGTGGAGGAGGTGGCCGGCGGGACAGGACAGCTGGTGTTCTTATAAGAGCCAGCAGTGGGCACACTCCATTGGGGACCCACCCCCTGCCCTCTCAATCCTGGAGGGCAACACCAAAGGCTGCCTCCAGACAGGGAAGCCACAGCGGAAATCGGAGCAAGAGAGGAACTTGATCGCGGGCTCCCTGGAAAGTGGTCACACTGTTGTGGAAGCCCAGCTCACCATCCTTGTCACAGCGGCCAGGAGACAAAGTCATTAAACATGAAGTGATGGCAGAGCGGAAGTGAAGGAAGAGGGATGCAGCTGTGGAGCGCTGGTCTAGTTGCCCTTGAGAGTCAGGAGCACGGAGAAAATGGGGACCGTATGAAGCTGTGGGTGACACTTCACCCACAGGACCGCAAAGAAAAAGAGGGAAGGAAGAAACTAATTTGTGACTACATTGTCAGCCTGACAGAATCCAGAACCAGCATGGAGACAGGCCTGGGTCTGTCTGTGAGTCTCTGAGGCAGCTTTTAGGCTGGGTTAATTGCGGTGGGACGACCTCAGGTGGGCGGCACTGTTCTATGGGCTGGGGACCTTGGACTGAAGGAAAAGGAGAAATCGGCTGAGCACAGCAACAGCCTCTCTGCTTCCGCCTCTCACTGCGATGCTATGGCACCAGCTGCCTCATTCATGCTCCTGCCTTGATGGCTGCGCCTTTGGATTGTGAGCCAAAAGAAACAGCTTCTCCTCAAGTGCTTTTGAAAGGTGTCTTGTTACAGCAATAAGACAAGGAACCACGACAGAAGAAGAAAAGCAAAGACTTTCGAAGCCTTGTCTCTGAAAAAGGCCTCAGGAAAGCTTACGAAAGCCAGGTGTGGTGGCCCATCCTGTAATCCTAGCACTGTCGAGGCTGAGGCAGGAGGATTTCTGTGAGCTGAACACTAAACACTAAACTGAGTTTCAGGTTAGCTTGAGCTACAAATTGAGACCTGCTTCAAAAAGCACATAGGCAGGTAGATAGATAGATAGATAGATAGGTAGATAGATAGATAGACAGATTAGGTAGACAGACAGATAGATAGATTAGGTAGCGTCAAGGCTGTGGCTACGGCGAAGTTGTATAAGGGCTTGCCTAGAATACACAAAGCCCTGATCTACTCCCCAACACTGTGTAAAACTTGGCATGTTGGCACATGCCTATCATCCCAGCACCAAGAAGGTGGGGACTGAACTCAGTGTCATGTGCACACTAGGCAAAAGCTCTACAACGAAGGACACTCCTCTAAGCCTGGAGCTCGCCTTGGGCCATGAAGACACTTGCCTATCATGAAGGAAGCCCAGGTCTAATCTTCATCGCTTCTTACAAATCAGACATGGTGGCAGATGCCTTTGGTCCCAGAATACAAGCAAGAGATCAGAAGTTTAAGGTCACCCTGAGACAACACTAACAAAATGTGCTCATCCTTCCCTCTCTCTGCTTTCCTTCCGAGGGCAGGAAGGAGACAGCCAGTGTGTCCTCTAACAGGAGTTGCAGGATGGGAGAAAAGTACCTTAAAAGAAGCCACTCCTGGGTCAGAGATGGCTGGTGCGTGCTGCCCAGTGCCATAGCCCGCGTAGCTTATCACCCAAGGCTCATGGAAGGTCACCCACAGCTTCACACGGTCCCCAAAAGTGGAGAAGCAGAATGCTGCATAGCTCAGGAAGGCATCCACCACACTCTCGCTCTGCCAGCCGCCTTGCTCCTGCAGGGCCTGAGGCAGGTCCCAGTGGAACAGTGTAGCCATGGGCTGAATGTTTGAGTCCAGCAGGCTGTTTATCAGCTTGTTGTAGTAGGCCACACCTTGGAGGTTGGGGCTGCTTTTCTGCCCATTGGGGAAGAGCCGGGACCAGGAGATGGAGAATTTGTACACCCCAGCCCTGAGGCCTCGGAGCAGGGCGACATCAGAGGCTGGTTTGTGGTAACTGTCACTGGCCACCTTTGCTGTCACTTGGCCGTTGGCAACATTCTGGTTACTGTAGTGGTCCCAGATGCTCGGCCCTCTGCCACCTTCGGCCCAGCCTCCTTCCACACTAAAGGCTCCTGTGGACACCCCCCAGAGGAATCCTTCTGGAAACACATCTTGCAGGAAGGCATCCCTTTCTGCCCTCGACTGGTTAGCAAAGGCTGCCCAGACTCTCTGGTAGGTGGATACAGGCGATGAGGGCGCAACAGCGGCCGCATGATGCTGCTCAGTGTGAAGGGCCAGGCTGTCAGTTAGAGAACAAGACGGGCTGTGGGATTGAAGTGACATGAAGAGACAAAATTAATGACTGAGTTACACATGCTCCACAGGGTCAGGCGGCAGATGCAGGCCGATCTCTGTGAACGTGAGGCCAGTCTGTTTACATAGAGATCCAGGCCAGCATGGTTACACAGTGAAACCTTGTCTAAGGAAAGAAGAAAGATGAAGAGGAAGTGGAGAGAGAACGACAGAAAGAGAAAGAAAGAACGGGAGGGCCAGGAGGAGGAGGAGCTGCAGGAGCTTCTGACCGCACACCAAGGCAGGCCACCCCCGCCTCCCTGCACTCCACAGAAGGCTGCCCTCTCCACGGCAGCATGCCGTGCCGTGTCTCCAGCCATCTGCTCTCGCGTCAGAACTGTGAGGCCGGTCCTCTCTCCGCCATCTGTGACATCTAAAGTTCTCCAGGAAGAAAAGCCATCTGCTCTCCGTGAAGCCTCTACCTCCCCTTACGTCAGCATGTTCCCTGTCCACTTTCTGTCTGAGTTAGGACGCTGGCCATAAGACAATGTTGGCTCTTCTCTCTGAAAGAGTACCAGAAGGTTAGGGGTTGACAGGAGAGCCTCCCGAGGAGTCGAGGAGTCCATCCGATTTCCTGACGTCATGGCCACCCCCCCCACCCCCGCTCAGGAACTGGCTCTGGCCTGTCTGCTCATCACAGCGTGTGCACTCACAGGACAAGCCTGACATGCAGCAGACGTGAGCTGCTGATCTGAAGAGAGTTCAGAGGAGGAGAGCAGAGTGACAGCTGAGAGAGGTGTGACTAAGCGGTGGGCAGTGGGACCAGAGCTCTGGGCTGAGGTCTGGACGTCCAGTGACTGTCTCCACAGGGTGTGCTCAGCTCACACGGGCAGCAGGCCCCCACAGGTCACAAGGTGCTGAGGAGCCCCAGTGCTGTCTTCTACATCGTTTAAAGTGTGTGTGTGTGGGGGGGTGTAACTACAAAGACAAACTCAAACTGCTCTAATTTCTTTAAACTATGCATGTGTGTACATGGAGATGCACACGTGTGTGCATGTGTGCACATGTGTGTGGAGGCCAGAGGACAATGTTGGCTGTCATCCATAGGAATCCCACCCACCTCCTTTACAGCAGGGTTCTCTCTGAACAGGGAGCTTGCTGCTTCAACTACACTGGCCAGGGAGCCCCACATCCATCTGGCTTCAGTGCTGGGGTGACAAGCATGTGCCACCATTCTTGGCTTTTCATGCTTGTTCTGCAGATGGAACACAGATCCGCATGCTTACAGAGAAAATGTACTTTACAGACTGAACAATCTCTCCAGCCCAAACTGCACTTAGAATTTTTTTAAGTAAGATTCTTTGGAGTGTGTCTCTGAGATGGCTGTCCTGTTGCTGCTGTGTTCTTTGGAGAAGGTGTTTCACGTTTCACATAGAACTAAATTCAGAAACTTCACGAAGCTTCGGTGGGCTGCTCAGATCTATACCTGAACTGGTTTCTCATTTTAAAACATATTGTATTTATTTACTTTTCAAGTGTTGTTATTTGTTGTTCTTGTTGTATGTGGACAACTTCAGGGAGTCCACTCTCTCCTCTGCCTTTCCATCGGACCTGGAGTCAAACTCAGGTCACCAGGCTTTCCTGGAGTTCCAGTCAGTTTCTTGGCAACCTGACACCAAGCTGGGGTCCTGGGGAAGAGGAACCCTGATTGAGAAGATGCTTATATCAGACTGCCTGTACACGAGTGTTGATTAATGATGGATGTGGGAGGTATGACCACTGTGGGTGGTGTGACCTCTGGGTGGGTGTGGAAAGCTGTGGGATGCAGCTGCAGACAAAGTCAGCCTGAGAGACACTCCTGGATGCTCCAGGTAACCCGAAGCCTCGGGCACCTGGACGCAAATGGCCTCTTCCTAAAGCAACACACCTGCGGCCAAGCTTGACAGCTGAGCTGGATCACCAGGACGCACACTGTGGCGTGGAGAGCTGCTTGTTAAGCTGCTTTGTCATGTTTTCACCTGGGGAAGTAGTTTGAAAAAAGGGGAGGTGGCTCCACACCTTTTTCTATTTGTATTGATGTGACTTGTTTTTGTTTTGCCTATAAATAATGAACCCTGGACTAAACCGGAGCTGCTTCAGTCAGAGTGACAGCCCTCTCAAGCCCATCCCATGTGAAGTGTGATTGTCCTCACTCCCCACTCAGGGTTAGACTCTGCCTGCGGGCTCCGGCAGATTGGCGCCTGAACAGGGACCTGGGATACGGGGAAGCAGTGAAGGACAGCGCAGTGTTGACAAGCTCGGATCATAAAGAGTCAGGGTGAGTAAAACTGAGAGTAAAAATGGGACAAGCAGTAGTGTCATGTTTTTTGCATGGTCTTTAGTTTGACCATGCAAACTAGAGACCGTTTGCTTCTGTGGTTCAAGACAAAGAAAGTGAAACTTTCAGGGTCAGAAAGAAAGAGGAAAGACAAACAGGAGGCTTGGAGACAAAATAAGATTAAACCATCGGCTCCTCCTGAAGAGTTCTAGTCTCTTCTGATGACAATAATTCTTTGTTAAAGGAAATTAAGAAGCTGGAATGGGGCTTGGAGGAAATAAACAGAAAAATTGAAGAATTAATGATTAGGAAAAATGAGGCTCAATCCCCCGCTCCAACTCCCTCATTGATGACAGGCTTGGATCCTCCTCCTGGGATGGTTACGGTTGCTATAAAACACGAGTGGGCCTTTTCCTTTGTCCACTTCGTGAGCAGCTGTATCCCTGTTACAAGTCTTTACAACAAGCTATGCAGAAAGAAGAAGATATAACTGAGTTTTATGGTTTTCCAGTTCTAGAACAACCTGACAGGGTAATAGGGTGAGAGTCCATGCTCTTAGTTCTTTTAAGCAATTAAAAGAATTAAAACCTGCATGCTCTCAATATGGTCCTACAGCAGCTTTCACTCAAGCTCTCTCAGAATCCTTGTCTACTGAGGCCTTCTGCCCAGGAAACTGGAAGTGATTAACAAGAGCATATTTATCAGGAGGAGATTATTTTTTATGGAAGTCAGATTTTGCAGAGCACTGTCAAGTTACAGCTGAGCTCAATCGAGCTCAGGGAGTTCCTATAACTTAGGACATGCTTGCTGGGGAAGGAACCTATAGGGAAACAGGAGAGCAATTGGATTTTGATGTGGCAGTTTATGCTCAGGTGAATGCTGCTGCCTGAAAGGCCTGCAATAAACCGGTGCTGCTTCAGTCAGATTGACAGCGCTCTCAAGCCGATCCCGTGTGAAGTGTGTTTGTCCTCACTCCCCACTCAGGGACTGTTTGACTCTGCCCGTGGGCTCCGGCAGGCAGATGGCCCTGAGCTGTAAAATACAGAAGGGTTCGAGGCTCAGACTGTATGTTTAACTGTGGTTCCACGGGATGTGGCGCCCTCTTCTGGTGTGCATGCTTGCAGACAAAACACCCCTATGCATTACATAAATAAATCTTTAAACAAAGCAAGTGAGGGAGAGGGCTGAGCAAGTCATGGAGAGCAAACAAGTAATTAGCACTCCTCCGTGGCCTCTGCTGCAGCTCCTGCCGCCATCCTGCCTGCCTCCACCTCTTGGTGGCTGTAAGTTACTGTTGGTCAGGATTTCATTACCGCAGTAAAAAGCAAACTAGGACCAAGGCGAGTGTCTTTACCCTCTGAGCCATCAGCTACCCCTACGCTTTATTTATTTATTTAGAGGCTCCTAACGTGTGAGCTGCAGGGGTTACGATTAGGTCACCAGGGTTGGCTTTGGGTGCCCTTACCCCCTGAATCACCTAGCTGACCCCATAGCCTGCTTTCTCTGCCACATGTATGCACACACCTTCCCCAGTATCTTAAGCCAAAAGGCAGGGTTCAATGCCAGCTCTGCTAATGGTGTAGACCTAGGAGAGTGAGGAAGCAGACTGCAGGGCCCAGACACATCTCCAGGAGGGCCTGCGCCGCCTCCGGCCCTCCCTCTAAGCCTGTTTGCTGTTCCCAGGGGCCAGGAGAAGGCTCAGCAGGTGAGAGCGATTCCTGTGCTTGCAGAGGGCCTGGGTTTAGTCCCCAACATCCACATGGCAACTCTAGGCCCCAGGGATCTGCTCCCATGTTCGGGCCCCTGCAAGTTCATTTGGGCATGTGGTGCACATACACAGACTATGCTGTGAAAGCATGTGTGTGCACACACATACACACACACACACTCGCACATTAAACAAAGGATCAAAGCCAAGAGACAAGGACAATGGTCCCCAGTGACTGGCCAGGGAAAGAAGAGTGGGCCCATCTTAGCAGTTACTCATAGTTAACTGTGCAAGCCGACATTACCTCTCCTCAGAATTGGACGGACAGCTCAGGAGTGCACTGATGTCAAGCCCAACAGTGTGTACTTGGTCTTTATTTATGGCTGTAAGAAGAGAAGCTTAGTTGACTTCCTGGCATGTGGAGCTCACGCACAAACATGCCACCAGTAGTTTGCCCCACTCTCAACCAACCCAAACCCCGGGCAGTGATTCTAAGCCCTCCTTAAATTACCATGGAAGTGTCGGAACTGAGGACCAGAATGTTGGTCCTCACATTTCGCCCAAAGACTTCCGAGAACGGCTGAAACCGTCCTGGAATCTTGGACCCAGAAGGTCTCAGGGCAGTCTGGAGGGCTGTTTTGTTTGTTTCCCCCTTTTTCGGTCTTTTAAGACAGAGTCTTCCATGGTCCAGGTTGGCCTCAGAGTCACTGCGCAATGAAGGACACGCTTCAATCTCTCACCTTCCTGCCTCCCCTCCCAAGAGCGGGGAGTGCAGGCCTGAGCCACCACACCCTGTGCACACGGTGCTGGGTATGGAACCCGGGTTACACACTGGCCGAGCACTCACCAAGTGTGCTGCCTCCCAGCCTGGAGTTAGACGCACATAACAGTTAATGTCTTAACCTTCCTGTTTTCAGACAGGGTTTCTGTCTGGCCTGCTTTCTTTTTAGCCCTGGCTGTTCTGAAACTCATCTGTAGACCAGGATGGACCTCAAACTCATAAAGATCCACCTGCCTCTGCCTCCCAAGTCCTGAGATTAAAGGCCTATGTCACCACCACTGGGATAAGAAAAAAATTAAAAATAAAAAGAAGGCTAGAGAGGGCCAGTCTTTGCTGCACACCTGTGACCCCAGGACTCGGGGAGGCAGAGGCAGAAGGATCACTGTGAGTTGGAGGCCAGCCTGGTCTACAAAGTGAGTCCAGGACAGCCAAGACTCCACAGAAAAACCCTGTCTCAAAAAAAAATTTTTTTTTCGTTAAGAAGGCCGGAGAGTTCATTGGTAAAGCACTTTCCCGGCAAGCATGCGAAGTCCAGTCTCCAGAACCATGCAAAGAAGCTGGCCATGAGGCTGGGGACAGTTCAGCAGTCAGGAAGTAACTGCTTTTCTGGAAGACCCGAGGTCAGCTCCCAGCACCCGCTTCAGGTGGTTCACAACCGCCTGTGACTCCACATCCAGGAGCCAGCACCTCTTCTGTCCTCCTCAGGCACCTGCACCAACACACACACGCACACACACGCACACGACTGGCCTTGAACTCAAGGCCTGCCTGGGTCCCATAGTGAGTTCTAGAACAGCGGGTCCTACACGTGTATTTTAGCTTATTAGTCACCAGCAAGGCTCCATGTAACCAGGGAACCCACAGAGGCTGTTTCCATGCTGACACTCCCAGCTGAGGCTAGCAGGTTTTTGTGTCTATACTGAGTCCTTGGCATCCTTGGCAGACAGACCTCTCAGTGTCTTGGGACAGTGGGAGCTCATTGTCAGGGGAGGCATGGGGACCATAGGCTCATTCAGTAGGCTCTCAGTCCCGTCATTTTCCTAGGTCCCTCCCTCCTGGGAACCCCCGAGTTCAGTACTGCTACCCAGCAAGCCAGTGCAGCAAATGTCACTCACCACCGGTCACATGTCTGTCCACTTACCTTCCAGGAGGCTGAAGAGCAGTGAGGAGGGGCTCTTCCCCGTGGACGGGCAGTCCTGAGGTTTCAGGGTGTAGATGAAAACCTTCATTTTTGGCTCCATATTCTAGAAAAGATAAAGAGCAAGCGTGCCTTTGGTAATGGGAACGGGTGAGATGCTCTCTGCCCACCTTTTGAAAATGACCTCTCGCCATCCCACTTAGTGAGGGCGGTGGCTTGGAACCCGAGGGAGAAAAACACAGGACAATGATCGTTGGCCACCAACCCTCCCAAATGAAGTGACACCCACACCAGTTCAGTTCAGATGGGGCACCTGATAAGCCAGCGGCAATGTCGGTGTCAGGGTCTGCGCTACCCAGGACGTTTGCCAGGGGGCCAGCACCACGGTGAGCATGGCATCTGCGGGTTGTGAGGCTGAGAATGGACTGGTCGGGAGAGTGTTTGTCTAGCATGTGTGAAGTCCTGGCGCCAGGCCCAGGGCCACATAAACCAGGTGTGCTGGCACAGGCCTCTAAACCCAGAACTCAAGGCTTGGAAGCAGGAGGATGAGAAGTTCAAAGTCAGCTACACGAGGCTAGCCTGGGCTACATGAAAACCTGTCTCAAAAAATATACATTTTTGTTTGGAAAGGAGAAAAGATAAGAACAGGTAAACTGGCTATGGCAGAACAAGCTGGCCACAGCAAGATAGCCATGGCTTCAAAGGAGTTCCCACACTTTCCTCCTTTCCTTTTGTTTTGTTTTTCAAGACAGGGTTTCTCTGTGTAGTCCTGGCTGTCCTAGAACTCTCTCTGTAGACCAGGCTGGCCTCAGACTCACAGAGGTCTGCCTGCTTCTGCCTCCTGAGTACTGGGATTATCCACTTTCCTCCCATGCCCCTTCCCTAGTCCACTGATAGGGGAGGTCCTCCTCCGCTTCCATCTGACCCTAGCCTATCAGGTCTCATCAGGACTGGCTGCATTGTCTTCCTCTGTGGCCTCATAAGGCTGCTCCCCCTTCAGGGGGAGGTGAGCGGGTAATCAAAGAGCCAGCCACTGGAAACCCACTTGGACACTGAGCTGCCATGGGTTACATCTGATCCGGGGTCCTAGGTTATCTCCATGCATGGTCCTTGGTTGGAGTATCAGTCTCAGAAAAGATCCCTGTGTCCAGATTTTTTGGTTGTTGCTCTCCTTGTGGAGCTTCTGTCCCCTCCAGGTCTTTCTATCTCCCCCTTCTTTCATAAGATTCCCTGCACTCTGCCCAAAGTTTGGCTATGAGTTTCAGCATCTGCGTCGATACCCTGCTGGGTAGACTTTCAGAGGCCCTCTGTGGTGGCTCCTGTCCTGTTCTCTGTTTTCTCCCTCTTCTGATATCCATCCCATTTGCCTTTCTGAGTGAGGATTGATCATCTTACCCAGGGTCCTCCTTCTTGCTTAGCTTCTTTAGGTGTTCAGATTTTAGTATGTTTATCCTAATATCCACTTATAAGGGAGTATATACCATGTGTGTTTTACTGCTTCTGGGATACCTCACTCAGGATGATCTTTTCTAGATCCTACCATTTGCCTGCAAATTTCACCATTTTCTTGTTTTTAATTGCTGTGTAGTATTTCATTGTGTAAATGTACAATTTCTGCATCCATTCCTCAGTTGAGGGACATCTGGGTTGTTTCCAGATTCTGGCTATTATGAAAAAAGCTGCTATGAACATGGTTGAGCAAATGTCCTTGTTGCGTACTTGAGCAGATTTTGGATATACAGCACATGATTCTTTTCTCTCTACTCTTTTTGTTTCCTTAAGACTGTCAATTAATTATAACATTTCCTCCCCTTTTTCTCTTCCCCAAATCCTCTAATACACCTCTCCCTGTTCTTCAAATTCATGGCCTCTTTTTCCACCACTATTGCTTGCATATGTGTATGTAAGTCTATATACATATGTTCCTACATGTAACCTTTTGAGGCCATGTAACGCTACTTGTGTGTACACGCTCAGTGCTGGCCGTTTGCCACCTGGTGTGCCCTTCCCCGGGGAGGCCCCAGCCCCCCCAACTTTCCTCAGTTCTTTGTGCAGGGTCAGGGCTCCGTGTGCTGTTTCCATCCAGTTTTTCACATTCATTGGTGTTGTCCTTGTTCCGCTCCCTTTTTAGCAGTCATGTCGGTGAGGCTTTGAGGTAATAGCTTTCCGTGTTTCCTGGAGACACTCACTCCCAGCAAGGTCCCTGATGCTCTAGCTCTTAAATCTTTCTGTCCCTCCCTCTATTTTTTCATTCAGTATCTTTGGTGTGAAGGAGAATTATCTTCAGGCTGATATGTTTGACTTCTCTTAAAGGTAGTTTTATTGGCTGTTCAGACCCTTCCATGGCTGCTTATAGTGACCCTCTCTCTCAAACAGGGTCTCATGTAGCCTAGTCTGGCCTTGAACTCATTGTTTAGTTGAGAGTGACTGTGAACTCCTGGTCCTCCTGCCTCTACCTCCTGAGTGTCGGGATTACAGGATTACAGGTGTGCATTAGCATACTTGGTTTATACTGTGCTGGGAATGGAGCTCAGGGCTCTGCCTATGCTAGGAGGCAAGCAGTCTACCAACGGATGGCCTACACATGGAGCCATGGCAAGCCCATCCCCAGAGCCGAGGCTCAGCCCTGCCTTACCGAAGCATCACATCTTATCTCCAGTAAGCCATCCATAAAGCTTTGCCACTCAGCATCAAGCTGGGAAAGCGCTCACATTACCTGCACCTCACTCAGCTTCTGAGGTAGCGTCCCCACACTTTGGCAGTCATAAGACAGATCAAGAGAGAGGAAATCCACCGAGTCCTGAAACAAGGAAATCCAGCATTAGGAACAAGACCCTGCTCAGCATGTGCTGAGACTCTCTTCATGACTAAGCCCAGTCTTGGGATTCCCCAAGGGAAAGCTGGGCATGTGCATGTGATCACCTAGTGTCCCAGCAGGAGTGCAAGTATGTTGTTTCATCATAAGTGTGTAAATGGGCATACCTGGGGTGAGGTTCCAACAAGTGGAGGGCATGAGGGAGGGAATTGGAGCCTGGAGTCTCCCCCAGGCAGCACACTCCCTTGACCTTTGTGGTGTTGGGGACCTTTTTTGGGGCTGGGTCTTTTTTTAAATTTCAGGCCATCGTTTGAAGTCCACGCAAGTCACCCCTGGCTTGGCCAGTTCCACTAGCAGAAAGCACAAACTACGCTCGTCCTTGTGATGGCTCAGAGGATACAGGCGCCTGCCATCAACTCTAATGACCTGAGTTCAACCCCCTAGATCCCACCTGATGGGATGGAACTGAGATTCCTCAAAATTACCCTCTGACCTCCACATAGGTACCATATCATGTGCATGCCTACATACACAAACAGATGGACAGACAGACACACATACACATACAAAAAGATGTAATGAAAAAATTTTTAAAAGAAGGTGGGTATAGTGGGACACACCTTTGATCCCAACACTTGGGAGGCAGAGGCAGGCAGATCTCTGTGTGTTTGAGGCCAGTCTGGTCTACAGAGTGAGTTCCGGGATAGCCAGGGCTCTACAGAGAAACCCTGTCTCAAAAGAAAAAAGAAAGGAAGGGTCTGGATAAAGGGCTCATTCGGAAAGTTCTTTCTATGAGTGCTGATCCTCAGCACCCACCCAAAGTCCAAGATTGTCTTTTTTTTTTTTTTTTGCTAGTGTTTGTTTTCTCTGCAGTCCTTGGCTATCCTGGAAGTCATTATATAGGCCAGGCCGGCCTTGGACTCATAAAGGTCTTCCTGCCTCTTCCAAGTGGTGAGACTTGAAGCATGTGTTACCATGCTTAGCCCAAGAAAATGTCATTAGCCCTAATGCTGGGAAATGCGGATAGGTGCACCCTGGGGCTTCCTTGGCCCCCTGAATCAGAGATGGAGACCCTGTCTCAGAAAGGAGAGGGGATTGTGGAAAGTAACAAGGAAATCAGTGTTGGCCTCTGGCCTCCACAAACACCCGGGGTCTCACTCACACATGCACAGGTTCATGTACCCGCAGACACACGTTACACACACTCGCACACACAGTAAAAACATAATCAAAATGGAAAAGAAAGGACTCTGCCTGGTCTCTGGCTTGCATATGCTTGAAGACCTTTAAATTCAGAATCTAAACAAAACCCAGCACAGTGCACACACACACACACACACACACACACACCTGCCCCATATGCCTGGCTGGCCGCTCCATTTCTCTCCTGGCTGGGATCTCACGAGCTCACCACTGTCCTTTCCCTTCCACTGAACAGGCACGAGCTGGGACCCAAGTGTACCGTGGACCTCACCCCACCCATCACTCACCCCCCAGTGCTTTCCGAATCAGATGACCCCTAGTGTTTACCAGACTCCACAGGCTGGCTCCATGGCAGAAAATGTCGCTAAAGTCCCCCACCCACACTCTGATTCTCCTTTCTGTTAACAGTTTTGTACAAAACACAGGCATGGACTTCCTGGAGGGCATGCTCACCAGGTGCATGGGGCAGGGAGAGTCACAGAGAGAGGTAGGTTAAGACTCACACGCACAGTTTAAGAACGAAGGTGAAAAGTGTATGGAGCACACGAAGAAAAGGCCGAGAATGACAAAGGATGTAAGAGAAGCAGCACTGGTGAGGCTCAGTGTTCATGGATTAGTCACCTGGGAACCTGGGGCACTTTAAAGTCCGTGTCACCTAAACAAGATGACTGGGGGTCTCCCCGCCCCTCCTCCCCTCCCTTCCTATCTCCTCCTTCCCTCTCCTCCTCCCTTCCTGCCCTCTCCTCTCCTCCCCTTTCCTCTCCTCTCTTTTTCTCCCCTCCCTTCTCCTCTTCTTTCTTCTCCTCTTTTCCGCTCCCTTCCCCTCTCCTGTCTTCTCCTCTCCTCTCTCCTCTCTCCTCTTTTTCTCCTTACCCCTTCCTTTTTCTGTGTAGGAGGGACAAGGTCTCATGTAGCCCAGGCTAGCCTTAAACTCACTGTGTAGTTTAGGATGATCTTGCACTCCTAGTCTTCCTGAGATTATAGCTATCTACCAGTCTGTGTGGTACTAGAGACAGAATCGAGGGATTGTGTGTGCGAGGCAAGCAGTCCGCCACCTCATTAAACTTCACACTCAGCCCTGTTGAGTATAACTTTTAAAAGAATCAGTCAGCTAAGCAGGAAGAGCTTTGGCCTGTTTGGGCTGCAAGCCCATGTGGGGCCCGATTCTGTAGCATGTACTCTGGCATCTGCAGTGTCGTGAGCCACGTATGTCGGCGACCAGATTTCACATTGCTGGCTCAGGAGCTTGAAAACCATCCGAGATAAGGTTTTGGATAAACAAGGCTCTTGCTGACTAAATGTCCTCTAAATTAATTTACAAAGAGTGATAATTGCTATCAACAGACCAAAGGGTTGATCGTAAAAATGCTTGCCCAGCAACAGCCTTTGAACTGGAATCTTACCTGTGCACGCAGCACAGTTTTTGAGGTAAACCCAGCACAGTGCATGGGTTCTGAGGAGCTCCCGCCCTGCTCAGTGCAAACCGGCAGGGCCTTCCAGCCTGCAGTCTATGCCTATCCCTCTGACTCTGAACTCAACTTCCTGGCTTGCCCTGTGTATCGTGTGCTGGCTTCCCACCCTCTTACATGACACCTGCCTTCTGCTTCTGTCCCTCCTCTCCTGCCTCCCACTTGTTTCCAGCAAAGTTCTCCCTCCTGTTAAGCCCACACAGGCTCATCCTCCACAGGAGGCTCTCACAGGGCTCCCCTCTCAACCCAAGGTGCTCTTTCAGCACTGGGAACTGTTCGTGTAGACAGGTGGAGGCCTTAGGCTGGGGATGCAGTTCAGCTGGTAGATTATCTGCCTAGCATGCACGAAGGCCTGGGCTCTATCCCCAGCACGATACAAACTTGGTATGGTGCTAGCCTTTGATCCCAGCACTTGGGAGGGAGAGACAGGGAGATCAGGAGTTCAAGATCATCTGCAGCAATGTAGTGACTTTTAGGCTAGCTAGAGAAACATATGGCCCTTTCTCAAACAATAAATAAATAAATAAATAAATAAACAAATAAGTAGCAGTTACAAGAGGAAATGGCGAGGACATATATAATCTTAGCACTCAGAGATTGAGACAGAGGATTCATCAAATTTGAGGCCATCTTGGGCCACTTAGTGAGACCCAGACTCAAAACAAAACAAAATATGGTAAAGTCAGGCATAGTGGTCCATGCCTCTAAACCCCAAACCAAAGAAGATGCAAACTAGATGATCATGAGTTCAAGGTCAGCCTGGGCTACACAGGGAGACCCTGTTTCAAAACCAAGCCAAACCAAAAATAAGTTATAGTTTAAAAGGTATAGAGACTATAATTCACATGGGAACTCTACTATGTGCTTTTGGCTTTTTTTTTTTTTGAGATAGGGTTTCTCTGTGTAGCCTTGGCTCTCCTGGACTCTTTGTAAACCAGGCTGGCCTTGAACTCAGAGATCTGCCTGCCTCTGCCTGGAATTAAAGGTGCGTGCCACCAGCGCCCAGCTTAAGATGTGTATTTTTAGAATTCTTATACCATAGTGGGTTTTTCTCTGTGTGTGGCCACGGCACAGATGTCTGGTGAGTGGACAGCTGCAAGGAATCAGTTCTCTTCTCCTACCATGTGGGTCCCAGAAGTCTATTTGCTCTGTTTTGTTTGAAATAGAGTCTCATTTTGTATCCCTGGCTGGCTTTTAGCTCACTATGTAGATCAGGCTGGCCTCAGACCCACAGAGAGCCACCTGCTCCTGCCTGTTGAGTGCTGGGATTACAGCTGTGACACCATGCCTGTCTGCACTCTGGCTTCTTAATGGAGACAGCTAAAACATGATGAATGGAGAGCAGAGGCTAAAGCACATTATCTCCTTTTTTAAGGTAGTGGTGAATCTTGGGCACGGATGCTGCTTAGGAGATTTTATGGAGATGTCAAACCAGGGCTGGGTTTATAGCTGGCTCGTCCGTAGAGCGCCTGCCCAGCACTCACAAAGTTCATCACAGCATTGCATGAACCCGCTGTGTGTCACATGCCTGTACTCAGGATGTAGCACTCAGGACATGGAGGCAGGGTGGTCAGAAGTTCAAGATTTTCTTCTGTGTTCTGAGATACATGGAAACCTATCTCAAAAATTTAAAAATTAAAAAGACCCCTCCCCGCAAAAATGTAAGGAAGCAAATAAAAATCACACTTTAGCTAGGCATGAAAGGTAGTGTCTACCTTTCATCCCAGCACCTTGGGAAGCAAAGGCAGGTGGAGCTCTCTGAGTTGGAGGCCACCTGGCTTACACAGTGAGACTGAGAGAACAGGAGCCTAACCGTTTGACCTTGGAGGAACCCCTTCTGACCTACATAGCCCCCAACCCCCGTTACATCCCCCCTGCCCCACTCCTGTGACTAAGCTCCCAGTTTGCTAAGTCCGTGTCACCAAGGCTACACAAGTACTGCCCTCATTCCCGAATGTCCTAGATTAACAAACCTGGCCAACCCCAACCTCAGCCCTTTGCTTAACCCATCTCCTTGGCCAACACCCTACCTGGTGAGAGAAGTCCACTGTCTTCCCTGAAGACAGCCCATCCCAGGCTTCCTCAGAAATCAACTTGCCCCACTGCCATTGGGCAGCCTTGTGTTCTCCTCCAGAGGCTTTCTCTCAAGATAAATACATACAACTGTTCTCCTAAGCATTACAGATGCTGCACCTACCTTGGTGAGTGCAGCCAAGGATGGGTCTAGCAGCTCAGGGATGTCTTCAGCCTTCAGGACCACAGACAGTTTTCCTCCTGGAACCAGACAGAAGAGGGAGCAGTTGCTGGGCAAGGAAGGGCTGAGGTTGTTTGAAGACATCACTATGGTGACTTGTCTCTAGTTAACTGACAGATTTTAGAAAATAAAGTGGCCAAAAATGACAATGTCTCTTGAAGAGGCTATTTTGCATTCGGCTTGGTGGCACACACCTTTCATCCCAGCACTCAGGAGGCGGAGGCAGGTGGATCTTCATAAGGTTGAGGCCAGCCTGGTCTACAAAGCAACAGCCAGGGCAAACATTGTCTTGAAAAACAAAACAAACAGCAAAAACAAAACAAAACAAAAATCCCCAACAATCTGAGAGAGACTATTTTATTTTTTATTTAGATTTTTTTTTTTTTTTTAAGACAGGCTCTCCCTGTGTGATCCTGACTGTCCTGGAATTCCATCTGTAAACCAAGCTGGTCTTGAACTTACAGAGGTCTGCCTGCCTCTGCTCTTGAGTGCTTGAACCAAAGTAGTGTGGTACTGTGCCAGGCAAGAGATTGTTCTGCATGAATCAAGACTGACATACAGAGGACTTGGCTTGGCAGAGTCAGGCTAAAAAAGACTTTCTTACTCTAAAGCAACAAGAGAACCCCTTTCTAAATTCTACTTAAAGGCGCAGTGCTCTGGGCTGAGGGTATCTCAGTTGATAGTGGGCTACCGTGCCTTGAGGGGGAAATAAAGGATGTATGCAGTTTGTCTGCTTGGATCTCAGGGAGCATGCTGATGGTTTTCAGGCTTTTGTGTACACCAGAACTCCTGTAGTTTAAGAAAAAGATGGTGGCGCACACCTTTAATTCAGCACTCAAAAGGCAAAGGCAGGCAGATCTCTGAGTTTGAGGCCAGTGCTCACTCTACAATGTGAGTTCCAAGACAGCCAGTGCTACACAGAGAAACCCTGTCTTGAAAAACCGAAGAATCAGAGATGGATGGGCCCAAGAACATACACCCCTTTAAAAATTATAGTTGCTTTATTTATGCATACATTTCTTTGTCCATGTGGGTATATACAGACATATACAGGGGCCAGAAGAAAGCGTAGAATCCCCTGGAGCTGGAATTACAAGTGCTTGTGAGCCACTTGATGTGGATACTGGGAATCAAACTCTGGTCCTCTGGAAGAGCAGCAAGCAGTCTTAGCCAATCAAGAGCCATCTTTCTAATGCCCCCCACCCCCAATGCCTTTCATGAGATAGGGTCTCATGTAACCCAGGCTGGCCTCAAACTCTCCAAGTAGACAAGGATGACTTTAAACTTCTGATCCTCCTCCCTTCACCTCCCAAGTGCTGAGATCATAGGTAGGCACCATCATGCCTGGTTTATGCAGTCCTGGGAATTGAAGGTAGATACATCTCCAGTGAGAAACATAAAGCTTAACACAAGCTGTGTATTTGTGTGATTCTGATCCTGTGGTCCTTAGAGGGCTGGGAGAAACACTAATGTGGAGGGTTGGGTTTCTCAGCGTTGCCATACTGTCTTAACTGGTGTGCACATGTGTCCCATACATTGTATGTCCTTGAGAAGAAAGACTGGCGTACTAAATCTGGGAACCTGGCTCAGATGGTGAAGTGATTGTCTCATAAGCAAGAGATGTGTACCAGCTGGTTTTGTGTCAACTTGACGAAGTTTCAGTTGAGAAAATGTCTCCATGAGATCCAGCTGTAGGGCATTTTCTCAATTAGTGACCAATGGAAAAGGTCCAGCCGTTTGTGAGGGCGCCATCCCTGGATTGGTGGTCCTGGGTTCTATACGAAAGCAGGCGAGAAAGCCAGGGGAGCAAGCCAGTAAGCGGTGTTCCTCATGGTTTCTGATCAGCTCCTGCCTCCAGAATCCTGCCCCGTTTAAGTTCCTATTCTGACTTCCTCAACAATGAACAGCAATGTGGAAGTTTAAACCAAACAAACCCTTTTTGTCACGGTCCAACTTGCTTTTTAGTCATGGTGTTCCGTCACAGCATTAGAAACCCGAGCTAAGACAAGACTCAAGTTCAGGGGACAGGGTCCGTGTAAACAAGCCAGGGGCAGTGGTGCACATCTGGAATCCCAACACTGGCAGGGCAGAGATTGGTGGATCCTCCACCTGGTTTGCTTGCCAGCATACCAGTCTACTTAGTGAGTTTCAGGCCAGTGAGAGACCCTGTTTAAAAACAAAATAAAAAACCCAAACCAAACCAAAGCAAACCAAAAACAAAACACAAGGTGTTTAGCTGGTGGGATGGCTTGGTATGTAAAAGGGCTGATAGCCTGAGTTCAATCCCAGAATCCACAGTGGGAGAAGAGAACAGACTCCTATATATTATCCTTTGACCTTCATACATGAATACCGTAAATAGACATACACAGTAATAATAAACAAAGTAAGAACTTAAAAAATACAGTGAGCAGGTCTTGAGGAATGATACCTGAGGCTGTCCTCTGAGCTCTACATGCATGTGTTCACACGTGCCCTGGATGCTCACAGAGAAGGTGCTCAGACCCACCACGGTTTGGACACCAACAGAAATTGAGAAAAAAACAGTGGAACTAGGATTACATACTTGCCTCCTGCAGTCAGACTCTGCAACAGGAGGGCACTCCCAACCTCAACAGTTTTGTCTGCTGTGGTACTAGGGATTGATGCCAGGGCCTCACACAAGCTGCATGAGCATAACAGGACGTAGTTGGAAGAAATATCCAATGTGATTGGAGAAGGAGAAAGCCCACCAAGGTTGCAGAAAGCAGAGGACAGGAGACATCTGATAAAAAGCCCCAGAGGAGAAATTCATCTGCAATCTTCAAATGCGATCTTCAAAGGAAGCATCAGTTTTTTGAGTCCAGCCTACTACCCAGAGTGATTCGGAGACCTCAGAGCAACAGGAACCCAAGCCCAGAGCAAGGAACAACACAGAAGCCTCTGTGAATCATGATCAAATAACAGTAAGCCATGCCAGAAGACAATTTTAATTACATAAACTCTTCCTGCATTAAAAAAAAAAAATGCCAAGGGTAGTAGCTGAGTGATAGAAACGTTACTTGAAAAAGCTGTCACAGAAAAATCTGTTGCAATTGTGACCAGTAGAGTAAATCTGTCCCTACTTTCAACTGCAATCTTTATATTTTTCCTCTCAGAAAAGGTTGAAAAAATATCTGTATGAAAAATCAGCTATGATAAAACAACAGTCTGAGAGACGAAAGACAGGGGAAGAGAAGAGAACAGGAAGTGCTTAATGGTGGTGAGCCTGTGGTATCTGATGAAACTGGGGATCAAGATAGACAACTTAATGATAATGTGTAAAAGCCTGGCGTGCTGGCAGGGATATGCGCATGGAATTCCAGTGTCTGAATGTCTAGTTTATGTGTGGATTCATAAAGATATATAACTGTACCTTGATAAACAGAAAGGGGGAATAAGATTAGCTGGAAGATACTGCTGAATTAGATCAACCTATTTACTTTAAAGATGTTTTAAAATTGATAAAGATCCTATCTGAATAAGAGAAGCTTCCACACGAAAGGCATGACTCGAGGAAGAGACACTCAAAGACAGTGATGCAGAAAGCAGATTCCCCCATGTGGAAAAAGTTCAACAAGCCAGCTGAAGAAGGGCAGATTGTTCATCATACTGGCAGATTGAACACCTTGATGCTGAAATGGACATTTGCTGAAGATAGATGATCAGGACTACAGCGTGAAGGATCATCACATCAATGGATTTTCATAAGGACACTAGAACTGCTATGTTTATGAGATTGAATATTGTCTCTGTTGTAGAAGTTAAACTATGTACAATTTTTAGCTTAAATGGAACGGGGGAAATGTAGAGGGATTTTAACCCAGCGACAAGGCTATGCTGGCTGGAATATAGACCCCCTTAGTACACACCTTTAATCCCAAACAATGAAGGTCAAGTTAGTTGGTAGAAGGAAGCAGCCAAGCTTAAAAGTAATGTCTGATTGAGAGGCAGACGAAGTGACGAATCAGAGAAAGACTTGACAGAATAGACGATGCCCAACTCTCACGAGAACAAGAGAGGAAAGAGAAGTGACTTAAAAGGGAACATCACAGAGAGAGGGAGGAGGAGGAAGAGGCAATTTCACCAGGACAGTTGTACAGAGACAGTTCGCAGAGAGAATAAGCTAGACACTGAAGACAGAACAAGCAAGAGAATGAAAAGGAGCTGGAATATTAGGACAGATTGCCAAAGTTAGTATGAGGCCAAGCAGAGCAATTAGGGCAGAGGCTGAGAGAGAAGCCACTTTGAATGTCAGCTGGGGGAGGCGTTTGAACCAGCCAGCCAGAGCTCAGAAAGAACAAAGGATAAGCTTATTCAGCAGGAAGTCTCAGGGGCTGAATACAGTCTAGGTTTAGATTAGATTAGATGGAGGCTGGCAGCTTCCCGGATGAGGCCTAGAGTAGCAGAGGCAGTAAGTCTCCGAGACAACAATGAAGTCTGGCAAAAACAAAAACAAAAACAAAACAACAACCTCCTTTTACACCATCCCACTGAGCTGCACCCCACCCCACGGTTCATTCTGCTATGCAAAGCAGAACTTTGACTGTCTCTGGGAGGCAGCTTCATTATGATAAGATAAAGCTGTCCCTGGCTACCCAGTGACTGGGTAACACTGTAACCTTCAGATTTCAGATTTCCACCCTCAGCCTTACACTAGCACACGTGTCCAACCTTTCAAAAGTCCAGCCTCCCCGTGAGTTGCCGGCAGCAGCTCTTCTGTGGGGGTAGGATTGATAGGTACTCCTGTTAAGAGCTTCTCCTCCTCTTCCTCCTCCTTCCTTGCTGAGTGTGCTAGCACATGTCTTTAATCCCAGCACGAAGAGGCAGACGTGGGTGGATCTGAGTTTGAGGCCAGCCTGATCTACATAATGAGGTCAAAAGACAGCTAGATTTATATAGTGAGACCCTGTCTGGAAGGAAGGAAGGAAGGAAGGAAGGAAGGAAGGAAGGAAGGAAGGAAGGAAGGAAGGACCCTTCCTTCTGTGGGGAGGGACCCAGGTTGGCCTTGAACTTGCTATGTAACTGAGGATGGACTAAAGTTCTTATTGCTCTTTCTTGCCTCCACCTCCTGAGTTAAGCTGTGCTGGGAACATAGCCCAGGTCTCCATGCATGCCAGTAAGTGCTCCACTGAGGTAATTACATTCTCAATGCTTGATGCTCATTTTAATTAGTTAAGTAATTAGTTTGTGAGTCAGGACCTCATGTGTCCCAAGATGACCTTAAATTTCTGGTCCTCCTGCTTCAGCCCTCTCAGTGCCTGGGTAATAGGCCTATGTCGCTATGCCCAGCCCAGGGCCTAATACAATTGATACGATGCTGGGGACGGAGCCCGGGGCCTCCTGGTGCTTGGCAGGTACTCCACCCACTTAGCCATACCCCTAACCATGTTGCCCACTTAAACTTTTTAAATATTACTTATTATGGTGTATGTGATACATGTGTGAGTGCAGGAGTGCACACGCAAGGGCATGTGTGTGGATATCAGAAGACCCAGGCCGTTAGGCTTGTTAGCCAAGCACTTTTACCCACTGAGCAATTTTACTGGCCTCCATTTTGTTCATTTAAAAAGATTTATTCTCATTTATGTGTGTGTCTGAGTCACTGTTTGCCTTGCCATGCGTGTACAAGTGCTCTTGGAGGCCAGATGAGGGTGTTGGGTCCTCTGGAACTGGGATTACAAGCAGTTGTGAGCTGGCAAATGTGCTAGGAATCAAACCTGAATTCTCTAGAACAGAAAGTGCTCTTAACTGCTGAACTTACTATCTCACCCCATTTTGCTAGTTAAAATGGAATTATATCCCTCAGGGCTCAGGGATCTATGTGGGAAAGGAGGTGTAAAGACCAAAGAGCCAGAAGCAATGGATGACTCCAAGGAAAAGTCTTCCAGACACAGCAGGACTGATGAACTCAGTACACACAGCACCTCCGCAGGTTCAAGTCAGACAGGGTCAGAGTCCCAGCATTGAGTGAGGAAATAGATAGGAGGTCCCACTCTAACTTAACCTATCTGCAATTGATAACCTACTTGCAAAAAAAAAAAAGAATTTTTTTTTCTCCAATGGAGTCCATGGGTACACTTGCCACGTTTCAGGACAGTCCCCATGCCAGGAACAAGTGCCTGACACAAATGAACTCAACACTATTTGCAGACTTTTTGTCTTATTAGTATATTGTATAGTTTTCTGTATGTGTATGTATGTGTGTGTTTTTGTTTTGCTATTGAGTTCCTTTATGAAGAAAGATATCATAGCCAGTCACGGTGGCTGATGCCGATGATCCCAGCACTCAGCGAGGCAGAGGCACTTCTATATTTTAATTTAAAAAAAATTTTTTTTGAGACAGGGTTTCTCTGTATAGCCCTGGCTGTCCTGGAACTTGATCTGTAGACCAGGCTGGCCTCCAGCTCATAGAAATCTGCCTGCCTCTGCCTTCTAAGTGCTGGGATTAAAGACTTGTGCCACCACACTCAGCTAGTTTTTTTTTTAATTATTGTTTTTTTAATGTGCACTGATGTTTTGCCTGCATGTATGTCTGTGTGAGGGTGCCAAATCCTCTGGAACTGGAGTTACAGGCAGTTGTAAGCTGCCATGTGGTTGCTGGGAATTGAACTCAGGTCCTCTGCAAGAGCAGCCTGTGCTCCTAACTGCTGAGCCATCTCTCTAGCCCAGTTTTAAAATTAACACAGAAAAAGTTAGCTTTTGTTGTTGTTTGTTTTTGTGTTCTGAAGAAAGGGTGTCATTATGTGAAATTCTGGCCGCCTTGAACTCAGTATGTAGACCAGGCTGTCCTGAACTCACTGAGATCCGCCTGCCTCTAAGTCCTAGAATTAAAGGCTTGGGCGCTACCACCAGCTAAAAGTTAACGTCTTTATACTCACACTATGTATAACCAAGAAATTATATAATTTAAAATTGGCAAGATAGGACAGAACGGCAACCTTGTAGCGATGGGGTGTAAACAGCCCTATGCTTTGAGGTCTTAAAGAATGCAGGGACTTAACACACTGGTTTCACTTTCTTATCTCTTTTCTTATTTGGAGGTGGGAGAGGGGGAATCTCACTATGGAGGCCTGGCTGGTACTGAACTAACTGCACACCAGGCTGACTTTGAACTTACAATCCCCCCACTCAGTCATTCAAGTGCTAGATTTAGAGGTATGTACCACTGTACCTGGCTAGTTTCAATTTGAGGCCCTATCAAAAGGAATTTATCAGAGGGTAGATAAGAACTTGTTCATAGGGATAGTCACTGCAACCTAACTTGATAATAGTGAAGAACGAGGGAGGAATCCTGACTGTATAACCTTCCCTGCAAGGAAGGACTGAGAAAGGCAGTTGCACAGACTTGCCCCTGAGGAAGGGTTTAGAAGATAGTTTTCAAGGGGCTGGAGAGACAGCCCAGCAGTTAAGAGCACTGGCTGCTCCTCCACAGGCCCCGGGTTGATTCCTAGCATCCACAAAGCAACTCTCAACCCTCTGTAATTCCAGTTCCAGGGGATCTGAGGGCACAGGCAGGCACATGACGCTCAGACATACATGCAGACAAAATACCCCTATACACAAAATAAAATAAAAATAAAATCATATATACTTATAGGGAGATAATTTTCAGCTTAGGCTACGGCTTAGTGGTTAGAGTGCTTGCCTGGCACGCACAAGCCCTGGGCTTTAGCCCAACACTGCATAAAACTGGATGTGGTGGCACATGCTTGTCATCTCAGAACTCAGAGAAAAGGTTCCAAGTTCTGCTGGAATGCTTGTGTCCCTTTGGGAACATTCACATTACTGAGCCTCAGCAAAGCTTAGATCTGGCGTGGGGGTGTCTCCTGGAAGTGCTCAGGTGGGAGGGAACAATAGTTCTGCTCAGGAAGGCAGGGAGAGTGCTGAAGGCCACTGTCAGCATGTACTCACCCTGAGAAGAGTATTTTCTGTGGTAAATGTCAAAGGCTTTCCTGTGGGCATTGCTGAGCGTTTGGAGACCAGAGGCTTTTGAATCTTGGGGAAGGTCCATGATCACTTTCTCCAAGTCACTGAAGGTGAACCAGATCTCAACAAGGTCCCCAAAAGTCTGGAAAGCGAATGTGGCATAGTCGGCAAAGAGGTCAGCAAAGACCCCGTCTTGCTGGATGCTGCTGCTGGTGGGTGGGGCCTGGGGACACAGGACCACCATGGGCTGAAGCTGGGCGGCCTTCAGGGACTGGAGGAGTTGTCTGTAGCACCGCACTGCTTCCTGGTCTGGATTCTTGGAGCTTCCTGTTGGGAGAAGTTGTGCCCACGACAGAAGTACTTTGTAATGGGTGACCTGACTGGCACGGAGACTGCTGAAGTACTGAGGCAAGAAAGAGGGCAATGGCTGCTGGCAGGTATAGATGTCGGTGTTACCAGCTACACCAGAGCCCTGGTTTCCCGGTGGAAGGCTCAGGCTACGTATTAAGTCATTTGTTAGAGGACCAGTGGCTGAAATAAAATTTCTGTCAGATTCCCAGTCAGACCCCTGGCATGAAAGACCCAGGAGGACAGTACTCAGGAAGAGTGCTGTCCAAGGCAGCTCCATGTTCAAGGAACTGAAACATGTGGAAGGAATCCTGACTTTATAGCCACAGCCAGGGCCGTAAAATAAGTGATTACACAATATTTAACTGGGTTATCTAGGATAGTTAAATCAGAACTTTGTTCAACCAGTGTAATCTAGAGAAAAATGTTTTGTGTTTGTGTATATGTTTGTGCACTTGTCTGCACACACCTGTGGAGGCCAGAGGTACATCTTGGGTGTCTTCCTCAGCTGCAAGCCCTGGGAAACTGTCTCAGCCTCTTTAGTGCGGAATTACAGGTGTGTGCCATCACAGCTGACTTTTTATATGATGCTGAGCAGACAAACCCAGGTCTTCATGCGTGTATTAAATGAGCCTCGGTCCTAATCTTTATAAACATAAATATCATGAGATAGTTGTATTGGAATTGCTAGGGTGTCTGGGCCCTGGCACCCCAACAAGCTCAGCTCAGCTACCTGTTTCCCCAAATGCCTAACAGTGAAAAAAAAAAACCCAAAAGAAAGAAACAAAAGAATTACTCAGTGTGGACATTTGAAAGAATAAAGAGTTCCACAGAACCTTTAGCCCCACCTTTAGGGTCCTGACATAAGTTTTAGTATTTTGAAATGTTTATTTTATGTGTATGAGTGTTTGTCTGCATGCACATGCACCATGGCCATGCCAGGTAGTTGCAGAGGCTAGAGGAGGGTGCTGAATCCCCTAGAACTGGAGTTGCAAATGGTTTTGAGTCACCAGATGGATGCTGGGAATCAAAACTGGGTTATCTGAAGAGCAGCCAGTGTTCCTAACCACAGAGGTAGTGCTCTAGTCCCCTAGGGGCACAGCTTAGCAGTCCTGGCCAGGGTATGGCCCTGCCCATCACTGACTCATTCAGTTTATCCTGAGAAGGGAACCTGCGTCCCTGTGTGAAATTTCTGCCTTCCCTGGCTGGCACCCAGATTCAGGTTTTTTCTTGTCCTATCAAGGCTGCATGGAATTCTTGGGGAAATCTTAATGCTTTGGGATTCCTAGTTCAAAGTGATCTCTAGACAAGGGAAGAGGGTTGTAGATCTCTTTCAATATCTTCATTCCTGCCAGGAAGTTTACAAACTTCCCACTTAATATGAGGACAGAAACTTGAAAATGCCTGAAAGAAAAAAGTTTAGTCTGTTACTGACAGATCAGTTTAAAATTTGATGTAAAAGCTAGGTGCGGTAGCACACGCCTGTATTCCCAGCACTTGCAGGCAGATCTCTATTAGATGACAATAAAAATGAATCTTTTGGGCTGGAGAGATGCCTCAGAGGTTAAGAACACTCACTGTTCTTCCAAAGGTCCTGAGTTCAGTTCCCAGCAATCACACGTTGGCTCACTATTTACACCATAGAGCACCACCATCTACAATGAGATCTGGTGCTCTCTCATGCATGAAGGGAGAACACTGTATACATAATAAATAAATCTTAAAAACAAAACAAAACCCAGGACCACCAGCCCAGGGATGGCTCCACCCATGATGGGCTTAGCTATCCCCCACTGCTAACAGAAAAAAAAAAAATCTCTTTTCAATGGTCCCTTTGAAAACATGGGAATAGCCCGTTAGTGGTGTCTTAAAAACCAACTTTTTAAAAAATTGAGGGGTGGGGTTGGTCTTTTCAAGGCAGAGTTTCTCTGTGTAGCCTTGGCTGTCCTGGACTCACTTTGTAGACCAGGCTGGCCTCACAGTACACCTGCCCCTCTCTGCCTCCAGAGTGCTAGGATTACAGGTCTCAGCAGGTTTTTTAAATTTTTATAAAACAACTTATGTGGATGAGTGCTTTGCTTGTGTACCATGAGCTACCCAGTGCATGCAGTTACAGATGGCTGTAAGCCACCATGTTGGTGCTGAGTGCTGTTCCTCACATGCCATCTATCTTGTTTTTTAAAGTCTCTCTCACTGTCCTGGGACTTGCAGAGGTAGGCTACCAGGCCTCAGGGACCAGCCTGTCTTCATCTGCCCAGCAAAGAAATTTCAAGCATGCATCACCATCCCCAAATTTTTTGCATGGGCCCCCGTAATGGCTACTGCCATGTTATGACACAAGCTAGAGTGATCAGATGAGAAGCTTCAGTTGAGAAAAATGCATCCATTAGACAGGGCTGAAGGCAAGCCTATGGGTCACTTTCCTAATTAGTGATTCATGGGGGATGGCCCAGCCCACTGTGGGCGGCACCACCCCTTGGGATGGTAATCCTGGGTTCTAAGAGGCTGAGCAAACCATGGGGAGTGAGCTAGTGAGCAGCACTCACCCCTGGCCTCTGCTTCCAGATTCCTGCATTTCAGAGTTCCTGTTCTGACTTTTCAAAAGGAACCCTTTCCTCCCCAACCTGCTTTCTGTTTATGGCGTTTATTACAGCAATAGTAACCCTAAGGCAAGCCCTTAATCACTTTATGACTGGGCTTTCTCTGTAGCCCCTCTTGACACAGTCTCACTTTATAGCCCTGGACGGTCTGGAACTCAGAAGGTAGAGCAAGCTGGCCTGGAACCCAGAGATCCATCCACATGCTTCTGCCTCTCCCAAGTGCTAGATGCCAACTATCATCCCTTTTGAGATAGGGTTTTGTGTCCTTGCTCAGGTTAACTGAAATTCTAGTCTGATTCTCTGCCTTAGCATCCTCCTAGGTGGACTACAGATATGTGTTAACATATCTGCTGCCTCAAGTTAATTATGAACTCTCACATAATAGAAATGCTTGTTCTAATTGGCCATCTGGCCCCCAAATGCCATCTGTTGTTCAAGGCTGTGATGGGAAGACATATCATGAACACACTAGTCAGAAAGAAAGGCACATGTACTGTTGCAATGATAAAACTCTCAGTATTATTCTTTGGAAAAAAAACAAACCTTAGCGATAGTTTGTAATACAAAAAATGAAAGGTTGGTAAGATGGTTCTGTCGGCAAACAGACTTAAGTTAAGGCTGATGGCGAGAGTCTGACCTAGGGAACCGACATAGCAAGTTGTCTTTGGACTTGCACACAGATAATGCAGCACTTATGGCCACCTACCAAGTACATTCAGTATTTATTAAAAAAAGCAGCAGCTCACCCATGAAAATGAAGGTAATAATCAAGAGCAGAAATGAATCCAACAATCGCAGAACAAGTTCTTTTATTTTCATGAATAAAAGCATTGGCTGGAAACTGAAGGCAATTTCCAGATACGTCTATAACAAAAGCAGCGGATCTTTCCTACATATGAAGACAAAGGTCTTACAGAAAGAACATGATTGGGTTCTAACTTCAACAGAACAAAAGCACGAAGTGCCCAAGCCTGTCCCAGTATGCAATTCAAGGGCCATGAACTCAGCCGTCACTCCTCAAACCACCCCCAGGCATTGCTCCAGAAACTGTCTCTTCTGCGTGCCAGCCAGGCTCCGGGCCGCAGGGAGGGCACCACAGATGCTGGCTGTAAAGTTACCTTGAGTACTTCAATCTTCAAGCAAGTAGTTGGGGTTGACTACCAAGTAGGGATCCTCCTCATAGCTCTCGCTTCCTTCAGTGGAGCCTTTCAGTCCAGCCTGGGTAAGCTCAATCAGGACATGATCCTACGGAACAGTTTGTCTTCAGTCCAGAACCACAGACTCTCCCAAATGTCTGCTACTTACATTCTTTCGTTTCCTCTCCAAAAGCCCCCGGACCAGAACCACACCTTAAAACCATTATCTGTTCTGCTCAACTCCCTTTCTTACTAGGATGCTGGTCTTTAGGTATAACTGCCTTGAAAAACTAAGACACTCAGCAGATATTGTGATTAATAAGCTATCCTACACATTTTATCAAATCCTTGTCAATTAACTTCAAAAAAGGAAATTGTGCTTGAATTTTAAGATTATACAATTGTGCAAAAATTCTCTAATATCTAAACCTGTTTAGTTTCGTTTAACATCTCTTATTAATTTTTAATTACTGCCTTTTTGCTCTTTTCATGCATCCCTCCTCACTTTCTGAGATGGTCTGTGCTGCTAGACCAGCCTGACACTTGCTATTTTCCTGCCCTCAGTCTCTTGAGCACTGGGATTTTAATTGTGTGCCACCATGCTCAGCTTGATCCTATTTCTATTTCTTTTTCAAGAAATTTAATTCTGAAGAGTTACAGGCAGTTTTAACCACCCGACATGGGTGTTGGGAATTGAACTTGGGTACTCTAGGAGAGAAGTGCATGCTCATAACCACTGAACCATCTCTCCAGCATGAGGTATCATACCCACGCCTCTTACATGCTAGGCAGATTCTATTTCTAATTGAACTGGGAATGGGTCAAAGCCTGCCATGATGGTACACACTCCATAATTCCAGCACTCAGGTGGCTAAGGTGTAAAAACCTTGAATTCTAGGCAAGTGTGGACTTCAGAATGGGACACAATCTGTAAATTGAAACAATAAGTGATCCTAGTGGGCTGAAAATTCACCACACAGCCAAGTGTAAGTGAAACCAACACGGTGAAAACCCACCCAAACAGCAGGGTGTGGTGTCCCACAGCTGTAATCCCAACACTCTGGGAGTAGAGGCAGTGGATCTCTGAGTTCCAGGCCAGCCTGGTCTATAACTGAGGCAGCCAAGGCTACACGGAGAAACCTTGCCTCAAAAAACCAAAGGGGGGAGGGGAGAAGCACCCAAACAGGAGCTATGGATATAGCATAGGTCTGACTGTACATGGAAACGCAGGGTTCAATACTAGTACAGCTAAAAGAAGATACCACGAAAAGCCCCCGCAACAGTAAGATCCAAAAGGTGCCCACCCATCAGCTTTTACCTAAAGTCTGTTTATTTCAGGAAAAGAAGTCCCTCTCTTACAGTTCAGTCTCTTTACCCACAATTACAACCAGGCCCCAGTGATTCAACCAACTCCCCAGAAAGCCTACTCTGGAATGTGCAGATGTTGGGATACCCTCTGCATATTGCCCTGAGCCCAGGCAGTGGATACGTACATAGTGCGTTAGACGATGAATAACCTTCTCTATGATCCTCTTTTTATTTATGAGCTCCTCTTCAGAGTCTATTTCTGACTCGATTTCCTTCAGGTACCAATTAACAAGCTCGCTCCTCTTCAATGCTGACTCATCCTCCTCTGCAACAAGAACACATTTAAGAGAACTGACTTCTAGCAAATTGCATTGCCAATTTGTGGTGCACACACAAAAATAAAAGAAATTTTGATTTTAGAAATTGCAAAATAAGTTGCAAAAGTGAAGATCAGTGGTTTTAGAACATGTGCTTATTAGCATGTAGTAGGACCTGGATCCAATCCTCAGCACTCCACACACATACAAAAGATATAAAAAGCACATGTATTTACAAGCTCCTCTTCAGAGTACTTCATTTTGTTTTTCTGGGACAAAGTCTTCTCACTCTGTAGCCTTGGCTGGCTTGGAGCTGACTTCATAGACCAGGCTGGTTTTTAACTCAAGAGACTCACCTGCCTCTCTCTCTTAAGTGCTATACTTAAGACACTCAGCCAGAATTTACTTCCAATTCAATTTCTGTCAAGTAGGTGAAATCAGTGGTGAAAGTCTACAGCATAGATGGGAATTCTGCATGGTGAATTAAGCCCAGAAGCCATCAGTGTCATCTGTGGAACTTTTCAGTTCCCAGCACACACGTTAGGCATCTTACAACATACTCTAGCTCTGGGGAGCTGAATCCCCCCTTTGGTGTCCATGGGCACCCACACTCACAAATTAACTCCAGCTCCAACAGATGATGGCTTTTCTTCCTGCCCGTGGCTAACTGAGAACCATGAAACTGGCAACCACGGTAAAGCAGTTAAGGGTAAGAAGTGGGCAAGTGTTCCAGGAGTCAGGTACTGATGGCAGAAGAGGATTCTAAGTATGTTTGTGGTAGTTATATAGATTTTTGGGTTCAACATGCCTATAAAATATAAATAACCTAAGAGATCATCTGTTGGAAAGAAAGCAACCATAGTAATTTCCACCTGAAAAAAATGTTTGTTCTTTTTATGATCAGATGTAAAGATTCTGCTTCTGACAATGAGCTTGTACAAAAGCTGTGCTCATACAAGTTTCCTTCCTAAAGTAAGCCAACAAAAATAATTATTTCTCCTGATGGAACATAATGCTTAACATCAAAAGAGCAAGAATGAGTGACAGCAAGTAAGCAGTGTGGGGCACACACTCACCTTCTTCCATTTTCCTGAGGTGGAGCACAATGAGGTTAGAGATTCGGCAGTACTCAGCAAAGCCCAGCCTTAGGGAGGGCTTGGAAACAGCCTCCTGACTGGCATCTTCACTCTGGCCGTTGAGCCCATTTACAGGGGCAGGGCTGTCAGCATGACCTGAGGAAAGAAACAACCACCTGAGTCTCGTCCTTCTGCTTTTAATATCCGTCATCTAGCATCTATGCACATAATATTTATGCTTAATGTGAGCTTCAGAAAACATTTTATAAAGAAATTTGAAATTTATTTATTAAAAGTAATAAATTTATTTTAAATAAAAAGCCTACCAGTAAAGACAACTGACTTGAGAGGAATATTTAGGGATGGGGGACAGAAATCTTATTGATATCATGTGCAGTAGGGCATCGTGGCACACACTTATGGCTAAACCAGAAGGCTGTAAATTTAGGATAGCTTAGACATATATACCTTGTTTGAACTTTTCCCTGTACCTACCAAGGTCGATTCTGTTATTCACCTGCTTTAATGTGATTGAGATGTTTAAGAATCTTACAGGATTTCTCTTTTCTAGTCTTGGCTGTCCCAGACTAATCTCAGGCTGGCCTTGAACTCAGCGATCTGCCTGTGCTGGGATTACAGGCCGGTGTCCACTGGCTGGTCACCAGGTTTTAAGCAAGGGAATTTACCCACTGAACTATTTACTGGCCCACAAATCTTTTAAATTCAAGAGCCAAAGAGAAGTGTTAAGTAAGATTAGAGGCCAAAGGGTTTGTCAAATACCCCATTTTTATGTGCTTTCTTTCAAGCACACACTGTGTAACTACCTAACCACCCTTCAGCTTCTAGTTAATCTAAAATCCACGTGCCCCTCCCGTGAATACATCTTCACAACAAGTGCACTGGTAATATGACATCCTACAAAATCAGTTTCTATCTATAGATGAGTCAGCTCCTCACCATTGATGCCACCTGGTTCATCTGTCTCCATCTGCACCTCTTCCTCTTGATCCAGATTGACATCAGGCGTTTCTACACGGATGATTGATTTATTCAGTAATCGAAAAGCTTCCTTCACATGTTTAGGCTGAACCTAAGCCAGTAATGAGACAACTTAGTTATGTAAGATGGTGTTTTACACCAAATATCTAAGAACACTGTGCTCTCTACAGAGCAGTATTAACTCACCCAAATGGCAAGAACAAGCCTCATCCACACATGTGGCGTCCCTCTGAAGAGCAGCTATTAGCCGAGCCACCTCTACAGCCAGCAGTATGCCCACTATGCACTCTTAACTAGTAAGCCATCTTATCTCCCCAGCTCCATTGTCTATCTTTTCTTTTCGAGACTGTGTGTAGCCCTGGTTCTCCTGGAGGTAGCTCTGTAGACCCGGCTGGCCTTGAACTCAGAGATCCACCTGCCTCTGCCTTCCAAGTGGAATTAAAGATGTACACCTCTACCACTTGGCTTCTTCCTTTCTCTCTCTCATTCTCCCTTCCCTTGCTTCAGAGCACTGAGAACTGAATCCGGGGCCTGACATAAGCATCTATGATTCAGCTACATCCCCAAACCTTGTTTTATTGATTTTTTTTGCGACAAGGACCCATGCAGTTCAAGTTGTCCTCAAACTTGAAATGCAGATGAGGATGACCTTGAACTCCTGCCTCTTCCTCCAAAGCGCTGGGATTACAGGCATGCAATACAATGCCATGTTCAAAACCATTTGGGGCCTTAAATACTATCTCAAAACCAAAGTGCATCTATAATCCCACCCATGGGCATATGTGGCAGAAGGCTGGGGATTTAAGCCAAATTAACAAGTGAGACCCTGTCTCAGAAAAACAAATGAACCCAGCCTTTTCACAGACAAAATTTTAATTCCAAATGAACTTCCCACATAAAAGTAAACAAAAGCCCTTTGTTTGATTCCGATGTGTGGTTTCCAATATCACCCCCTTCCCATTCATGTCTGTGAATCCAGAGCTCAAAGAACAATTTAAAACCCATGGAACTAAGGATGTAGGTCAGTGTCATGAGTATGCTTAGCATGCACAAGGTCCTGAATTTAATCCGAAGCACACACAAAATAAAAAATAGCCAAATCCACCACATAATGATTATATGAACCCTAAGGAGAAAGGCTCCTTCTGAGGCATGAGTCACAGTCACATTTGCATTCCCTGCCAGAGGCCAAGGACACTGTAAAGATAAAATATGTTTCTCCTGGATAAAAAATTACATGTATCTGCACTCCATAATCTTACTATAATAAACATCTGTCCAACTATCATACTTCATAACTGCATGATAGCAACATTTGTACTGAGAGAATACTATCAACTGGTTCTAGGACATTCTATAAATAGCAAAGATAAAAACATGTCCACAAGCCAACTCATGCAATCCTTTCTCCCTGTGTTATCAGAGATGGTGGTACCTCGTCACAGCAGTGCATACGGGCCATTGACTCTGAGAGGCGGATCATGCTCTCAAGCTGTCGCACAGTGATTCTCCATGAGGACTTGGTAACTCCAGAGCCATCCCTCTGGCGGAGGCGTTTGTACTGCTCCACGATGAAGTCCTCCGACTCTTTGGAGATCTGTTTCAAAATCAGTCAAGGCAGGCAGACATTTGTACTCATTTTCTTGGACCAGCTATATTAAGCTTCAGCTAATAGGAGAAGCCAGGAGCTCCACAAAGGGAGCAACAGAACAAAAAAATCTGGACCCAGGGATCGTTTTTGAGACTCATACTCCAACCAAGTAGCATGCATGGAGATAACCTAGGACCCCGGATCAGATGTAGCCCATGGCAGCTCAGTCTCCAAATGGGTTTCCCTAGTAATTGGAACAGGGACTGTCTCTGACATGAACTCAGTGGCTGGCTCTCTCATCACCTCCCCCTGAGGTGCAGCCTTACCAGTCCACAGAGGAAGACAATGCAGCCAGTCCTGATGAGACCTGATAGACTAGGGTCAGAGGACCCCCCCATCAATGGACTTGGGGAGGGGCATGGAAGGGGGATACAGCTGGGATACAAAGTGAATAAACTGTAAAAACAAAAAAAACCCTTCAGCTAAAGAGGATCCCAGATAGGAGCCCCCCAGATAGGAACCCTCCAGGGAACAGAGGCTGAAGCTTTAATCCATCATAATAAAGACAATGAATTCAGAAACTGACACTAAGAAGCTTGCAAATTCCATGTACTAATTTTATGAAAACGAAGACAATAAAATAGCTTAAGCAAATGACCATTTCTAAATGATTTTTAACAAATGAAGCAATAGAATAAAATGAAATGCCTTTTGTACCTCAAGATGCCAAAGCTCATTAAATAAACTAACACTTGGACTTCCTTGAGGCTCAGCTATGCTGGCTTCAGGGTAAAAACACAGCATATACTGACCTAAAAGGCTCTCAGCTTTTCAAGGCAAGAAACTGAGTACACAGTAGTACTGGAAAACATACACTCTTCATACAAGTCACTCACAATCCTTATTTATTTTTATTGTTAGACAGAGTTTCACTATGTAGACCATCAGCCCTGGCTAAAAATCTTTTTATTAGTATTTAACGAGTAAAATATGAGGAAATTATTCAATTAAAAAATAATCGTTTCTGAAGAAACAGACTAGTATTCCAAACCCACAAAACATAAAACTTAAAATTTAAAGAGATTATAGTGCACTTAGCAGGGTTTAAATGGCATATACAAAGGAAAGAAGAGTGGTTGGGGATATGGAGGAGCAAGGTCTGGAAGGGAGAGGTGGATTATCAAAACAGTACATTCAAGTATAAAATTTTCAAGCAATAAGCTAAGACAGATTGAAGGACATTAAAAAAATACAGCTAGGTACACTGGCACATTCCTATAAATAGAGAATGTAGGAATCTAAAACAGGATTATGAGTTTGAGGCCAACCTGGACCACATAGCGAAGACCCTACATCAAAAGATCAAAACCAAAGCTAAAGCCAAAACAAACCAAAACCCAAAACAAGTTCAATTCATTTCCACAGAACCCATTTATTTAAATCCAGTTTTAACACACACACACACAAATTATCCAGGCATAGTAGGGCAGATTACCTTGGGTTTAAACTGCCGGGCAAAGAGAAGATACCTTCTGATATCATCAAGGGAATAAACTCGGTCAATCGATTCTTCAATTCTTGAATGTAAATCTACTATGCGCCTGGCAATAGCATAATCTGTTACCTAATTCAAAACAAAAAGATAACTTCTATCAGTCACAGTACAAAAGAAATACTCCATATAGTAAGAGATGATTTATGGCTACAAATGATCTCTCATCTGGGCATGCAGTGAACGCTTGCAATCCAAGCACTTGGGAGGTAAAGGCAGGAATAGCAGTTTAATGATGTTTGTTTAGCCTTGACTACAAAAGAAGTTCAAGGCCAGTGTAAGCTACAAGAGACCCTATCTCGAAACAAAGACAAAATTAACCTCTAGATTCCTGAAAAAAGCTGACAGGTACCAACTTTATGAGCAGAGTTTTATGTTTTTATATTTATTTATTCTATTTGCACAAGTACTTTGCTTGCACGTACATCAGTGCACAGTATACAAGTCTAATACCATAAAGGTGAGAAGAGGGCACTGGATCTCCTGGAGCTGGAGTTATAAATGCTTGTGAGCCACCATGTGGGTGCTGGGAATTGAACCTGGGTCCTTGGTAAGAATAAAGTGCTCTTAACTGCTGAACCATCTCTTCAGCACCATGAGCTAAATTTTTATAATAGGTTTTTAAATTAAAAAATAAACACATCTTATGTTGGGTATGGTGGTATATATCTTTAATTCCAGCACCGGTGAGGCAGAATTTCTGAGTTTGAGGCCAGCCTGGCCTACATAGCAAGTTCCAGACAAACTAGAGTTATGTTGAGTCTTTGTCTCAAAAAAGCAACAAGCAATAGAAAATCTGCCTGTTTATGTGTTTGCACGATGTACATGCTTGGTGCCCAGGGGCTAAAAGAGGGCTTCAGACCATTGGACTAGAGTTATGGATGGTTGTGAGGTACCACGTGGGTGCTGAGAATTAAACCTGATCCTCTGCAAAAGCAGCAAGTGCCTTTAACTGCTAAAACATCTCTCCAGTACCCTGATGCCTGTCTTGCTCCCACTCTAAAAAGATGCCTGGAAGGTAGTCCATTTGCTATAAAAACAGAAAAACTAGTGGGGAGGAGGAAGGGAACCAGTCAAAACCAAGCAACCAACCACCGAACAACCAACCAGGGTGTTAAGGAACCAATTAGCACAATATTACTGACACATGTGCATGTAAGGGTGGGGCACACTCTTAATCTAAGGACTGGGAAATAGAGGCAGAGTCCTGTGATTTTGAGGCCAACCTGGTCTGCATAGTGAGTTCCAGGATAGCCAGAGCTACATAGAGACCCTGTCTTTAAACAAACAAACAAATCAACAGAAGAAAAAAAGCTATAATAAAGCTAGTGGCATAAGATAACCTAAAAGCTAATTTTAAAACTTTCAAAAGAACAGCACAGCAGAACATTTACAGGGCCCTCACTGCATATTGCTGTTTCCTCGGGTATGTCTAAAAGCAATCCTCATAAAAACCTCATCAAGTAGATGCTAACTTTATTTTACATGAGTCCCAGAAAAGTTATCTGTCCAAGGTCTCAGTAAATAGTGGAGACAGGATTGAGCAGCCTAGCTTCAGTGTGTTCTTAGACATTACACTATTATCTGGGAGTTAACTATGTTCATATACTTGTGAAGGGGAAGAGGAGAAATCTAAGCCCAAGTTCCCCAAACATTCAAAAGCAAGGCAGTTTTATTTAGGTAATGTTTCAAGTCAGGTTGAAAGCAAAGTGTTGCACTGTACCTATTAGAATAGAGGAACTCCCCACTCTGGGTTACACAGAGGGTTCAAGGCCAGCATGAGTTACACAAGACCTTGTGGGATGGTGGGCTGTTTGTGTATTATCACACCCTGAAGATGGTAAGGACAAATAGCTCAGGCCAGGAGTAGTACACCTGAGGGGCACAAAAGGTCATAAAACTGAACACAAACGGAAAACATGAACAATAGCAGCTTAAGTGGTTACCTCATTGCACTCATCCACCAGGATGAAAAAGAGATCAAAGCGGGACATGATGGGCGCAGACAGATTGATATTCTGCTTCAAGGATTTTGACCTGTCGTAGTGTCCACTGACAGGGTTTGCTGCAGCTAAAATGGATGTCCTCGCATTCAGAGTTGCCTGACCATGACAGAAAACCATGAGAATAAAAAACAAACCAAAACTGGCCAACATAGATACAAGAAAACAAACAAACAAAAAACCATCTCATGCAATTAACTAAAGGGAAGCAAAAGGAGAAGCTTTTTCATCCACTGGATCATCAAAACTCAAGTATAGTAACATAGCACAAAGGCTCTTATACATGGTGATGAATGACATGAGTCTCTTAGCCAGCACTCTGCCAGGAATTTACCTTGTAACTAGACAGAGGAGGTACTCAGTTTACTCTATCTTGGTGACACACAAGAGTGAAAAGGACTCTATGTATGGTGGTTCATGCAGTTAAATGCCATGGGGCTAATAAATCACAATGGACCTAGTAGGTGCTACTACGGGAAGACTGACAATTATGAAGTAAAAGGAAGAAAGTGCTGTATTTACTTCCTTGCTTGTGCTTAAGGTATTCCAGAAAGGGATATATATTAAGCACATACCTAGTACCCACAATGCTAGGAGTTTTTGTAGGGGAAGATTTCTCTTAAGTTTATACTTAAATATAATTAAACTTAAAGTAATACAGTATATTACTTTAAAACTTAACTAACCAAATCTGTTACTTTTTCCAAATTTAAAGATTTCTTTTAAAATTATGTGTGTGCACGCCTGTTTCTATTCATAAACGCATGTGCATGCGTGCCTGTAGCAGCCGGCAGAGGAAGCTGGCATCTCTGGAGCTCTAAGCTGCCCACTCTGAGCTTAGGGAACTGAACTCAAGTCCTCTGCGTGAAGAGTACATGCTCTTATGCCGAGGCATTTGTCCCCCAAACCTACTACTTTTAATAGGTTAAGATTCTAATATTGGTTATAATACGATCACTAGTTATTTTCTTGTAAATTATCAGTTGAACTCTGAGTATTCTGTGATACTGGGACAAATAGCTATTTTTGTTATAAGGCTACTTATCAAAGAATGCAAGCTTTGTTTATATAATCTAACATTTTATTTATTATTTATACAGTATTCTGCCTGCATGTGTATGTACACACCAGTAGAGGGCACCAGATTTCATTATAGGTGGTTATGGGCCACCATGTGGTTGCTGGGAATTGAATTCAGGACCTTTGGAAGAACAGACAGTGCTCTTTACTGCTGAGCCATCTTTCCAGACCCCTGTTTACATAACTTTTGTGAAATACAGCTGGCAAGATGGCTCAGCAGGTTACAGCTCCTTTTATACAAGCCTGGTGACCTGAATGTAATCTCCAAAAACCATGTGAAGATGGTTTTATAAATATAAAGCTTTAAATTTATAATTATAAAGCTTTAAATTTTTGAGAAATAAAAAAGAAAATTATACCAGTACCATTACTTTCTATGACAGAAATATACTTGCACTGAATTCTCAGTAAAGCCCACATTTTACAATTTCTGATCAGCATTACACATTGAAACAATGTATTTCAGCAAGTGGCTATCTTTAACACATTAACCTCACAGCTAAGGGAATACAAACCTTCACTCCGGCTTTAGTAATAGATATGGTCTGCTGCTCCATAGCTTCATGAATAGCAACTTGGTCCCTCATGTCCATCTTATCAAATTCATCAATACAACAGACACCCTGAAACCAAACACATCTTGTGTTAAGGAGCTCCCTTGCAGGGCTGGGGAAATAGCTCAGTGGTAGAGTACTTTGTAGTTTAGCATATGTAAAGAAATCAGAAAAACTGCCTGTAGATAATTATAAACTCAGATAAAATGATAAACTCACAAAGTTTCCTACCAGAGACCTTTCCATTCCCTATACAAATGGAAGACAGGATAGAACATTCTTAATTCCTGTTTAGGCAAGACTGTTCAATAGAACACAGAGCTAAAAGGAATCTCATGCTCACTTAAACGAAGAGTAACAAACGACACCTAAGAGCAAAACAAATATGCAATGTACTTTTCTCAACATTCACTATATTAGAAGTGACAAGAGCCTTGGGCTGGGTGTAATAGTGCACACCTTTGATCAAAAAAATGTGGAAGGCGGCAGCAGGCAAACCTCTGAGTGCCAGGCCAGCACAAAAACAGACTGACTGCTTTAGTCATTTATTTTAGCCTGGGAAATAAGCTTGCTTACCCACAAGGAATTGACCCTTGCCAATTTTATATGTAATATGCTATGTATCCATGACACACTAATGAATTCAATAAAAACGATAGATCTTTATTGGTAGGTGAAAGGGTACTCTGGTTCCCGATATCCAAGAGCATACATGTCCTTACGTTATCAGCCAGCATCAACGCTCCAGCCTCAATGACAAATTCGTGAGACTCTTCATCCCTCACCACAGCTGCAGTTAAGCCAGCAGCACTGGAGGCTTTACCGCTGGTGTAGACAGCTCTGGGGCTGAACTCATCCACATGCCTGTTGAAGAACACCACACAAAGATTCAATAACACAGCAATACACCAGTTCCAGAAATATCAGCTGACAGGAGTTCTATCTCGTTCTTAACCCGATTCAAATGCATTCTTGTCAGATAAATTAAATACCAAACAGAAAAATAAGCTTGAAAAAAAGCATTTATTTTTACTTTGTGCATGTGTGAGGAGGTGGTAAATGAAGGTCAAAAATCAACTTTGTGGTTCCATTCTGCCACCTTTACACAAGTTCGAGGGATTGTACTTTATTTAGCCATGAGGTTTGTGTAGAAAGTAAAGCACTTTTACTCACTAAGTCATTTTTCTAGTTTTCAAAAATAAACACTAAAAAAAAAAAAAATTTAAGGAAGGCGGGTAGTGGTGGTACATGCTTTTAATCCCAGCACTTGGGAGTTTGGGGCCAGCCTGGTCTACAGAGTGAGTTCCAAGACAGCCAAAGCTATACAGAGACACTGCCTCAAAAAACCAAGAGGAAAAAAGAAAACACTATTCCAACAGGAAGAGTAGAAATAACTAAAATGTCCATCAATGCATTATGTAGAAAACAGTGTAGCACCTGTCTAAAAATAGAGTCTCATGCAGCCTGAGCAATCTTCAATGTACTGCACTAAGTGAAGAAAACTAGACACAGGGAACAAAACAGCAGCGTTTAAGTTATTAGTTACACAAAGTAAAATGGCGCTTGCTATGAGTCATACGAGAGGGGAGTGGAGAACTGTGGCTTAATAGGTATAATGGTTCAGTTCAGGAAAACAAAGCTGTTCTGGAGACAGAGTGGTAGTGACTACAAAATGTGACTGTACTTAGAGTTACTGAACTAAACCTAAGAATAGCTAAAACAAAACACATTTTTACATAAAAGTACAATGTTGTCTATCTCCTGCTCATACGTATGTTCCATGAGGGACAATAAATATATTAAGCAGAAAATGGGAAATTATGTAAAGCAGCTGCCCACACAGAAACCTTCCCAAGGAAAGAAAGCAGTCCTTAGCTCACAGTGTGAGATTATTGCTCACATTTTTGTTTTGGGAGAAAGGACCTGAGTTCTGAAGCCTCTCATCTCCGGACACAGAAACCATGGTAGGCAATAGAATAATCCAGAAATTATGTCATATGACCTTAAACACCCCTGTCTTGAAAAAGCAAAACCAACAACAAAAAGTTAAAGGGGATCAGACAGATTGCTCGAGGCTAAGAACACCGGCTGCTCTTGCAAAGGACCTGAGTTTGATTTCCAGAAACTGCACTGTGGCTCACAACTGTCTATAACTCCAGTTCTAGGGAATATAGAACCTTCTTCTGGCTTCCATGGGTACTGCATGAACTTGTACACAGGCATTCATACAAAATACCCATAAACATCAAAAAACAGAAAAATAAATAATTCATTCTCCCTCCCCCCTAAAATAAGACAGCCAAGTGTGATGGACACACGCCTTTAATCCTAGCACTTGGGAGGCAGGGGCAGGCTGAGTTTGAGGCCAGCCTGGACTACACAGTAAGTAAGACCCTATCTCAAACACCAATACCACTCATTCCCACAAATAACAAAAAGATAAACAACAACAAAAACATCAAAAAACAAAAAACTATAAACCACAATTCAAGCACTAAGGATAAAAGTAAAGGCAGAAATAACCTAAATGTTCATTGATTAATAAATGCAGAGTGAACCCTCCAATGCAGCTGGTGGTTCCCAATGATTTGAGTGTCAGTGCTGTGAACTGACCAACAGATGAACCCCTGAGTGTATTATTGCATATATGGATGGATTCATATCATGTGGCTCGGCTGGGAATAGTGGGAAATAGATGAAGGAAGGGTGTATTTGTGAATTCAGAAGAAACTGGTCTCTGTGGGGGTACCTGGAAAGGTGCTTATCCATGGTCATTCCTGTTTTCCTCTGCTTCCTGGCTGCTAAGAGGTGAGGAGCTCTATTCCCTCACTCTCCACTATGACTCTGTCTCCTTAAAACCCCAGAAACAATCAAACCAAGTAACCACAGGCTGCAACTTGTGAGGCTGAAACTGCGAGTCAAAGTAAATCCTTCCTCTTAAGTTGCTCCCTGAGGTATCAGTCACAGTGATGGGAGGCTGCCTAACACCATGTGGTGGTGGCATGCTATTTAGCCAGAGAAGGAAACAAAATACTGATGCAAGCTCCAACACGGCTATACCTGCACTGCCTCACGGTAAGGTCACGTTATTTCTAACCACACATGAGCCAATTAATAAAGCTATGCAGATCGGGGCACTGTAGTACATTGTTCTTTCTATAGTGCAGGTGCAGGAGGGACTATTAGCAAGCACAGGGTTTCCCTCCAAGTAGCAGTAACACCCTAAACTTAGTTCAGTGGTGGGCTTATTGCCTGCTAATATAAACATCGAGCTGCAAAACTCAATTTCATGATGCATAAGACATATTGCAATAAAGATGCTAGAAAACACTGCATAAAAGATCTAAGAAGGGCCAGCAAGATGACTACATAGGTAAAGGTGCTTGCTGACGAGCCTAATGACATGAGTTCAGTCCCCTGAAACCCATATCGTAGAAGAAGACTGACTCCTGTATATTGTCTTCTGAGTTGTGCACACATGCACAAGTAGAAACAGTAATAAAAAGTCTAAGAAAATCATACATATGAAATACAATGCTGTCATAATAGGTACCACTGTGCTTGAGACATAGAGAAGGGAAAGGAAGAATTCTTTTTAACATAAATTACTTTCAAATCTAAAATTCAGCTTAGGGATAAGGATAAAGCTCAAGAGGTAACATATACAAGGCCCTGGGCTCAATCCTCAGTTTTTCAAAGATAAAACAAAATTCAACCTATGATATAGTTAGAGGAATGCTTAATTCTAAGACTTAAAACAAGTGTTCTAGATTGGGTACAGTGACACATGCTATGTAAAAACAAAAACAAAACAGCCACTGACACTGACTGCTTTCTCTAGCATAGTTGGCCTAAAGTACTCACACACATTGCTTTTCCCACTGCACTGCCACAGGCAGATACTTACTTGAGAAACTGGCTCTTAGCTGTACTTGGATCACCAACAATGCAAACATTTATATCCCCACGAAGAGAGGTCCCTTCCCCTGTTGTCTTAGGAACACCACCAAACAACATCAGTAAGACACCACGTTTTACTTCATCATTGCCTGAAATGAAAAGCTCCAGATGAAAAATTCGTTTTTTCACAGGGATGGTGAGATGGTTCAACAAGGAAAGGTCCTTGCTTCCAGAAGACCAGAGTTTGATCCTGGGAACCCACGTAAAGGTAGAAGAACTAACTCTACAAAATTGTCCTCTGACATTCAATGTGACCTCAATGGGGGCTGGTCTGGTGCTATGTATTTTAATGCTAATTACTGCGCCCCCTCCCTCTCCCCACCACCCCCTGGCCAAATCTGGCCCCTGTGTAGAGGAGCACATTCTCACTTATGCCTGTCCTATGAAAATCTTGTCTAAGAAATTACTCCTGTTTGACCAATAAAAAGCTGACACCTGGGCAGGACAAAGGTGGGGTGGGCAGAGCTTAAAGTTCGAAGGGAATTTTATTTTTTTCCTGTATAGCCTTGGCCATCTTGGACTTACTTTGTAGACCAGGCTGGCCTCAAATTCTCAGAGATCTGCCTGCCTCTGCCTCCCAGAGTTACTGGGATTACAGGTATGTGCTACCACACCCAATTCAGATCTGAGTTCTTAATTTGAGAGCAGCCTGGTCCACAGAGTTTGTGGTCAGCCAAGGCTACATAAAAAATCCACTCTATAACAAAACTAGCTTATGACCTCTAAAACAAAATGTGTTGAGGATACGCTGAGTTTTAGTCTATAAAGACTTAACAGAGTATACTTGAATTAACAACTCTTATAGAGACCAGGCTGTACTCAAACTCACATGCATTGGCCTGGGTCAGCCTCCCCTCTAAGGGCAGAGAATACATAGGTATATATTACTATGCCTAGTATCACTTGAATTTTAACAAATAACTATGTAAACTAAAGGCCTATAGTGCTAAAACTAGGGCATATGAGCACTGTCCCTCTTCCTTGATTTGCTCACCTGTGTTCTTGTGAGCTGCTTTGTGGTGGAGACCTGGTCACTGGATATATCATATGGTAAGGAATCCAAGCTTCCACCTATCCACCAGCACTACAGCAAGCTGTCTGAGGCCCTGCATGAGACCCAGCCGTGGCCTACAGCCTCTGCTGACATATCAACTTTCTTGTGTTGGTATTTTATTTGCATATATGTCAGTGCATCACATGTAGGCCCAGTACCCTTGAAGCCAGAAGGCCCTGGATCCTCTACAGCTGAGGTTATAGATAGTTGTGAGCTACCATGTGGGCACTAGGAATCAAACCCACGTTCTCTGCAAGAGCAGCCAGTAAACTTAACTTCTGAGTCATTTCTTCAGCCCCAACAGCAATCTTTTCACGAACATCCCTGAACCAGCACCATCCATGAAGTGTTTACTACTGATTCCAAGTTGACATTACAAACAGAGCTCTTACCGTGTATAGTGGGGAAGAGACTAGTACAAAGATTGTGGTACAGGTTTTTGTCCTGACTCATTTCAAACACCTTCTCCCATTCCTTTACTGTCATTTGGTTCTTAATGCTCTCAGCTGTCTGTTCCTCATCTCTGAGTTCTTTCCCTCCAAACTGAGAAGTGGAAGAAAAACAAAATGAAAAACATTATATAGTCAAGATAATGTAAAGGGAAAGAAATTTCACTGTAATAAAATTGCGTAGGAGTTCAAATGGGCGACTTATTGACTATAGTCCCTAAACTAGTAAGGCTGCAGTTAATAAAAATATATCAGAGCTTGTCATTTGTCCAGAGAGGAAAACAAAAGCTATTACTGTTTTATATCACTGAGCTATGATAGAAAGTTCATCACTGACAAGAAGATGAAAATGAGCCTTAGCAAAGTGCTTTATCAAGTTATGCCATCTCAGTAAATTTCACCACTAGGGTTGAGGATGTAGCCTAATTCCTTCCGAGCAGGCACAAGACCCTAATTCCTAGCACAGCAAACAAACAAACAAGTAAAAATAAGACTTACCCTGGGGTTGGTTGGTGCAACATAACAGGCAAGGAAAACCAGCCTGTATGACAGATCTCTGACACCAAGGGCCCGGAGCCCTCGAATGCCTTCTGTCTCATATCCGTCAACCCCACTGACTCGGGAATTAGTCTCTGCACGTGCTCCTGTAAGAGTAAAAGATAGTGTTTGACAGTTCAAATACTAACAGTGCTAACAGGAACTAATATATCAAATAAGCCAAAGCTGAAACAGCACCTTTCATAGAAAAATCAGTTTTTTATTTTCCATACTTCTGTGCTTCACTCTGATTGGTAGCCAAAAGGGTTCAAGGCAGATTTGAGAAGCCAGATATACCGAGGAGCAGGTGACCATCTGAGCAACAAACTACTGACCTGGTGTGCTAAGTTTAGAGACATCAGGCACAACAATCAGTGTCCCTGTGAAGTCACATCTGTCACCAGCTTGGGCTGACTCCACAGCTTCAGCTCTTAGGATGACCTCTAAACTTCGGGGGATACTTCCCCTTGGAAGTTCTGCTTGAGTTTCTTGAATCCGAACCTACAACCAAGACCAACAGCAAAACATTAAGAGATGCCTTTACATGCTATACAACTGAAATCAACTGCTACAAATACCCATATATCCCAGCCTCTTTGCACACCTTTTCTTTGTGTGTGTGCAGAGAGAGGTCAGAGGCCTATCTCAGGTGTCACTCCTTAGGAGCCATCCACCTTCTTTCTTAAGGCAGGGTCTCTCACAGGCTTGGAAGTCACCAATTTGGCTAGGATGGTTAACCAACCATCTTTAGGGATCTGGCTCTCTCTTCCTTCCCTGCACAGAGTTCCAAGTATATGCCACCACATCTGGCTTTTTATGTGGGTGTTAGGGATCAAATACAGGTTTTCATGTTTGTTTGACAAATATGTTATCTACTAAACTATCTCCACAGGCCCTGTCCTGTAGACTTTTAACACACACACACACACACACACACACACACACACACACACTTTCTTTTTGTTTTTCCCAAGACAGGGTTTCTCTGTGCAGCCTTGGTTGTCCTGGACTCACTTTGTAGACCAGGCTGGCCTTGAACTCACAGCGATCCTCCTGCCTCTACCTCCCCAAGTGCTGGGATTACAGGCATGTGTTACCAGGCCTGGCAACACATACCAATATTGACCTAAGAAGTTTGAATCAGGGGCTGGAGAGATGTCTCAGTGGTTAGGAGGACTTGGGTTTAATTCCCAGCACTCCTAGGAAGGGCCATCCCATCAATAACTGCAGTCCCAGAGGCTTCAATGCTATTTCCTGGCCACTGTAGGCACTGCATGCATATGGTGCACATTCATGCAAGCAAAACACCCATATTCATAAAAATAAGTATAAAAAACTTTACGCCCCCCAAACTACTGGCTAAGCAATTCCATCTATGGTGCTGGAAACACGGCTCAGTAGTTAAGATCATTGTCTGCTTTGCACACATGTGTAGGCAAAGCACATAAAAATTTTGTGCCTTAAAACTCCTTTTAGTCAAATAGCTCAACTGGTTAAGAGATTAATCTATTAGGGCTGGAGATATGGTTCAGGGGTTAAGAACACTGTTCTTTCAGAGGACCAGAATTTGATTCAAGTATCCATATGGAGGCTTGTAACCATCTGTGTCCTGGTTAGTTTTTTGTCATCTAAACATAAGCTAGAGCTATCTGGGAAGAGGGTCCCTAAACTGGAAAAATGCTTCTATCATGCTGGCCTGTAGCCAAGCCTGTGGGGCATTTTCTTGATTAAGGATTGATATGGACAGCCCCAACCACAGTGGGTTGGGCCACTCATGGTAAGTGGTCTTAAGTTATAGAAACAGGTTGACCAAATCTTGAAAACCAATAATCAACATTCCTTGATGGCAGAAGTTCTCAACCTTCCTACTGCTGTGATCTATTAATACAGTTCATCATGTTTTGGTAACCATAAAATTACTTTTGTTGCTATTTCATAACTGTCATTTTGCTACTGTTATTAATTGCAACTCTACCTCAGTTCCTGCCTTTTCTTCCCTCTATGAAGGACTACAATTTTAAGTGGAAATAAATGCTTTCCTCCCCAAGTTGCTTTTGGTCACATTTATCACAGCAAATAGAACCTAACTAGGACAACCTCTTAGGAACAGAGAGCCTGACACCCTCTTCTGGTCTCTGTGGACACTGCATGCATGTGGTGCTCATACATATATACAAACACTCGTATACATCCCAGCACTTGGGGAGGCAGAGGCAGGTGGATCTCTGTGAGTTCAAGGCCAGCCTGGTATACAAAGGCTGGCCAAGGCTACACAGAGAAAATCTGTCTAGAAAAAAACAAAACAACAACAAAAACAAACAACAACAAAAAACTTTAAAAACTTCACTTTTAGTTTGGTGTGTTGATACAGGCCTGTAATACCAACATTTGGTATCTAGAAGCAGGCAGGACATCCTTGGCTACACTGAATTCAAGACCTGCCTGGGCTATATGAGAACCCGACTCAACAAAAATCAAACCCAAAAAACCTTATCTTTTACAGTAAAACAATTTTCTGTTTTCAAAATATTTGATCTTTGTCACAGCCTCCTTAAACTTCTCAGAGAATTTTTAAAAAAAGCTTCCAACAAACTTTCACACCTCTACACATTAACATTACTTACAACAGCAGATTACAACTTTTTTTTTCATTTATTTTCTCTCTGTGTGTGTATGTGCACATGCATGGATAATTTATGGGAGTCATTTTTCTCTTCTACAATCTCGGTCCCCAGGATCAAGTTCAGGTCAGGTTTGGTGGCAGACACCTTTATCTGCTAAGCCATCTTGCCCACCTAGTGATCCTTTACTACAGTATCTATAAATATAAACATCAAGAAACTTTATACCTCAGCAGTGCATGATGACATATGCCTTTAATTCTACAGTGGTCTACAGGAGTTCCAGGACAGCCAGGGATACACACAGAAATTACTTTGAGCCCCCAGCCCCTCTGAAACAAAACCAAAAACTTCACACCAAAGTATTTTAATACTGATCTCTAAGGACAACAAGAACAACTACATTAAGGTCAATGAATGTGTCACACAGGAAAGCAAACAAGTGTGAGCACTTTGAGGAACATGGGGATTTTGTTTGTTTGTTTTTGGATAGGGTCTCAAGTAGCCCTGCATGGCCTCCAATTACATACCAAAGAAAGACCTCGAATTTCTGATCTTTTTGCCTTTACCTCCCAAGTGCCGGGATCATCACATCCCCTTTATTGTGTGCTGGGATAAAATCCAAGGCAGCACTCTATCTACTGAGGTACATTCCTAGCCTATGGTACATTTCCATCTTCTAGGACAGTCTCTGTTATTCTTGCTAATCTGCTAACACTATGGAGACAACTGTTACAGGATAACCTGCAATGGACAATGAGCCATTAAAGAAAAGATGTAACTTGTTTTTCTTTTCCTATTATGTATCTCTGGTTGTCTTGAATTTTGCTAGGTAGACCATGCTGGCTTCAGAGCTCTACCTACCTCTACCTCCAAGTGCTGGGATTAAAGGTGTGCACCACCAAGCCTAGCCTTTGTCAATTTTAAACCTTGGTTTCAAAGGTCCTCTTGGGAGAGACACTTATTGTACATTCAAGTTGAAACATAGGGTTATAGGAGTCCCTTTGTGAAGACCCCAGGGGTATGTGAATATTCAGGTTTTGGTTATTTCTCCATCTTCTGAAGCAGCTGTAGTCCTTCCCCCTCACAGAAAGTAGACCATCTTCAGGAATAAAATATGCTGATGATGCAGCAAATAAACTTTGTGAAAAGGGAAGGAAAAAAACCCTAATATTTATATAAATTCCTTAAAAACTGACATTTAAAAAAGTTATTACTAGGACCAAAAAATGAATTAGCAATGAATCTGATCTAAACAGAAGAAAATACCTTTTGAAAATCAACAAATCTTGATTTATTAGTATCTAGCAGGAACCTCTTCCTGTTTGCACACACTGGGTTTCGGCAGATATTTGGCTGTGTATATTTGAACTGCTGCTCCACGTCCTTGATCACAGTTTGACAGTCTAAGCACAGGAACGTTCCACTCACGAGCTCAGGGTGAACTGGGTGAGTGCGCACCACCTGCCCACTGATTCGGGTGAGCAGCCCAATCCTGGATGAAGTGAGCTCACGAATCCTGTGTGAAGACAAGGGTCACATTAACAGACAGCCTTACCATCTTTTTCTCCCCTTTAGATCCGGGGATTGAATCTAAGTCCTTATTCACTGAGCTACCACCCTAGCACATTTCTCATCTTCTTAGTGTAGGAAACCTTAGAAAATTTTCTTTTTTAAGTTTTTTTTGTCTTAAATTACTTTTAATTATATATGAGTGTGTCTCTGTGTAGGCATGTGCTTTCAAAGACCAGAGACAGTGACTCCTCCTGGAACTAGTTACAGGTAGTTGTCAGTCTCCTGATAATAGTGCTAGAAATTAAACTCAGGTCCTCCGGAAATAGCAGCTCATATTCTTAATGCTCAGCCCCCTCTCCAGTCCATAATTTGTTTTTATTAGGAGTGTTTAATGATAAACGTGCTTTAAAAGAACAAATTATTCCATGGAATCTCCTAAGAGAATGGTTTGGTCAACATGCCCGTTGGTAAATTATGTAACAGAAATTCACAATAAAACTAAAAATGAGTTGGGGAGTACACCTTCAATCCCCAGGACTCAGGAGGCAGAGATAGGTAGGTATTTGAGTTTGAGGCCAACCTGCTCTATAATAGAGCAAGTTCCAGGACGGCCAGGACTACAAAGATAAGTTGTCTAGAAATGCCAGAATAAACAAACAAACGCTGGGACATGCATCTGAAACCAATGTGTTGTTGAAGGACTGAACCAGCAAATCTTGTGCTCACTGGCTAGTCAGCCTCACCGGAGGACCATCTCAGGCTCAGGGAAAAATACTGTTTCAGGACTAGAGAACTCAGGGGTTATGAGTATGTGCTGCTCTTCCAGGATCCGAGTTCAGCTCCTAGCACCCATATTAGGCAGTTCACAATAAAATGAAACTCACCCCAGAGGATCCAGCACCCTTTTCTGGCCACTTCCAGCACTGTACATTATGTGCATACCATTAATACACAAACACATACATGAATAAAGCCTTTAAATTATTTTCTAATGGTTAAGATGTTTCAAAGTTATGTATTTAAAGCTGGGGGGTGAGTGTCATGTTGTACATGCCTTTTTTAAAAAAAAATTCTTTATTTTTATTATGTGCATTGGTATTTTGCCTGCATGTATGTGTTTGTGTGAGGGTATTGGATCCCCTGGTACTGGAGTTACAGATAGTTATGAGCTGCTGTGTGGTGCTGGAAACTGAACCTGGTCCTCTGGAAGAGCAGGCAGTGCTCTTATCCACTGAACCATCTCAGAGGTCCAGGACTCTAATCCCAGTTCTTAGGAAGGCAAAAGCAGCCACTTTCTGTAAAAAGTGATCATCGTGAGTTCAAGGCCAGTCAGGTCTAAATAGAGTGACTCTATATTCATTAAAGTCATAATCTCCCCCCCTCTCTCAACAGGATTTCACTACATTATCTCTGACAGACCTGGAACGTGATTTATGGACCAGCTGGCTTTGAACACTCAAGAGATCCATCCACATATCTTTGCTTCTTGAGTGCTGAGATTAGGCATGTGCCATTCATTGGCTGAAACATGAGAACTATTCTTAGTTCTCAAATTTTTTTCCCCTTGGCAAATCCTGTTTCCCTAAAAGGAGCCTTAAGATACAACAATGAGTATATGCTTCACCTGACATTTGCCTATCTCCACAGAAAAGTTTCTCCCAACTAAACTTTCTGGTTAATAGATTTAAACACTTCAAAAATGCCAACCAGAACTCAGTATGGAAGCCAGCATAAACAACACAGCAAGACCTTACCTATTAAAGACAGACACAAATTAACAAATAAACAAGAGGTGCTTTAACAGTATCAGTGTTTAAGTAGTCTTACTACAAGTAAGTAGTACTTACTTATCATGATTAGGTATAAAAATTTCTACAGCAACCAGCCTGTTTTTTATGACATAAGTAGAAAACTCAGGACAAAAAGACATCATAGCTGAGGACACTGAGACCCAGCAAAGGTAGAGTGATTTGTGCAATATACAGGCATCTGTATGGTTGGGCAATCTCAAGTTTCCTGAATGCCCAGTAAGTGGTATTGATATGATGGATTCTTTCACACCCAGGTTCCTTCCTTACTTGTGTCTAGTAGGTAGGTCTTGGAATGCAACATAAAAATCCTTGGCAAAAGGGATCTCCTTTTGGTCTTTGACAAAGGTCTTCAAGGCTCGACACAGGTAAGGGTAGACTCTGAAAAACAAGTAGGACCGGTGAGGGTTAGTCTTACCTAGCCTGCCTTCTTTCTCATGTTTGTCAACTTTGAGACCAGTGTTCCATCTGGTCACAATCAAGCTTTAGAACTTAACTGCGAGACATTTTATTAATCACCTCGTATCTTACCACAAACAATCACTAAAGACAAAGAGCTCTATTAAATATATGTTGCTGTGAGTCATTTAGTACTTACCATAGGACACTCTTCTGTCCAAGATAATTCTATCTGTACCTTGGCAGCATTATTTCAATATCGTTACTTTTCTCTGGATGGTATACAAACTAGTAAAGCAGAACCCAATTTGGTAAATCCTAGTATATGTTTTCCTCTGTTGCTTTTACAATAAAAGCTGCTTTTTCCTCCAGCCATTTTTTTGTGTATATGGGTATGTGCACTCATGAACACACGTGTGAAACCAAAGGTCAACATGTCTTCCTTTATCTTTCTTGGTAAAACACACGATGTCTCACTGAACCTGGACCTCACGGATTAGCTAGATTGGCTAGCCAGAAAGCACCTAGGATATTCCTCTTTCTACTCCCCAGCCTTCGGGTTTTAGGTGTTAACTACCATGCCTAGTTTATATGGGTGCTGGGAATCGAACTCTGATCCTAATGCTTGTACAGCAAGAACTTTCAACCATAGGGCTATCTCCCCTAGTTCCCTTTCAACTGTTCTGGTCAGCTATGACTAAAAAATTCAGAGCCCTAGCTTCATATCCAGTATGAAAACAGGACCATGTCTCCTAATCTGTGTCTTTACTTCTTTTATCACTATTTAAAAAAATCCATATTTATACAAACATTTATTTAGAAAAAATGCAGATCAATATTTGTGAACAAAGTTTTTCTTTTTCTTCTTCTTTTTTTTTTTGCGGGGGGGGGGAGGAGGCGGGGCCTCAGTTTGAAACAGGGTTTCTCTATGTAGCATTGGCTGTTCTGGAACCCTGTACCTGACTGGCCTCAAACTCACAGAGATCCACCTTCCTTTGCCTCCTTTAGAGTGCTGGGATTAAAGGCGTGTATCAACACAGACAGGCTCAAAGTTGTTTTGTCATGCATATTTGTCATAGATAGTTAAAAACACAATGATGTGAAGTTATTTCTACCCCTAAAATATTCAAGCTATGCTGGATGTAGTGGTACACACCTGTAATCCCAGTACTAGGGAGGCAATGACAGTTTGAGGCCAGCCTAGTCTACAAAACAGGTTCAAGACCAACCAGGGCATATACTGAGACCCTGTCTAAAAACATGACAAAACAAAATGCTACACGCCTAAACTATTGACATGTTTTCAAGGAATTTTATATTGAAATTATATATTAGATCAAGAGTTGGATGCTTTATCTGCAATATTATCTCCAGAACTATATATACACAGGAAGACACCAAACTGCAGTGAGATCCTTATATGAAACTCTGTACCTGCAGACTTAAAAGAGGCTTTTGAAAGCCTGCTTCAACACACCTGCAAAGAGTAGCAACCAAGGAATAGTCAAGTTAAAAGCACACAGATAATTTGATTTTATTCTTCTATGTTTTTAGGACTTAGTATCTAGAATAGGGTTGAGGTGGGTAGGTAAAGGTCAAATAAAACGAAAAGCAATAGAACTAAATGCCAGACACAAAGTGAGCAGCTTCCTCCTTGCTAAGAACACCTGACACAAGAACACCCAAGCTCCACAAAGGCCCAACTTAAAGTCAGACCAGCATTAACAGGACCAGCTTGTCCTTTCTCTCCTTGGAAAGAAGTCATTGTGATAGCTGCCCTTCTTCCTTCTAGGGAACACATCCAGGGTGAGAAGCTGGCTTCTCAGGCTTCAGGTCTATTCAAAGAAAAAATTTAATACACTCTTACCTATAGAACTCTTCCTGAATGGTGGTAGAAAGTTGTTGGTTAAATTGTTCCAAGTCTGCGAAACTTACAACCAGCGTGTTTCTCTCAGGACGAATTAGCTCCTCTGCAAACTGCAAGTATTTAATTTCTCCATCACTACCCTGGAACCTGCAGACACATACAAGTCACATTAAACATAATAACTAAGCAGTAAAAAAGGAATCTGGACACTAGGTAACTTAGTACATTGTTTAATGGACATTGGCTTTAGGATCAGGGAGGCCCACATCCGGTATTTACATGATCTGGGGCAAATTACTTACTTTTCTAAACTTAAAACAGATTGAGACATTGCTTGATCTCATAAAATTGCTGAAAAGTAAATGAGAAAATACCTTTAAAATGAATTGTACAATGCTTAGAGTATTTGAAAAATTCAGTCTTTGTACTCTAATGCTCTTTCTTCATTTATGATTTTTCGAGACAGTTTCTCTGTGTAGCCCAGGCTGACCTGGAGTTCAGATTTGTCTGCACCTGACTCTGAGATTAAAGGTATATACCACCACAGCTCAACAGTTATCTGTTTATGTTTGTATGTGTACTTTGGTCCACACGTGGAGGTGAAAGAACAACTTGTAGGGACTGACATGGCTCAGGTGTTAATGAGCATTTGGTGCTCTTCCAGAAGACCTGAGTTCAGATCCTAACACTCATGTCAGGAGGCTCACGACCACCTTAACTCTAGCTCTAGGGATCTGACAACTTTTTCTGGCCTCTACATAAAAACAAACAAAAAACCCTTGTGGAAGGTTAGTACCCTCCTTCCACCATGTGGGCCCTTGGGACTCAACACCGTCAGGTTTGGCAGTACTCACTGAGCCACCAACCCCAGCCCTCACCTCAATTAACCGATTTATCACTTTTCTTTTGTAAAATTTTAGATTTTATGTCATGAGTGTTCTACCTTCTTATACACATATGTGCCATGTGTATACTGGGTGCCTGAAGAGGTCAGAAGAAGGAAATGGAGCCTCTGAAACCATGTCACCATGTGAGTGCTAGGAATAGAACCCAAGTCCTCCACAAGCCCAGCCAGTGCTTTCATTTTATGTATTTATTTTAATTTTTATTTTATGTGCAGTAGTGATTTGCCTGCATGTGTGTCTATGTGAGGATGTCAGATTCTGAGGTTATAGATAGTTGTCAGCTACCACGTGGGTACTAGGATTTGAACGCCCCCTTTCTCCATTAGGGTTTCTTTGTGTAGCCCTGGCTATCCGAAATTTGGTCTGTTCCAAACAGTTTACCTGTCTCTGCCTCCTAAGTGCTGGGATTAAAGGTGAGTACCACTATTGCCTGCCTGAATGATCAAACATTTTTTAATCAACGGGGTTTTTAACTGTTATATGTAATTAAGATCAGAAAGTTAAAAAACAGTTAAAGTCCAAATATTAAATTTCCATTAGTCAAAACTTAATAAGCAGAATAAAGAGGGTGGGTATGTAGTTCATTGCTATAGTGCTTGCCTAGCATGCTAATTTCCAATTCTACCAAAAACCCAAAAACAAACAAAACAAAACAAAAAACAAGCAAAACAACACTCCACATAGAAATGAAGTAAAAAAATTTTTGGCAAAATTAGCTCCTCTTCTAACTATAACATTCTCAGCTTCTTCTAAAATATTTATTTCAGAAGTACCCAAGTATAAAGCATTACATCTGATATCTAAAGGTACAGAAAGGGCAGTGTTGTTCCTATCCTGGGGCTGGCATTCTTAGGAGACAGGACACATAAACAATAAATAATGTTTCTATTGAAAAGTGTCAGAAATATAAGTCAGCTTTGCTTACAGGAACAGCTATAATAAAGATTCATGTATGTAGAAGGTGGCACTGGAATTCTTCCTTGAAAGTCATTTAGTAAGTTAAATTTATGAAAAACAAGTGGCTGGGCTTAGTGTTGCAGACCTGTAATCCTAGTTACCAGGAAGTCTAAAGGTGGAAAGCTGGAAGTTCAAGGACCTTCTCTAAAAATGAAGAAGTCAAATAAGAGCCAGGTACAGTGGCACATACCTATAAATCTCAGCATTTGAGAAGGCAGAGGCAGGCAGATCTCTGTTTGAGGCCAGCCTGGTCTACAAAGTGAGTCCAAGACAGCAAGGCTACACAGAAAAACCCTGTCTTGAAAAACAAAAAACAAAACAAACAAACAAGGGCCCAGAGAGCAGGGTGCACTCCTTTAATCCCAGCACACAGAATGACTTCTGTGAAGTCCAGACAGCCATGGCAACACAGTAAGACTGTCAAATAAACAAAGGGGTGAATGCTGGGAATACAGCTCAGTAGAATACTTGTCTAGCATGTATGAAGGCCCTAGGTTCCTTCCACACATTAAGGAAACAAGGAAGCAACAAAAGCAAGCCAGATGGTGAAAGGCCTATGGTGACTGAGGTGGTTTTGGAGAATGAGACTGTAATAGAAAATGTTTACACAGCTGGGTGGTGGCGGAGCACATCTTCAGCCCCAGTGCTAAGGAGGTGAAGGCAAGCAAATCTCTGAGTTCAAGGACTACAAAGGGAAACCCAGTCTCAGTAATAATAATAATAATAAAAAAGAAAATTTAGACTTTGTTCTGTAAGCAAAAGCAAAGCTGCCTATGTGAAATGAAGCTGACTTTTTTAGGTGGGAAGGGGGCATGGTGAGATGGTGTCTGTGTAACATTCCTGGCTGTCCAGGAACCCACTACGTAGACCAGCTGGCCTCAAACTCACACCTGTCTGCCTCTGCCTTCCAAGTGCTGGGATTAAAGTCGTGCCATACTACAACCAGTGAGAGTTGATTATCTATGCCTCCACATCAGAAGAGGGCACCAGATCTCATTATAGATGGTTGTGAGCCACCATGTGGTTGCTGGGAATTGATCTCAGGACCTCTGGGAGAGCAGCCAGTGCTCTTAACCTCTGAGCCACCTCTCCAGCCCCGGGAGTTGATTTTTTTAACAAGGAAGTCTTGTTTATGCTTAGCTCCAGCACTTAAGCACCAAGTAAAGGCCCTTTTATTACCTGCTGAAACGAACCCTTCCAAAAGACCTTTGTGAAGTGGTAGGGTGGCTAGAGCCTGCCATAGCTAACAAGGGAAAGCACCTGGAAACAGCAGGCCTTCTGCGTCACAGGGAAGACACAGCGATTGCCCATTTCCTCGGAAGGTTTATAGCACAGTTCCCAACCTTCCCAGTGCTGAGACCCTTTAGTGCCTCATGCTGTGGTGACCCCAACCATAAAACTATTTCAGTGCTATTTCATGACTGCAATTTTGCTACTGTTATGAACTGTGATGTAAACATGATATGCACCCAGGGGGTCATGACCCACAGGTTGAGAACTGCTGGTTTACAGACTTTCAAAAGGAGTCGTGAGTTGGGTTGTGAAAGATGAACAGTTGTACTGACTGCCAAAAGTAGGAAAACAGAATCCCACCCCCTTTGGTTTTACAACACAGGGTTTCTCCGTGCAGCTCAAGCTGCCCTGGAACTTGCTCTGTAGCCCACTGGACTCGACCTCGGAGATCTCAGGCCTCCGCCCTCCGAGCACCGGATTAAAGGTGTGTGCTACCACTGCCAGGCCTACATTTTTAAGTACAGCACAATTTTGTAAAGTAGTAGTATCTAAACAGCCAAAGATGAGGAGATGAGCAATATGTAGGTACAGACATGCCAGTAATTTTACTCCGCCTTAAAAAGAAGACTGCCTACAATAAGCTGCACTGTCTAGCAAAATTAGGCACACGCACTCATGGCAGTTGTCAGGAGGCTAGGAAAGGGTTTAACTGTTTAATAGGTGGAGCTGAGTTTCCAACAGGGACCATAGGGGTGGGGTGTTTGTACAAGTTGGATTCACTTCAAGATGCTTTTTGCACACTCCCAAAAGATCAAAACAGGAAGTTTTGGTTACACACTGACATAATCTTAAAACATAAAAAAATTTTATAAGCCAAGTCAAGGTGCGAGTAAGGAGCGCTCTAGCGTGCTGCTAGGTGACATAGGCCGAGGGGTGGGCGCTGTAAGGGCAGGACCCTAAAGGATGGCAGGAAAGGGAGAGGGGGGCAGACAGATGTTAGACAGGGGCAGAACTCGGCCCACTGGCCAGTTATCCAGTCACGCGTTCCTGCTAGAGCAACTTGGGGGGGCCACGCTTGCAGCACTGCGAGCTCCGCGAGCTCCCGGGGCCGGGCTCAGCGCGCACGGCCCCCCAGCAGGTAACGGGTTCCCCTCCAACCCTGGCCTCACCAGGATCACAAGTTCAAAATCATCTTTGGCTACCCAGCGAGGTGGAGGAGACCCTGTCTCAGGAGAGCACGGATAGAGACGCAAAGCATGGCGCCAGGGAGCACTGCGGGGAAAGGGCTCGCCGAGGCTGAGGAGCCAGACCCGGCCCAGCCCCACGCCTCCCCGAGCGCGCTCGACCTCCCGGCCCGCCCGCCCCGGGAGGCCACTCACTCTTCCAGGAAGTCTAGGAACAGCTTCTGGCATTTCTCGGCTACCTCGTCGCGCACCTCCGGGTGCTGGCTTCCGGCGCCGGGATCCGCGGCCGCTGCGAGGTCCATGGCGGCGCTGGGGGACGAACCGCCGACGAAAGACCACCGCTGAGGAGACGCCGCAGCTGAGGCGGGCCCAGGCAGCCGCAGCTTCCACGCGTTGCTCCTTCCGCGCTGCCGCTTCGCGCGCGCCTCCGCCCCGCCCCTCGTTCTCACCCCAGCCAATCACGAAGCAGAAGCTGGGCTACTTCGCGCCAAACCTGTCCAATCAATGGCGGCTCCGTCCAGAGCCCCGCCCATCACACGCGAATTTCGCGCCAAATGCGGACGCCGAGAGGCTTTTGCGCTTGCGCAATGTAAGGGCTCTCCCTCCCCAAGTTATTTTGGCTTCTGGAGCTAAAAGGTTGTTTGGATCTACGTAATGATGGATTTCTCACTCCCCCCACCTCTTTTTCCTTTCTTTTCTTCTTTCTTTCTTTTTCCCTCTGTCTTTCTCTCCCTTTCCTCTCTTCTCCCTCCTTCTCTCACTCTTTTCCAGACTGTATGTAATCAACGTGAGAAAATAACTTCAGAGTGTAAAGAACGCCCCAAACGAATAACATGCTTACAGCTTTTTCCGGCTTTTATGTTTTCAGATCGTTTCCCTGTGGGGAGACAGAATAAGGCCCCAGGAAAGGGAACAGTCACTCTGAGCGGTCAGGCTGAAGGAAGTAGGCCGTAAACAAACCACGGGGAGGCCCCTAAGGTCAGGGCGAGGACTGCCGCGGTGGCCTCCGCACGCCAGGCAGCTGCCTGGGAGCTCCGGCTCCACGCCTTCTGCTGACGGAGGTGGCATGGTTTGCAGACCGCGCTGACAGGGGAAGATCGTCAAACATTTGACATTACTGATTTTTACTGAGACTACCTCACGTAGCCTAGGTTGGCCTTGGACTCTGGGTTCATGCGGTCCTGGGACTGAACCCAGAGCTTCCTCAGTGCTAAACAAGGGCTGCCTTACTATTAAATGAGCCACAGCGACAGTCATTCCTTGGCTTTGATACCTAAGTGCTGATAATTTGAAGCTATGTTTCACCAATACTTTTTTTCTAGGCATCCAGGGCACGGTAAAACCTGGACCAAAATAAATAAAGAGCAACCAATCACTTTTTTGAGACTTACAGAATGTTAAAAATTAATGCTAGGCAGGGTAGATAAAATTAAATATTTTAATACTATTACGGTATATACTATAGGGATCTGCAATTGAAAGTATTATCCAGTGAAAGATGTTTAAAGACTTGAAGCCTTGAATCCCCCAGTCCTTCACCAATTCCAAATGTAGACTTTACTGTGTGAGTATATTGAAGTTTTCTAAAGGAAAAAAACTGATAAATAGAAACACACACGCACACTTTATTAAGAGTAGCATACAGACTGTGGTCTGGCTAGTTCAAAAGTGGCTGTCTTTCAACAAAAGGCCAAGAATTAGAGAGTTGTTCAGCCCACTGGCCATGTCTCAGCTGGTCTTCATTATATGCCGGAATCCTTAAGAAACATGTCCTAATACCATCAAGCAATACCTCAGCAGCAGCATAGGTGAACTTGCCAGCAAGAGTGAGGACAAGGCTCAAAAATGAAAGGCTTCCTTCTGTGTTGTTTCATGTAAGCGGTCACCAGCAGGTGTGGCCCAGACTTCAGGTGGGCCTTCCTATTCAAGTTTCTGAGATGGGTTTCTCTGAGCAGCTCTAGCTGTTCTGGAACCATCCACCTGTCTCTGCCTCCTAAGTGCTGCGGTTAATGGTTTTTGCCACCACTGCTTTGCGTTTAGGGTGGGTCTTCTGACTACAAATGATCTATCTTTAGGGTGAGTCTTCTCACCTCACAGGATCCAATTAAGAAAATCCTTCAGTGGTCAAGGTGGCTCATGCCTGTAGTCCCAGCACTCAGGGAGACAGAGGCGGGCAGGTCCCTGTGCCAGCCTACTCTACAAAGTGATTCCAAGACAGCTAAGACTATACAGAGAAATCCTGTGTGAGGGAAGGAAGGAAGGAAGGGAGGGAGGGAGGGAGGGAGGGAGGGAGGGAGGGAGGGAGGGAGGGAGGGAAGGAAGGAAGGGGGGAAGGAAGGAGGGAAGGAAGGAGGGAAGGAAGGAAGGAAGGAAGGAGGGAAGGAAGGGGGGAAGGAAGGAAGGAAGGAAGGGGGGAAGGAAGGGGGGAAGAAAGAAAGAAAATCCTTCATAGGTGTGCCCAGATGCTTGGGTTTTAGTTGGTTCTAGTAGTCGTCAAGTTGTATAAAATTAGAAATAACAACAGAAACCAATAAAGTAAAAAAGAACAATGGAGGTTCTAGGAAGAGCTCAAGAAAGGAAAGCAGATCGCAAATCCTACAAAAAGGAAGGCAGTTAAAATTAGGAGGGTCTTTACTTTGGGAGGGGGAGGGAAGGCAAGGCAGAGGAAGAGGGAGGAGGGATAAAGGGCACTAAGGATGACTGAAAATTTATGATGTGTATACATATTAAAAAAATATATATATATATATATTTTGTCTTTTTGAGACAGGGTTTCTCTGTGTAGCCTTGGCTGACCTGGAACTCACTCTGTAAACCTGGCTGGCCTTGAACTCACAACCTCTACCTTCCCAGTGCTGGGATTAAAGGCATGTGCTACCACTGCTGGAAATGAAATTTTTATGATGTTACTCTACTTGGGGTAATAATGCTCCCTCCAAAAGCTATAGAGTAATAAAAAATTCTAATCCTAGGCATGAAAATATTATCTTTGAGTTGTTGGTCAAGGGAATTCAAAAGACTCCTCCCAAAATATTGTCCTTGGTTGCCCCCAGACCTTGAAAGTAAAACCCTATTGCTAAGGGCACTACACACCTTAGACACAGGCCTTGAGAAAACCAAGCTAGAACAGACCTGCAAGTCTCATGGGACGCAAACTGCCAAGACAGAAAAGCAATTAACGAGCCTACCCATCTGTACTTAGAGTACAGCTAGGAACTGCACTGGCTCCCAAGTGGTGCTGGCAGGCTCTCTTCCAAGATCCACGCTTCGCTAGTCACAGGTCATTCTCTGGGTTTCCAGGACCAGCCATGATTTCCGTCTTGTTGAACTGGACTTAATGTCCAATTTACAGCTGTTACTGATAAACTCTGACTGCCACTACTGCACTTATAGGGGTATCTTCCTGTGCTGGTCATGATTGTGATCCAAAAGCACACAGCAGCATAGGAATACTGGCTGCTTCCCTCCCTTGTCGGCTTGCATAGCACCTTCTGGTTCTATGAAAGCTAGTCTCCAGGGAGGCAGCTTTCATGTCAGATCCAGCTCAGATCCTTCAAGTATTTGTCTGAACGGTCTTTAGCAATAGGGCCTTATTGCCAACCTCTGGGCGGCCACAAGGGGAACAGTGATAGCCTATATTGTTTTGAGTCTCTTGCACTCAACCAAAAACTCCAAAGGCAGTTTTCTCATGCCTGGTACTGGGGTTTGTTTATATAGTCTATGGCTCTTGGGGAAACCACTCTGACGCCTAGTAGCATGATGTCATTTAAACTACATATCTGCATACATACTGATGCATTTACATAGACTTTATATAATTTTAGGTAAATAATAAATAGTAATATTCCTAGGACTTTCCCAAACATTCTTAGTGTTTATTTCCACCTTGTTTTCCTATTTCTCTATGTTCTCTCTCATTTGTGTGATTATATAACTTGGGTTAACTTCAGAGACCACAAGAGTTAAAACAAAAAAGTATCATGGGTAAAGGGGAATGCTAGAGAGGTGAATAACAGGATAACAATGATACCATTACTTTTTTTTTTTTTTAATCTTTGGATATATACCTAGGAGTGGTATAGCTGGATCTTGAGGTAGCACTATTCCTAATTGTCTGAGAAAGCACCAAATTGATTTCCAAATGGTTGTACAAGTTTACATTCCCACCAGCAGTGGAGAAGGGTTCCCCTTTCTCCACAACCTCTCCAGCATGTGATGTCACTTGAGTTTTTTATCTTAGCCATTCTGATGGGTGTAAGGTGGAATCTCAGGGTCGTTTTGATTTGCATTTCCCAAATGACTAAGGACGATGAGCATTTCTTTAAGTGTTTCTCTGCCATTCAATATTTCTCTATTGAGAACTCTGTTTAGCTCTGTACCCAATTTTCTAATTGGATTACTTGATTTGTTGCTTTTTAACTTCTTGAGTTCTTTATATATTCTGGATATTAGCCCTTCAAAAGATGCTCAAGCATACAAGGACATCTGGTCAACTATGTTCATAGCAGCTTTATTCGTAATAGAATCTGGAAACAACCCAGATGTCCCTCAATTTAAAGGCAAATGGTTCAAACTAGAATATATCATCCTGAGTGAGGTATCCCAGAAAAAGAAAGACACACATGGTATATATTCACTTAGAAGCGGATATTAGACATATAATATGGGAAAATCATACTAAAATCTGTACACCTAAAAAGCTAGGAAAGGAGGAGGACCCTGGGTAAGATGCTCAATCTTCATTCAAAAAGGCAAATGGGACAGACATCTGAAGAAGGTGAAAATAAGACAATAGAAGAGCCTACCACAAGAGGACCTCTGAAAGACTCTACCCCGCAGGGTATTAAAGCAGATGCTGAGACTCATAGCCAAACTTTGGGCAGAGTGCAGGGAATCTTACGAAAGAAGGGTGAGACAGAAAGACTTTGAAGGGTCTGGAGCTCCACAAGGAGAACAACAAAACCAAAAAACCTGGGCCTAGAGGTCTTTTCTGAGACTGATACTCCAAGATACAAGAACTCAGTGGCTGGCTCTTTGATCACCCCTGACCCCCAACGGGGGAGCAGCCTGACCAGGCCACAGAGAAAGACTATGAAAGATAACCCTGATGACCTGATAGGCTAGGGTCAGATGGAAGGAGGAGGACCTCCACTATCAGTGGACTGGGGAAGGGGCACGGGAGATGAGGGAGGGCGGGCGGGGGAAGTTGGGAGGGGGTGACGATGGGGCTACAGCTAGAATACAAAGTGAATCAATTGTAATAAATAAAAAATTATATTTAAAAAATCATTGAGTTGGGCATGGTGGTCTGTAATCCCAGCACTTGGAGATGCAAAGGCAAGCAGGTATCTGTTGAGTTTGAAGCCAGCCTGGGCTACAAAAGTGAGTCCAGGACAGCCAAGGCTACATGGAGAAAACTAGTCTCGAAATGGGGGGTCCCAATCCCACAAAATCGGAAACCGTAATATACAAGCAAAGACCAGTAAGACATAAAAACAAAAACAAACAAACAAAAACCAAATACCCTCCTTCCACTTCTGTATCCTGGACCCCTGCAGTCTACGTAACGGTGGCTATATATCTTAAATTGCTTACGAAGGTATATGGTGCCCTCCTCACACAACAGTATCTTCAAGATGGTACTATGACCAAGCTTCAAAAGCCGTATTATTACTCTTTCAATAAAGCAGAAGTGTTCTAGCTTTTTTGTTTCTATTATGATATCATCTACAAATGTGTTGGGCCACATTCATAACTATTCTGGTATGCAACATGGCCTCCGAGTTGCAGGCTGGGTACAGATTCTGGGTGGTGGGTGCAGTATGCTAACTGGACTGTTAGAAGGCAGCTAAGCTGGGAGAGAGCTGTCAGAGACCACACTGGAGGGAAAGAGTCCTGCCTTTAATGACACATTGCAATGTTGAGGGCAGAAGTCGAAAGCCAGAGAAAGTGCTCTGTGAAATGGCACAGTGCTCGGGAGTGAGGCAGACCAGCACACAAGGAGATCCTGGGCAAAATGCTCTGGCAGTTTCTTGGCGCCATAAATGGGGAGGCAACAGGGAGGCAAGCAGGCAGATCCCTGGCTCTCACTGGTTAGTCAGTTTTGTAAGCTCTAGGTTCAGTAACAACCCTGTCTCAGAACAAAAGCAGCACCGAAAGTTGTCCCCCAAGCACACATACATGCACACACACCTCCATTCACTCATGCAACCATATGAACATGTGCCCACACACCTGTGCACGCACATGCATAGATTCCCCTTTCTCCCTTTACAAGGTCTCTTAGCACAGGTCTCTCAGAGGTGGAGATGAAGGGATATTAAAGTAACTTTGAGTCACCTGAGGTAATTGTCTCGGAGGCTTACGGCCTCCATCTGCTAACCTAGGCCTAGTCCTGGAAGCCTCTAGCCTCTGTACAATCTACCCCAGGCCTAGAATGTTTTCAGCCTCTGGGACTTACTGCTGAATAAATTCACCCTTCCTAGTTCTTTCCGAGCTCTCGCTGGCGGATTTAACTCAGCTGTTCTGGCTCGAACTTCTCTCCATGCTGACTGATTCCATCTGGCTTCTCTCTCGGCAGCTGACTGAACTGTGGTTGGCCTCAAGATAATTGTATCAATCTGTTCTAATCTGGCTCCTTCTCAGTCTCTTGCTGGTTCTGTCTCCTCCGTGTCTAGCCTGTTCTCTTTAGAAGCCACAAATTGAACTGCCACAGACTCCACTCCAGTCCACTGCCTCTCAACTCACTGCCTCAACTGACTGAACAGAGCTCACATGTGCAGGCCTGTCTACTAGGTGTTGGGATTAAAGGTGTGTGTCACCTCACCTGGAAACTTTCCTTTACCAGAAACTTTCTCTATACCAGGCTGGCCTTGAACTCAATGGTCTGCTTGCCTCTGCCTCCTGGGATTAAATATTTGTCTGTATTCCAGTCAGAGTAGCCAAGCTGCTGGCTTGGAGGGCCTAAAGCTTTGGCTTTACTCTTGGTCAAGATCAACAAAGCACCTAGAGGAGTTTAGCTCCAAGTCAGCTCCTGAGCTGTAGATCTCAAGGTATCATGTCTTTGCTTTGTGGTCAAGTGGAAAAAGCCTAAACTGTAACACAGGATTCCATGCTGGCGTATCAAGCTTATCAGCCCTCGGATACCGTCTCTAGAACAAGCTTTTCAGGCAGGAGAGAACGTGTAACTAACTGCCTATGTGTTGTGTCTAGGTTGCAGTACAGGGCGGCTCCTCTCCAGGTGGATGTTTGTCTCCAAGGACGGTGCTCCAGTATAGCAGAGCATCAACTCCTGCTGTTGGCAGACAAGTCACTGGGCCGTTAGAGAAAGTAGCACAGACAGGGTGAGCCCATCTCCTGCTGACCCGCAGCCCCTGCCCCACCACCTGGCTGTTCTGCGTCAGCTGTGCCCAAGTGTGCAGTGCCCACTGCAGACCAGTTTGTACTGTCCGCCAAGGCTTCTTTGTGAGCTCTCAACGGCGCCGACATATACTAAGCCATGCACATACGCATGTTGCTGCAGGCTCTTCTGAGACAGGGCGGCCTTCAGCTGCTGAGCCTCAGGCCACAGTGCTGAACTGCACACATGCTTCCACGCCTCTCGGCTCTGCGCCACTTTCCATGTCTAATATTCATAAAGCAACGTATTTATGCCAACAACCAGTTAGAAAGCAGATTTCCAAAACGTCACACAAAACTATCATTAGCTTTACATTTTTATTGAAGTTCAGCCTCAAAACTTGTAACAATGTTTCAGTGGTGCTGTTTCTAGCCAGTGTTCTCAGCTGCTTCACATGATTTCTGAAGGTAACTTTGAAGAACTCATACTCTAATTTCTGCGACATTCCAACGTTATATACGCTAAAGTCTTGGTAATTTCTCCATTATTTTCCTCCATGTCAAGAGTTAAAAGTTAAAATATTGAAAATTTAGGCTATTAGTACCGTGGCCACCATAGTATATATAAAAAATTATACAGACTTAAGCTGTTTACATTCTCTTTAACGTTTCCTATAGAGAGAAACTGACTTCAACTCTAGAAATTCCTCATTAAAGCGTTCAAGCATCCCCTGCTGAAGCACATCTGAAGCTCTAAAACGCTTTTCCTTAGTTAATTTGCAATTAACGACTTAAAAATAATTGTGGCACTTCAGTAAGACATTTGTTCTGCTGCGTCCCTTAAGTACCTCAGGTACAACCTGATCAGCAGCAAGTCACCGGAGAGAATAAAAAGTGTGGCTTTAAGGTGTGAGTCGTTTGGGGTCACGAGGAAACATTGAGGTCTGACGGACATTATGCAACCCCAAGAACAGCATCGTCACCCTTTCCAATCCTGTGGACAAGAAAATGACAGTTAATCCCTCCCTGAAAACCTTTCAGTTACCAGTTCTAATAGCTTTTTGCTGGATCATATTGTTTTATTTTACAAAACTGAAATGATACCTATTAAATATTTTTTCCTCCTCCTCCAGACACAGGCATTCACCAATCTATTCTCTGCTTCTAACCCTAACAACTCTAAGATACTAGCAAAGTAGAATCACACAGATTTTGCCCTTTTGCAACTGGCCTATTCATATATTGTGTTCAGAGTTCATCTATGCTGTTGTAGACTCAAAATTTCTTTCTTTCTTGTTTTTTAAAGACTGATTGGCATATAAGTTAAACATCTTGTTCCAGAAACCCAAAATATTCTAAAATCTGAAAATTTGGGAAAATCAAGCAGCACTCATGGATTCTCAATGGCAAAGTCTATAAAATTATTCCAAAATTCAAGAAAATGCAAAATCTGAACTATTTCTGGTCCTGAGCATATCAGACAGGGGACTGTAAGCAGTCCCACAGTTTGCTGGCTCATTTACCCATGATGGATACCTGGCTGCAGCTACAAAGATATAGTCCTGGGTATTTCTTTCATGTGCTATTTCCAATTCTTCTGGGTACACACAGAGAATTAAACTCCTGGACCATATGGTAATTCTTTCTTTACAGTACAAAGACAGAAGTAGACTGTTGGACCCAAATGAATCCTTATCTTGTTTAGGAACCCCAGTGGACATACTGATCCTCTATTTTTTCTGGTAGTTATTATCACAGCTTAAAGTAGCAGCCTCCCTAGCCCTGGGAAGTCCATCTTGCAATGACCAGTGCTGCTGAGCATCTCTCATGCACTCTCTTTTGGACAAATTTCTGTTTGGGCCCTTTGCCCATTTTTAAACTTGAGTTTCTTATCAAAAATACAACCTGTAAATATTTGTTCCCATTATGTGGGCTACCTTTTTACTCTTATTTTAACTTTAAAAAATTATGTTTTTATAATTACGTTCTGTGTATATACAGATGTGTTCAGGTGCCTGCAGAGGCATCAGATCCCTTGAAGCCAACGTTTCAGGTGATTTTGAGACAGCTGATTTGGGTGCTAGGAACTCAATTCCAGTTGTCTGAAAGAGTAGTGAGTACCCTCAACCTCAGCCATCTCTCCAGCACCATTTTACTTTCTTTCCCTCCTTGGCCTCTTCCCCCATTATTGGTGCTAGGAATCAAATCCATGGACTGTGCTGACAAGACAAGCATTGAACTATACATTCTAATTGTCTTTTCAATCTTTTAAGAGCTGGGAGTCAAACCCAGCCTTGTATATAGTAGGCAGATAACTATATTTTTGATGCATAAAGTTTAAAAATTTTCCTAAGTTCAACCTTGTTTTGTGTGCCACAGGTTCTGTATCTAAAAAACACGGTCAACTCCAATGTCCTGATGCCTTTGCTGTGCTTTCTTCTGAGAGTTTTATAGTGCCATTTAGGTCTTGGATCCATTCTGGATTAATGTTTTTATATGGAGTTAAGTAACATGTAAATATCAATTTTGTTCTAATCACTGGGAAAAACAAACAAACAAACAAACAAACACACACTGTTCTGGGGGCTGGAGAGATGGCTCAGGGGTTAAGGGCATTGTCTGCTCTTCCAGAGGTCCTGAGTTCAATTCCCAGCAACTACATGGTGGCTCAAAACCACCTGTAGTGAGATCTGGTGCCCTCTTCTGTTGTGTAGGTCTACATGCAGGAAGAGTACTGTATAAATACTAAATAAACAAATCTTTAAAAAAAACAACACTGTTCTATGACCTTTACAATTTATTTATTTGTTTTTATTTACGTGTGTGTGAACACGTGAGTTTATGTGAAGTACTATGTGTGCAGGAGTGTGCTCAGGCCAGGAGGCTTCAAGGCCCTTGAAACTGGAGTTGTAAATGGTTGTGTTGTGAGCTGCTATGTAGGTGCTGGAAGTGCACTCAGGTCCTCTGTGAGAACAAGTTCTCTTAATCACCGAGCCATCTTTCCTGGCTCCTTTTACAGCGCTTAAATGTCTTTCACTTGGGTTTAGAAAATTAAGCATAAGCAATAGCAGTATTACCAATGCCTCCACCAGCATGAGGAGGGGCTCCAAAGCGGAAGGAATCAATGTAAGCTTTGATTTTCTCCAAATCTACAAAAAGAAAACATAATTTATTACCTATTACTAAAATTAAGATATTGGGGGAAAGACTCACGAGACATCTTTAAAAGGTTGTTTGCAATGTGTTATTTTTAAATATATACTGTTTAAATATTTAAATTCCTTACCAATTCCATGGTGTAAAGCTCTCTCTGTTAGCAACTGAGGATCGTGTATTCTTTGTGCTCCAGACAGTATTTCTTCTCCTCTCATGAACATGTCGTAGGAGTTAGACTGTTTCTGCAGAAGAAGAATGAGTGAACCGCCGCCATTCTTCACATACTACATGATCACCCTTTTTCCCACGATAAACATGTGGGGGGGGGGAAGGCCATGTTGTCTTTCCAGAGTTAATGACAACGCTTCAACATAGTTTTCTCTCTGTGGCAGAACTGCTGAGGGCAAAAGTTCTTTGTTTTCTGTTTAGATTTCCATTCTCCTACCACTCCTCCCAATAACCAGAACACTTCATTTAAAGCAATGGTGCTTGTTTTTATTTTACTTTATTGCCTGAAAAAATTTTTTTAACAAGACACGAATTTTGTTCAGTTCTGAATGCAAAGTACCAATAGATATTTAGTCTATTTAAGAAAGCTCTTTCAAGAAAAGTTAAGCTGAGACTGAATTGGCCTATGCTTAACCTGTTGCCTATCAGGCACGTGATGCTCTCAGTTTAACCTACTATAACTGCTAACCTCTAAACCCTGCCCCAGACCAATGACTAAAAACACTAAGGACAGGGCTCAGCAATCTGTTTCAAAAAGCCATCCAGTCTGCCATTGGTGGTGTACACTTTAGGAGGCAGAGGCAGACAGATCTCTGTGTTCTAGGCCGGCCTGATCTACATAGCAAGTTCCAGGACAAGTAGAGATACACGGTAAGACCTTGCATTTAAAACAAAACAAATAAACATAAATAAATAAAAAATAATAAACAGAAACAAACCCCAAGCCCACCAGATGATTTATGACTACTAATGCTAGGAACTATTGCAAATCAAAAAGCTGTAACACATCTAGATTATTAACTCCTAAAATAAAATATAAATTTTGGTTTTCTTCAAATCTATCAAATGAAAACACACTTTACAGGCTGGAGAAATGGCTCAGCTGTTAAGAGTATTGGCTGCTCTTCCACAGGACATGGGTTCAAGTCCCAGCACCCACAGGCCAGCTCACAACTGTTTATAACTCCAAGTTCTAAGGTATCTGACACCCTCACACCAATGCATATAAAATAATTAAAAATCATAAAAAAAGAAAAACTCCACAATTTACCACCTTGGTGTAAAAATTAGTAAAGCACGCTCCCACCTCAAAGTCAACAATGGACTCCCTACACTCTGAGCATCTAGCACTATTTAGCACTCACAGCCCCCAACTCGACAAATCTTTAGAAAAAAAATGACCGAGAATTTTAACTTAGGTTCTCAGGACTAATTTGCTACAACATTCAAGTGTGGTTACTAGAAAGTGTTTTTCTTCCCCACAAATAGGTGATTTAAGATGAAATTACTCACAGGATTTCTTGGGTCGGGCATGGTGTAGAAAGGTCTGACAGCCAATGGATATTTATCAAGAACATAAAAGTCTGTATCATACTATTAAAAAAAAAAAAACTATGTTAAATCTGTACAATACTTTGCGGACATTTTATAATACCAATCACTATATTAACATAAAACCTTCCTAATAATTTAGGTTTTTATTTTGATACATAAATAAAATTGGGTTAAGTTTTCCAAATGGAAACAACTCAAGTAAATACTGTTAAAAAGTTTTACATTCTTTGTACTACCTCACAGGCTTAGTTAAAAAGCAACTGCATTTTAGCTCTTCCGTTTGTTAAAACTGCAGATGACGGAGAATGCCGACAGAGTGCAAGAATGCTCCAACAGCGTGCTCAAGGCCCACTGGCAACACTGCAGGGCCCCAGAAAGCCCAACTCCACAAAGCCTAACTGGGTCAAGAGCATCCAGCAGGGGGAGCTCAAGGGCTTCCTAAACTTCATCAAATTACTGTTCTTTTTAATAAGAATACAACTAAGAGAAGCTTTTACCTACTTTGGTTTTAGTTTCAGAAGTAAGAGCAACAAGCACAGGTAAGACTTTTTATAGCTCAGAGGCCTTTCCTCACTAATCTATAAATCTGAAGTGCCCTTTCGAGAGAGGGACTTCAGCACGACTGCACAAATGCCACACACTCAGTTCAGACAGTTGGTCAGAGTATGCCTCAACACTTTTTTTCTTTTTCTAAGAACAAAGTACAGTTCCCTTTACTACCAACGGACACATAGCACTGCGGGCAGGTAACGAATATTCTGTTACTGCTGCCTTTCTAAGAATCCTACCTTTTCCTTCACCAAACGTCCCAACAGTTTCTCATTTGGCGTACTGAAAAAGAAACAAGAAAGTAGTGTCTGAAGGTGACAGAAACTCTTTTATCTTGAAGTGTGTGGGTGTTGGACCCCTGGAGTTGGGAGTTACACAGGCAGTTGTGAGCAGCCTGATGTGGATGCTGAGAACCACACTCACCATCTTCGGAAGCTCAGTCAGAGCTCTCGAGCACTGAGCCAGCTCTCCAGTCCCTACCAAGCTACCACTGAAAATACCTCTCAATTAGTACGGCCCCTTCTATTTCAGGCGCTAAAAGGATAGCGAACCTTGCTCCAAACACACTGTCAGCTCCCAACCTGCTTCTTTTAAGACAAGCACTCCAGGAAGCCACCAACAAGCACGCCTTGCCCCCACTCCACACAGTTACATACACACTGCTCGACCTTTAGATCCAGGAAGGTCTAGCATTCTACTGATCCAGACAGGGCAGAAACACCTTACTGATCATGTGAAATAAAATCCAGTGGGCCAGCACTGGCAGTTTTTGCCATTAAATAGTCCTTAAAGGCAACCTGTGGTCAAGAGGTACCTTTTTATTGTCTGTTATTTTAAAAACAACACCCAAGGCTGGAGAAACGGCTCAGAGATTAAGAGCACCAGCTGTTCTTCCAAAGGTCCTGAGTTCAATTCCCAGCAACCACATGGTGGGTCACAACCATTTATAGTAAGATTTGGTGCCCTCTTCTGGTATATAGGCAGAACACTGCATACACAATAAATAAATCCTAAGAAAAACAAAAAACAATGCCCAAAATACTGAAAAAGTATATTGTTTGAGTTGAACTAATTATTAAAATCTACGGTTTCTTTTAGCAATAAAGGGTATGCTGAAAATCAGTTTTTCTTTAATAAATAATGGGATTAGAGTTAATATATATTTTGGGGGTAAAATAAAAGTGTGCACGCACACATACGTGCGCACACACATGCACACAGATAACCACTAGCTTTCTCTTCCACATATCTTATGGACTGTCATGATGATTTAACTGTTTTGGCCAGAGACCTCAGAATGAAATGTACGTCGATAGCAATTTTCTTTCTTTCTTTCTTATGGAATTTATTCCTAAATTATAATGTGTATGAATTAGACTTAGGTAACAAAATATGGCATAGTGAAGAAATCTTTTCCTTCTCTTTTTTGTTCTATATTACTAGGGATTGAGACTAGGGTCTTGGATAAGGTGCTGAGCTATGCCCACCATGTCCCCTATAACTCTACACACACACACACACACACACACACACACACACACACACACACACGAGGTTTGTTTGTTTGGGACAGGGTCCTCTTCATAGCCTTGGCTGTCTTGGATCTCACCATATATACCAGGCTGGCCTCGCACTCAAGAGACCCACCTGCCTTTGCCTCCTGAGTGCTGGGATTACAGGCATGCGTCACTACGCCCAGCTTATAAAATACTTTTTAAAGAAACTTTTGTCTGTGTATGACCGTTCTGTCTGCATGTACATATCATGTGCACTACATGAATGCCTAGCGCCCTGTAAAGCCATGGATCTCCTGTGTACTGTGGGACCAAACCTGTATCCTCTGAAAGAACACAAGTGCTCCTAACTGCTGAGACACCTCTCCAACGCTCTATCTATATAATATCATTTTTTAATTTGTTGTGACTGTTTGCATGTGTTCTATAAAAACAGCAGGTACGCTTATCCACAGAGCCATCTTTCCAGATCTCCTTTTCTTTTTCTTTTTTCGGTTTGTCGAGACAGGGTTTCTCTGCCTAGCCTTGGCTGTCCTAGACTCACTTTGTAGACCAGGGCAGCCTTGAACTTACAGGGATCTGCCTGCCTCTGCTTCTCCTAGTGTTGCCAGCTTCTTCTCATTCATTTGAGGCAGGGTATCTTTAGGCTCCCCTGGTTGGCCCAGAGCTTGTTCTGTGGTCCAGGCCAGCTCTGACTTAGCCACTTGCCGGAACTACTGGCCTGTGCCAACAGGTTTGCTTCCCACATTTGCCAAAGGGTAATAAACAGGGAGAAAAAGGAAGTCTAGACAAAATTATTGAAGCATAGGCATATAACATTTACAATTTTATTATGTAAAGTAATATTCTACAAAATACCAAAGTTAATAAAAGTTATTAGTTAGGTGAAACACATTAAGCCTAAGCAGTGAAGTTAAAAGAAAAAGCAGGGACCAACCTTAGATCTTCCTCGTCTCCCATTTCAACTCCTGCTTCTCTAAGCATAGCGAGAGCTTCACAATATTCCAGTCTTAACGTTGGCTCCAAAAATTTGAACGGCTCACATGGGAACTGTTTATTTACAGTTTGAATTTCAGTCTGAAACCTGTATGTTAAATGCTTTAGTTAATAAAATGTTAAATATTTCTTCCACAAGAGGTCACTGTAAACAATATAGAATCTCAGTCTTCGAACCCCTGACTGTACCAAGAAAAGCATTATAAAATTGTTAAGAATTAACTTGCAGCCTTTCTTGGTGAGACCTGATAAGCCAGAGTCAGATGAAAGGGGAGGAGGACCTCCCCTAGCAGTGGGCTTGGAAAGGGACAGGGAGGAGCTGAGAGAGGGAGGGGGGACTGGGAGGGAATGAGGGAGGGGGCTACAGCTGGGATACAAAGTAAATAAACTGTAATTAATATAAAAACATTTAAAAAGTTGACAAAAAATTAACGTACTTAAAATATTTAACTCTATTTCTTGGTTTCATGTTTTATAAAAAGATTACAGTGATATAAAGGATCACAGATGTGAGGGTAATCAGAGTCTCAGAAAATAAGCAAGCATTCTTCACAACAGAAACGCAGTTCTCTGCAGCTAGCATTTTCTTGGCCTCCTACGTATAGAGAGGGCACTGGACTGTGGGGGTATCATAGCAGGAAGAAGGTAGCATTCCTTAAATAACATAGAAAGCATGAGGAATGGGAGAAGGCACACATTTAAAAGCTGTAAGCTATCATACCTGCCCCACAGATATTTTAATACGATTTAGTAAGATTTGGATTTTTATCTGGCCATAGTAGCGTATGCCTAACCCCAGCACTTGGAGAGGCAGAGGTAGGTGGATCTCTGGGAGTTCGAGGACAGCCTGGTCTACACAGTGAGTCCAGGACAGCCAGGGCTATACAGAGAAACCCTGTCAACAACAACAACAAAACTTTAGATTTTTCCTAAAATTTTATGGATGGAATGATAGGAGACTTACTTCAAATACAGGGGAAGGGAAACAGAGATAAGAATTGACCGTAGACTGACAAGGCAAGACCTGATGGACCTAATTTCAAAAACATTCTATAGCAAGAACTGGAGAGATGCACCGCTGGTTAAAAGCAGACTTCTCTTGCAGAGGCCCTGAGTCCAGTTCTCAGCACCCACACCAGGCGGCTCGCCGCTACCCTAACTCCGGCGTCAGAGAAACTGACGTCCTCTTCTAAACTCTGGATACTCGCAGATGCACAATTAAGAAACAAAGAAAGGTCCTTACACCCATAGGGGACTACAGTATGTGCCACACCTACAGTCACTGATTTGGAAATGGCTGCCGCTTGGGCTGTTCACCTACTCATGCCTCTCAAAGCTCTGAGTCACTGATGGTGCTCATCTGGGTATTATTCTGCAACATAAACACAAGTGGGATACGGCACAAGCCTCACAGTCCAAATTACAAGGCAAAGAAAAAAAAATGGTTTCTAGATGACCTGTAAAATACAGAAGTAAGGCCGTTTCCAAACTGTTGCCCCACCACCCCTCCCCCAACAAAAAAAAAAGCCAAACAAAATAAAAAACTACAATTGTTTCGAAATTAAGGCCATTTTAACCTTTCTTGAAGTCCTTTGAATATTTGCACCAAGGTGTCAGCAATTTCTTCTACAACTTCATGGTAGTGGTAATTAAAAGCCATTTCAATATCCAAACCAACAAATTCAGTCAGATGTCTATGGGTATTGGAGTCTTCGGCTCTGAAAACTGTTAAGTTAACCAAAGAAAAACAGCACAGTATTTTAAGTCTTGGGTAACTGAAAACTTAAATGCAGATTTCTACTTGGTAGTGGCTAAGTAGTGCTATTTCCCCACTCCTAGAGAGACAGAACACTGACAAGCCATCTGTTTCAGCATTCTCCTACACAGCAAGTTCATTACTAACTCCCAAGTCCTAGATAAAAGCAGAACCAAATGCAAATTAATAAGAGGCTCTTGAGAACCCCCAGGGAATGCAAGATCCTGAGGCATCAACTCAATAATTAAAAACAGATTCAATTATGACCAATATAGTGAGTTTGTTTCCATTTTACTAAGATACTAAGAAAAATGCAGCTGCGTAAATGGACTAACGTCATACACTCCCCAGCAGCTGCCCGTCCAGCCCCTACGCTCTCTACCCCTCTCGGCAATCCTCCAGAGCAGCTCGCCTCATCTTTCACTCCACTGCCGCAGTACTGCACCTGGAATATGTCACTGCCTGGAGACTCCCAGAAGACTGCTGTAACCAAGGCAAACGACAAAAGCCTCAAACCTTATATTTTCCAATTTAGTCTTAGCCTATGCTCCAATTTCTGACTTGTGCTTCTGTTTTCTCTGGTAGTCCATGCTTTTTACCCATCCTAGTCACTCTGACTAGAACATATCTCAGTTTTTTCATATCCTACTACATCCTTAAAGCCCACTTTAGTTTGAATTTTCTTTCATGGCGATTCCAGCAAACAGTCTTTCTACACTCACTGTCAACTGTACAGCACATTCTGATTCTTGTTCTTTTGAGATAGGGTCTCACTCAGTAGCCCTGGCTCTCTGGAACTCACAATAACCTTCCTGCCTCAGCATCCTGCGTGCTACTGGGTTACAGGCATGAGCCACCACATGGCTACCTGACACAGACTTAAAGATGATGTCATTTGGGTACATAATCATGGGATTACTTTGTAATTCATCTGCATATTCCCTGTGACTGATCTATGCATCCATGGCTTATTCAGTGCCAGAAGCGGAGATAACATTTGTTTCCTTTTGCTCAAGACATGGCCTGTAAACCAGGAATACCACAGTTAATCTGGATGTTTGTGAGAACCAAGTCTCAGGCTTCCCCCAAAACGTACTATTAGAACCTGCCAAGATCCCCATGAGCATTTGATGAATGCTGCTGATTCTTTTATGGACAAGGCACCCAGCTAAGAATATGTATACAATACACGTCTAGCAAATAACTCCTGACAATTTCAGAAAATTAAAACATTTAAAATTTGGGCCCATTTTTCTATTAGTAAAAGCTTAAACTTCATTTAACTATCAAAAATAAAATAATCTGGTTAAGTTTAAAAAATATTTCATTTAATATATATGTGTATGTGTGTGTGTTTTGCCTGCATGTATATCTGCGCATCATCTACATGCAAAGCCCACAAAAGCTAGAAGCAAACATCAAATCCCCTGGAACTGGACTCCTAGCTGGTTGTTTGCTATGGCTCAGCAGTTAAGAACACTAGCTTCTCTTCCAGAGGACCTAGGTTTGATTCCCAGCACCAGCCTGAGAACTCAAAGAGATTCACCTGCCTCACAGTCCTAGGATTAAAGCTGTATATCACCATGCATGGATGGTCCTCAGAGCACACCTTTTTGAAATGAGATATCCTCTCTCTCACACACACACACTCTTTGTCATTTCTACCTTAAAGAAATTGAGAACTGAGTTGAGAAACTTGCATACACTAAGAAATGCTCTCCCACTGAGCCAACTGCATCCCTGGCTCTTAAATTCTATTATTTGTGTAATCTGAAGATAAAAGGATTTATGACTATTATACTATATAACTACTACATACTATGTAACTACTATTATACCAAACTATTACTATTATAACTACTCTATTAATTATTTAACTCAATATAATTAAACAATTAATAAACATATAAATGACAATATCTCACCTGGCCCAATGCAGAAAACCTTCTCAAAATCAGCACAGATGCACATCTGCTTATACAGTTGTGGGGACTGAGCAAGGTAGGCATTATTTTTAAAATATGACACAGTGAAAACATTGGCTCCTCCTTCACTAGCAGCTGAAATAGAAACATTTGTACTATCATAACCAATTGTATGCTAATCCATGTAAATTCTTAATTTTAAAAAAGTAGTTCACTTAGAAAAAAAAGAAAACCTAGAAAAATTAAGAATTGCAGATAAATATTCCCTTTTCTGAATAGACTTCATATTTATTACTTTAATGCTATTGAAACTAAATGAATAAGTAAAAGGACAAAAGATATTCTTATTTCCTTACTTTTTTTCTGAGACAGGGTCTCATCAAGTAAGGCTGCTGTCTTAACTACCTTTTTTAACAGCCAACAAATGATTTTATATCTTTCTTTTTTTTTTGGTTTTTCAAGATAGGGTTTCTCTGCATTTCCCTGGCTATCCTCACTCTGTAGACCAGGCTGGCCTCAAACTCAAGAGATCCACCTGCCTCTGTCTCCTGAGTGCTGGGATTACAAGTGTGCACCACATGCCCAGCACTTTAATTATTTTTCTAACTGTCACGAAATGCATGTTAAATTTTTTATCTCTAACTAGCTGCTATTCCTTTTATCATATGTATACTGTTTTGCCTGCATGTAGTATGTGTATCATGTGCACACTTGTACCAGGGAATAGAAGACGGCATTGGATCTCCTGGAACTAGAGTTACAGATGGTTCTGAGCTACTGTGCCGGTTCCTCTGCTAGAGCAACAAGGGCTGTCAACCAGTGAGCCCCCTCTCCAGGCCCATGAATGATATTTTTAAAAAACATATTGTTAGCCTTAACAGCAGTGGCAAGCTCCTTTACCCACTGAGCCATTGTGTACCGGCCCTGAAATGTTTTTGGTTTTTTTAAGAACACTGGATATTCTTGCAAAGGTCCTGAGTTCAATTTCCAGCAACCATGTCGTAGCTCATAGACATCTATAGTGACATCTGGTGCCTTCTTCTGGTGTGCAGACATACACGCAGGCAGAATGCAGTGTAAGTAACAAACAAACAAACAAATAAATCTTTAAGAAAAAAACAAGGTGGTTGCCAGCAAGACCAGCTAGAATTTGTAACACATGTTTTAAGTGTTATGTCAGCAATTACAAAAGGGTAAAACAATTAAGAGAATATTCTCACGCAAGAATGACATCAACAAATATCTAGTGATTTTTACAAAGAAGTTTTATAAAAGTAAACTGTAGCATCAAATTTGAAAAAAAAATTACATAATAAAAATACCTGTGGCCTAACTTAAACCACAGGAATTGTGCTGGGCTTGCTACTGCTTCACTTCCTCATCGTTACCACAGGCGCCTCGAGGGTAGACTGCGGAACACTGTAGACGGTGGCAGTACTGACCGCGAATCACGGCACTGAGCCTTAAAGGAACTCTTGGGATTATTCCATTTAAAAAATTAATATAAGCAACATCTAGGAAAATTATTATTTTTTAATTCTAGGGTACAATATGAAGCATACCTGAAATAATTTTAGGAGTTTGGATTTCCACAAAACCTTTGTTAATTAAAGTTTCTCTGAAGAGATGGCAGATGCCGGACTGGAGACGGAAGACGGCCTGACTCGTTGATGTCTGCAACAGAGCATCAAAATCTACTTACATCAACCTGGCACACCAAGCAATCAGCAGGAGCGAGTCAAGCTATTCCTGTTCTCAACAGCTGCTAAGTCCAACCGTCCTGGAAAAGCTGGAACACACAACAGCCCAAGCCAGAAGGTGACGAATACACATGAGCATACCAAACCATTCTCACTGCAGATGCTTCCCGACACACACTCTAATTTGTAAGAATTCCTTTTGAGAAAAGTAATTAACAATTAATCAAACACCGTGCTTGTAGGTTCTCTTGAGGATTGTTTTTAAAGACAACCAATTGAGTGAGTTGTACCAATATTTACATAGCATAAAATACTCAGAGTTTAGCATGGAGTAAAAAGTTTCCAAAGACAATATGAATGTTCATCTTAATCATCAATTACATACTAATTGTAGATAGCCATGCATCTGTCCCATTAAACTACGAAAATGAATACACAAAAGGCACAAGCATCTCACAACTCTGACGCACAATAAGCACACAAAGCCTACAGCAAGCAGCCCTTAGGAGCTTACTGCTGTTACCATTTCTATTTTCTTTCCTTTCCCCCTTACCTCCTCAACTACCCCAGCTCCCTCTGTTACATTCGAATTCAATCAAGATTGATTAGAGAGCTCTCTAGTAATTATCGATGCTCCAGTCGAAACAAGTAGTTTCTCAGCAAGTCTTGCATAATACATTAGAGAAAAAAGTTATCTCCAACGTAGATGTTTAAGATACTCAACCTCGAACCACAGAGCGGCCACTGACTGCACAGTGGTACTCAGGCATTTCAATGAACGGCTCTGCGGCTTCACCTCGCTCCTGCCTAGGCACGCACCATACTCTGATGCAGACACTAAGGACCAAGTAGCCACTCTGCATCTCCTTTACAAGAAAGGAGGAGGTCGGTCGAAGCTTATTTTTGTTTGTTTTTTCAAGACCTGTTTCTCTTTGTATCCCGGGCTGTCCTGGAGTTCACGCTGTGGACCAGGACGATCTTGAACTCACAGAGGTCTGTCTGACTGCCTCCCTGAGTGCTGGGAGTAAAGGTGTGTGCCGTCATCACCACTGGCTTGAGGCTTAGTTTTTTACGTTTATTTTGTGTGCACAAGCCACATCTGAAGTGTGGAGGTCAAAGGATAACTTGTAGTAGATAGCTCTCCTTTTCTACCATATGGGAACCTGTAAAGTTCAGCTCGTCAGGCTTAACTGCAGGTTCCCTTACGCCTTGAGCCATGTCACTATCCCAAACCAGGGAGACTTAAGCACTGTTGATTCAAGTTCAAAGCATAAATTAATAATTTCTCACAAACGATGGAGACATGGTCTTTACAGCCTCTATGTTTTAGACACTTAAATCCATACTGGAGAGGTGGCGTGTGACTCTGCTTGTTTATTCACTTGCCCATGCGCTCACTCATTGCTTTATTCATCTGTTGTTATGTGACTTAAGAAAACACTGGTTCACTCAACCACCACAAGCTGGTCCGCTTTCAAAACCTAGCAATGTATACAGCAAAGAGGTAAGTCACTATATTGCTACACACATGGAGACACAATTCCCTGCAGTGAAACATACTCTGTAAGGGCCACTAATGTACTTCATAGCTGTTAATTTCTTTTAGCAAACAGAACTAAACTTAATTATGTTTAAAACAAAAACCAAAATTTAAAACAACTCCCAAAACACCAAAAACCAAAAAATAAATACACCCGTCACATGTTAAACCGGCTCTTGGCTTTCTGGTTGTATCAACAAGTCTGTCAATACATGTGGAAAATGGCTCCAGGTTACATACAAGAAAAAACAGCTCCCTGCTGCATTAGGTTCCTCCAGGCACTTGCTCACTGCTAGAAAAACAGGCACCTATTTTATCAGAAAGAATGAACTGGGGTATAGCTCAGGGCTGTAACATTTGCCTAGCATGCTAACATACTCAAAGTCCTGTGTTCAATTTGTATTAAAAAGAGGAAAACAGGAATGTAGCTCAGCAGAAGGTTTGCCTGGCATGCACTAGACCCTGGGCTTAATCTCTAACACCAAAACACAAAACAACACAACACTAAGAAACTGAACAGTTATTTGGATAATTCCAACATGTCCCAATTTCTACTTGGCACCTATAAGCTAAGGAGCATTCTCTGGCAGATCCTGCCTTTTAGACGGCTCGAGAAGATTACAGTAGCACATGCCTGGAATACCAGGCTGAGGTAGGAGGACAGCGGTCAGGGAGAAGGACCGCCATGAAGAATGAGGCTGGTGGAATACCAGGCTGAGGTAGGAGGACAGCGGTCAGGGAGAAGGACCGCCATGAAGAATGAGGCTGGTGGAATACCAGGCTGAGGTAGGAGGACAGCGGTCAGGGAGAAGGACCGCCACGATGAAGAATGAGGCTGGTGAGAAGAGTCAACCAGAATTTCTATTTTAAACGCGTGAGCTCTTCAAATGCAGTAGGAAAACATGTCAAAGGAAATCTTCAATTATTGTGATTATTTGTAATGCTGACAAAATTTCTTACAAGGAGGATCACACTTACTATTGAATGCACACCCACACCGGCTGTCTTTGTACTCAAGACATAAAAAGTTACCACTAAGAAGCTTGAATATCCATGTATGGAAACTTGTCTGCAAGAGAAACTGTACTCAAGAGACTAAAGCAGAGCCTGAGACACTTTAGGTCAACTGTAGAATCATGCTTCAGCGACCAGTGTTCCTTCACAAAGCATCCTGAGGACATAAGAGGACAATGTGGAGGAGCTAAAATCTAAGGAACAGTAAAGGGAGTTTCCTGACTTTTGGTCAAACAGTCATTCCAGGTAGAATAATATTTAAAGAGAACTAAAACTTCTGTCAACTCTTTTAAAATATGGACTATTTTAGGGGCTGGAGATAACTCAGCAGTTATCAGACAAGATGAAAATAAAGGGGGGAAAAAGCAAGACTCTGTACTTACAGAATTAGTTTCCCTGAGGTCATGTTATTAGGCGGTGGTGGTGGTGGTGGTGAATGCTTTTAATTGCAGCACTTGGTAGACAGGGGCAGGTGGATTTCTTTGAGTTCCAGGACAGCCTGGTCTACAAAGTAAGTTCCAGGACAGTTAAGTTAAACAGGGAGACACCGTCTCAAACAAACAAACAAACAAACAACAAAAAAAGAAAACAACAGGTCAAGAAGGCAGGTTAATAAGAAGAATCTGAAGTGTGAAGAGGGAGAATTAAACAAACAAACAAAAACAAAACAATTGAGTCAATTGGTGGTGGTGGTGGTTCACGCCTTTAATCTTGGCATTCAGGAGGCAGAGGAAGGTGAATCTCTGAGTTCAAGGAGAACCTGGCCTACAGAGTAAGTTCCAGGACAGCCAGGGCTACACAGAGAAATCCTGTCTTGAAATACTAAAACAAACAAAAAACAAGATAAAACAACAACAAAACCCCAACCAACCAACCAACCAACCAACCAACCAACCAACCAACCAACGACACAAAAAAAACAAACCCAAGTCTACAATGAAACTGTTAATGGTAGTGAGTTTTTCACTATTCTCACAATAAATTATTCTTCTGTTGTGTTCATTTTGTGCCTTAAAACAAACAAACAAACAAAAACCCCTCAATTACTGCCTCAACAGATCCCACTCTAGCTTTTGCTTCTAGAGGCTACAGACTTCTTGCCAGTTAACAGTTTGTTTCTGAGTTTAGAGAAACTGCGTGAAGCTGGACTGAGAAATGTGATCAATGTGATGAACATTCTTTATCTGAAAATGTGAAATGCTCTAAAATGTGAAATGCTCTAAAATGTGAACCTTTCTAAACACTGACATGATGCTATAAACAGAAAATTTCACACCTTACGACTAAGTTTTATGTAAAAAATTAATTTAAAATACTGCATATAAAATTATCTTCAGGAGATATATATACATAATCTATTAAGTGAATTTCATATTTAGGCTTTGGTCCCATCTCCAGAGTAGCTCACTATGTACATTTACATATTCCTGAATCTGAAAAAAACTTCAAAATATTCCAGTTTCAAGCACTGCAGTCAAAAGACATTCACTCCGTCATAGAAAACTGGGTAGAAAGCTATTTCTAAACTTATACCTCTTTCATTCCAAATGAGCTATTTTTTAAAAATCAGGTTTATGTAGAATTTATCATCAAGTACAAGTAACCTCTTAATAAAAAACTGGAATCACTGCAAAGCTGCAATTATATTACTATAGTAAGGAGACTTCAGCAGAGCTCAGGTTAAAGCCCAGCCAAGCCTCTCGAGCAGGCAGGCACTGCTGTACATGACAAAGGTGCTGCAGATGGAGAATGGGTGGGTCAGGCATCCCTGTGACACTGATTCAGGCCAACAGTTAACACACACTCAGGACACTCCCTGAACTACGTCAGACCATCCAAATCTATGTTTAAAAATGTCATATATAATGGCAATCACCTATGATTCACACAGCACTCCCAACATTTGCTCTGCTGCTCACATAAACCAGCATTACTTTGTTTCTGCCTCTACTCATTTCTGTCACTGTGGGTTTCACTCCTATTACATTATTTCCCTTTAAATTAGACCTTAAATGGTACATCTTTAGTAATATCATCCATAAACACATGAATTTATTTTGCAAGTTACATAACTTGCAAAGCATAAGCATACATCTGCTTAACACACAGAAATATTGTTTATTTCCACTTTTAGAAACATTACAAAACTGTAATGTCATAAATTCCAAAATGCTGGCATGCAAACTACATTGCCAAGAAAACCGTTTGTATTACAAGGGTGTAAAAATTCTTTAAAACTGTCTAACTGTTGTCTAAGTGTTTCAGGATTCCCTAGTTTTGTTAATGACGCTTTTAGAAAGTTATACTTTTTTAGATTTATTATGTGTGTGTGTGTGGTTTGTCTGAATGTATATATGTGTACCTTATCCTCAGAGGTCAGAAGGGGCCATTATTAGATCCTCTAAAACTGGAGTTGCAGATACTTGCCAGCTTCCGTGACAAGGCTTGAAAATGAACTTTGGCAAGAGGAGCAAGTGCCGGAAACACACCCTACCAAGTATTTCAGTCAACATGACCCAGCACTGTTAGGATCTCCAACTTTTCAAGAAAAGTCACCTTCCCATCCCTCTTTTCCTCCCACAGATCACACTATTTTGCCCAAGATGGCCTCCAACTCCTTTTTCTTTTATTTGTTTCTGAGCTAGGGTCTCATCGCTGCAGCTAAGGATAACCTCTAATTGCCTATATAATCCAAGCGGACCTTGAACTTGCCCGCCTCAGCCCCTTGAATGCCGAGATTGCTGGTGCACACAACCACCACACAACCATGCCTGGTCACATCCTGGGTTTAAGTGAGCCTTTTGTCCTCGCCTCCCAAATATCTGGGATCACAGGTCTGTGGTGTTGCACTCAGCAAAACTCCCATCATTCAATGGTGGCGATACGTTTAAATTATAATACCAACACCACAAACAAATATTTTCTGGGCCGATTTGTAGTACACGCCAATAATGATGTTGAACAAATAGTATCGGCAAACACAGTATATCTAACTCTCCTGGCCAAAATACATGAAAAACCCTGAGCTTTCTAGGTAGTATCAGGAGGTTAGATTTTTTTTTTCCCAATATAAATTAAAATGGAGAAGGTTAAAAAAAGAAAAGACAGAAAGCAAATAGAAGGAACACTAAGTGTACTATACTATAAGGGGACACTCACAATTGCAGAAGAATCAAAGTCAGAAAAAACCCGGGGCAGCAAAGAACCTGAGCCTGAGACAGAACCCTGAAGCAGGAAGATGTGGTCAAACATTAAGAAAGAAAGATGACAAACCACTGATGAAACCACTGAACTCTTTCACTTGCCCTAAACCAAAAGGGCAACAGAAGCCCTGTGAGACGACAGTGTGAACCGTAACAATGACTTACTTCCTAACGCCTGTCTCTGCCTGGCTGCACTAATTGTATTCAATCTTTTTCACTTCTTGCAGTGAAGTTAACAGCTGCGTTTCCACTTGCTGTCTACCTTCACCTAGAAGCCGCCCAAACATTGACCTTACATTCATCTGTTATTTTCAAACAAAGCAACTCAGTACCCTGTGAATTAGTACTCACCTGCTTCTGTTCCTGGCAGCTCTTTCTAGCGGGAGGGTCATTCAGAGAGGCACACTATGTCATGCATCATACTTACACACAGGCAGGTGGCAATTAGCTTTCTGGTATCCCCGCATATAAGCATATCAACAAACAAATGAGGCATACCCTAAGGTCAATGACTCTGTTGTCTAATCTTGTATCCTGGTTAACGGTAGCTCTTCCTTCCTAAAAACAAAACAAAACAAAACAAAAAAACAACAACAACAAAAAAAAAAGGAGGGAGGATGAGAAAAACAGATTTTACCAGTATTTTAAAGTACACAAGAACGTATATACCTCACTCTTAGAAGCTGTGTTTCCTCTCAGTGAGAGATGGGTATAAAAATACTGTACACAGAAATGAAGGCGCCAAGAGAATGGACAGAGTAGGAGGAAAGGCAGGGAGGAGTTTCCGCTGGAAGGCAGAGAGGATGAGGAGGACGGTAGGGTGCACCTTCAATGCCAGCACTTGGGAAGCAGTAGTGGATCTCCATGAGCCTGAGGCTAGCCAGAACTACACAGTGAGACTGTCTCAGATACACTCACAACACCCCGACAACAGAGAAGGGAGTGGAGGGGAGCGAGACTTAGACTACATGGCTCAGTGGGGAAAGCATGTCATTAAGGTATGAATATGAACATTGGATTTCCAAGTCTAATTATCTTTTGCTGCAATACATGGCGCTAGCTAGTTCAATCAGTGAGCTCTAGGTTTAAAGTGAGATATCCTGTCTCAATATGTAAGATGTGATTAAGGAAGACAGACAGTATTAACTTCTGGCATCCATCTACACAGATGCACCCACATATGTACACCCAACACACACACACACACACACACACACACACACACACACACACACACCCAGAAGAGAAGGTAAGATGAGAAGGAACAGGTAAGTGTTCTCGCTTTCTCTCCCTGCTCTAAACTTGCTCACTTGTGGGGTACCAGAACTACCTACTTGGACTCTTACTGCATCCTAGATTTAACCTGTATAGTCTTGCTAACACCTAACAGGAAGGATAACACAGTCCAGCAAGTTTTAAAGTTGTACCCTGGGGCTGGAGAGATGGCTCAGTGGTCAAGAGCACTGTCTGTTCTTCCAAAGATCCTGAGTTCAATTCCTAGCAACAACATGGTGGTTCACAACCATCTACAGTGTGAGCTAATGCCCTCTTCTGGCATGCTGAATACATGCAGACAGAACACTCATATACATAAAAATAAATAAAAGTGTGCTCTGGGGACCACCAAGGGTCTTTTAGGTTAATCCCTGAAGCCAAATTTCTCTCTCCTTTTTTTTTTTTTTTTTTTTTTTTTTAAGGTTTGTTTGTTTTTCCAGACAGGGTTTCTCTTGTGTATCCTTGGCTGTTCTGGAACTTGCTCTATAGACTGGGTTAGCCTTAAACTGAGATATACCTGCCTCTGCCTGGAACTAAAGGTGTGTTCCACCATGTGTGGCTAAAGCTCTTTTTTGTTACAATACTTTTCGTTCTTATTAATGAGTGTTCTAAGAACTTTGTAAAAGCTGTATGATTGGTAATTTCTCAATACCATATATCCAAGGACCACATGAGAACCTAGATGTACGTGCAGTCAGACATTTACAAACTTTGTCCATATCTAACAGGATGTCTCTTGTAACAGGAAAGCTTTATTTTGGAAAATATAAAGTATGTTTTGGTCATTTTTACTTTTTATCTAAAATACATTCAAGCGTACAATACAGTTATATTAACATTTTAGTAAATTAATACTTTAAATTTTGTTTTCAACTTTAATCCTATAAATACTGAAAGACACATCAATAAGACATCCCAGCTTACGGGGGTGATCTTTTATATTTAAAAAATAAAAATAAAAAGAACTGGTTTTTCCTTTTTGATGCTGGGATTCCTGCTTGCTAAATAAGCCTCTACCACTGAGCTACATCTCTAGCTGTATAACAAACCAGGACGCCAAAGTCTGAGATATGCTGGTGTCAGAGTAATTTAACTGAGCTGGGTATGGTGGTACATGCCTGTAATCCCAGCACTCAGGGAGGCAGAGGCAGGCGGATCTCTGTCAGTTCCAGGACAGCCAGGCCAAAACCCACCTCCACCACCACCACCAACTTAATTTCATTGAACCCAGGCCTCCCAAACGATAGGTAAACCCTCTATCATCTCCTGTTTGTTTAAATAAAAACAATAAAAACAGAACGCAAATCAATTTACAGCTACACTTGACACAAGTGGGGAATGGACATCCACTGTTACAAACAACCAAGACCAGGCCCACAACATGACATAAACTCACTGCCTTTACCTCTTCTCCTTCCACTTCAGGCCGAATGGCATCGTCCAGCTGCAAGGGCAGGCGAGGTTCAGCCAAACTGATCACATAAATCTGAAAATGAGAAATTGCCAAAAATACTATGAAATAAACAAAACCTGCTCTCTTCTGTTTAAAAGGCCATCTACATGAAATGATGTTTGCATACATCTTTAACAGAAACCACTCAGCAAAATAAAACAAAATGCCCATTTTTTAAAAAACTACTTATTTATTTTTATTTTATGTGCACTAGTGTTTTCCCTGTATGCGTTGTCTGAGTGAGGGTGTCAGGTCCCCTGGAACTAGAGGTACAGATAGTTCTGAGCTGCCATGTGGGTGCTGTGAATTGAACTGGAACAGTCAGTGAGTGCTCTTAACTGCTGAGTCATCTCTCCAGTCCCGATGACAGCCATTTTTAATCGACATTATGGAGATATACACAGCAGTGTAATAAACAAGGCCCAGCTGTGTTAACAAAAGCTTTGATTAGAAAAATCAACCCCAAAACTTCAATTAAATGGGCACAGTGGTACATGCCTGTGCCCAGCACTCAAGGAAGCAGAGGCAGGCAGATCTCTGTGAGTTTCAGGCCAGCCCCGTCTACAAACTGAGTCCAGGACAGCTAAGGTTACAAAGAGAAACCCTGTCTCAAAAAACCACAAAAGAACAAAAGTGGGGTCTGCCACAAGAACCAAAGCGTTAACACAGAAGTTGCTATTGCTGTTAGCAGTTTTCGGCCCCTGCTACCACGACGACCAACTTCAGTCCAGCCAGGCTACAGCCACCTCCCTTTCTTCATGCTGCTGTCTCCCTTAACTGTCCCCTCTCATCAAACACCACATCTTATTTCCTGCTGTTCTGTCAGGAGCTGCCACAGAGGAGGTTCTTTTGTTGTCAAAGTCCCTCAATACTCACACATGCTCATTTCAGATCTCTGTGATGAGAATCAGTCAGTTCAGGGCTAAGGTAGGCTTTCTTAGCATCTTTAAAATATATTAGCTTACTACTTGCACCTGAAATATGGTGAATCACAGAGGGGAATTACCTTTATTTAAGTAAGTCAGGAAAGAAGCCATATTCTCCCAGTTTGTAGTGGCATTCTGAGAAGTGCCAGAAGACTTTACTCTAGCCATACTCAAAAGTAGAATTATCTATCATCACTCCCTACACCCAAGTTTTAGGCTTCCTTTGGTTAACAGAATCTTGACCTTCATATCCAAAACTGGAGAACCCAAGAGCTATGACTTTCATCACCACTGGAAATTCACCCTCTCCTTCATTGGGTCTGAGTTCACATAGTACTTGGCACAAAATATATACAAGCGCTAACTGTTAGTTGAATACATAAGAGTAAGGGATAGTCAATTGCTTATGATACAATTCAATGCTTTGTAAGATACTATATTATTATTATTATGGCAAAACTTGTAAGTCCCTAAGACAAATATTTATTATTGGTACTTTTGATGTGAGATGTGTGTTCTGCCATTGAGACAGATCTTTTCCAGTAAGAATCATAAAAACAAGAAACAAAAACCCAAGTTTTTTTAGTTTTTAAGTTTTCTTTAGTAAGGTACTAAAAACATCAGTTGGAAGAGAGTGGTGGTGTACCCTTTGTCAATATAAATGGACTTCATCAGTAGACCCAACAAAGAACAAAATAATGTGTCAGGTAGGCTCAGCAAATACAGTTCCCTGACACTGAACTCCCACTAAATTTAACTTCATTCCCCAATCAGTGGCTACAGATCTCTGAATCTGCCAAACTGTTCTTTCTGATGCATGTTCCTGAGGACACCACCCCGCCCCTTCTGTGGAGGGTCTGTGCGCTTGTGCGCACTCCTTCTGGCTTCAGATCCCTAAAGTAGAGGGAGGGAAGGAACTACCCGGCTTTGAAAACTACTCAAACAAATGAACATTTATTTATATGACTGTGTTCACACATATGAATACTTAACGCTCATACCACAGGACAAAAGTGGAGGTCAAGGGACCATTAAAAAAAAAAAAAGATTTATTTATTATTTATACAGTGTTCTGCCTGCACACCAGAAGAGGGCATCATATCGCATGGTTATGAGCCACCATGTGGTTGCTGGGAATTGAACTCAGAGCCTTTGGAAGAACAGCCAGTGCTCTTAACCTCTGAGCCTTCTCTCCAGCTCCTCAAAGGACCATTTTTAAAAGTTGGTTCTTTCCTATTAAGTGGGTCCCACAGCACAAACTAACTGATTCAGTAATTAACATAAACCTCAGAATTTTTTTATCAATTTGTTGTTGTTGATTTGGTTTGTTTGTTTGTTTTTCCGAGACAGGGTCTTGCTATGTAGAACAGGCTGGCCTCAAACTCACAGAGAACTGGGGTTAAAGGTATGCACCCACTGTGCCCAGCTACAACTATTAAGAACACACAGAGCCATGCATGTGGATCTCTGTGAGGCCAGCCTGGTCTACAGAATGAGTTGCAGGGCAGCCAAAGCTACACAGAGAAACTCTGTCTTGAGAAAAAAAGAACATACAGATTTGACTTATTATTCAAATCTACCCATAATGTTATCTGTTTCCCTCTTATTCTTTTGTTGTGGTGCTGGGGGGTCAAACCCAGGGTGCCATGCACACTAAACTGTGCCTCCAGTTGACACTGTATTATAAAGTGAGTTACCTTCTGGACATGCAATTCAACATCTTGCTGTGTACAGCTTCCAATTTTCTGATTTACTTTTCTCACAATGCCTTCTACGTCAATAATACTTTCTTTGTTGATGCTGTCAAAGGAAAAAAAAACAACTTCAACTTCAATAATCTCATCAGAGGTGTCAGAATTCATTTGGTATTTAAGTAGCAGAATAGGTCAAACCATACTTTATTGCAGGAGACACTTTTGATAAAGGCAGCCTCTTCAATCTATTTAAAACAAGCTATTACACAGTATACCTTGTGAGAGTTCTTTAAAAAGATGACTTTTTGTTAAAGATGCCACAGTTTTGTAACCATTTATAAAAGACTTGGGGCATAAAAAGCAATAGGACCAAGCGAATTGTGAAACATAGTAAAGTCTCTGAATTATTAACGAACCCCTCCCTTCTTCTACTTGAGATTCACTAAGATCAGCATTTCCTATAAGAAACACTGGCCTCAATAAATGCAATTACTGTTATGTAATGGAATTAAATGATAGAAGAAGGCCAACCAAGTTTTCCAAGTGCTAAGAATATTAGAGTACTGCTTTGCAATGACACCTTCATGGCCTTGTCCTAATGCTCACCGGGATTATGACTGACAGCCTGGCTGAGCACTCAAACTTTAGGAATGCTTGTGTGACACGTAATGGAAGTATAAATATCTGCATCTCTGGGCTGTCCTTTAACAAACCTAAGTTGTGAACATCGGGCACCGAAGCTCCGAAGCAGAACTTTATTACGTTTTCTATTACATACCCAATCATTTTCCAATTATTTCATATATAACCAAGAAAAGGTATAATCTGAAATCATGATTCCCATATAAACTAGGATTTTTTTAAAACATATTCTTCTATGATGGAATGTGACAATGTGTATGTTGAAAAATGCAAGATTCAGTAGTCATTGAAGTTTCCTTCATTTTGATACAGATTGCATCTTCAGCAGCTGTGGTGTTACTAGACACCCTATAAACCACGTACCGCTACCTTTACACCAGAGTACCAGTGAGCTACAAGGTAATCTGCATACTGCCTAGGAGTCTGTCAACAACTACCTTTTAAAACAGTTAGTAAGCCAGACAGTGGTCCTGAGGCAAGCCTTTAATCTTAGCACTTAGGAGGCAGAGGCAGGAGGATCTGAGTTCGAGGCCAACTGGGTCTAGAGTGAGTTCCAGGAAAGCCAGGCAGGGCTACATAGAAAAACCCTCTCTTGAAAAATCAAAAAAGAATTAACAGTACATGTGGTACTGTTAAGTATCCTATACCACAGACATCACTGAATACCTAGCTAAAGAAAAATCAAAATGTGTAACTAAAAAGTAGGTGGTGAGCCATGTGTGGTGGCACACGCCTGTAATTCCAGCACTCAGGAAGGCAGAGGCAGATGGATCTCTGTGAGTTCAAGGCCAGCCTGGTCTACAAAGCAAGTCTAAGACAGCCAGGGCTACACAGAGGAACCCTGACTCTAAAACCCAAAAAGCAGGTTGTTCCCTCTAAACCTGTGATCAGGGGCTTCTTTTGACTATTACAAGCATTTCCTGACACTGACAGTGTCGTGTCACTCCATCTTCGAACTGCTGCCCCATACGGGAGCCAACCTAATGCCTGAAGGGATGATTCGGGACTTGTTAGTTTTTCCTTCCTGATCAGAACAGTGCACTGGACACCAAGCCCACTCCAACCATCGTGCCGATCAGTCTTCCTGTCTTCCCTAAGCCTGTGGTTCCTCGGGTTTGCTCCCCCTGGCTCCCATGTAGAGGTCTTTAATAATCCTTGGAACCTTCTGTTAGCAGAGCCTTCTTCAAAGCTAGGTAAGTTACACACTGTCCCTTTTGTTGGAGACAGGGTTTCATTACATAGACCTGGATGGCTTAGAACTTACCAAGTAGCCCTGATTGGCCTTGAACTCAGAGATCTCCCTGCTTCTGCCTCCCGGGAGTTGGAATTAAAGGTGTGTGACACCATGACAAGTAATACTGCTTAAAAAAAAAAACAAAAACAAAAACAAAACAAAACAAAAAAAACACATTGACTTACATTGTGTGCCTGTGTGTGTGTGACACATGTAAACCTGTAGGAAGCTCTGGCTAAGTCCTAAGTAATGCGTGTTTGCTGACATCAGCACAGTCGTGTCCGGGACCCTAACGCCTCAGGCTCATGGAAAAACTGGCCAAGTGTTCCTCTGGGCCATGAGCAGATGCTGGCAATGTGTAAAGAAAATGTTCACCACAGCTTACCCCCCACTAGGTGTTTCCTGCCTAAAGACTGCTCCCCTACAGAGACTCCTCCTAAGAGTAGCTAAACCTCTTCTTGATCCAGCTGTATACTATAAACCCTGCCTTGATTGAACTGTACGAAATACCTGCCTTGCTGTTTACCTCGATAAAATAAACATGCTGAATTACCGGCACACTGAATTTTCTCCCTCAGAGTCCAGGCCACCCAATCCAAGCTTTTCTCCGTCCCTGTCTTTGTTTTTCTTCATTTCCTCACCTCCCCAGTCAGGCCAAATACCTGGAACCATATAAGGATTCAGCACATACCATAGCATGAGTGTAGAAGTCAGATGACAACTTGGGGAAGTCAGTTCTTTCACCTAACCATGTGGGTACAAAGGATCAAACTCTCACTGTCAGGCTTGGCAACAACTACCTTTCCTTGCCAGACCACCTTGCTGGCCTAATCTCCACTTTTTATATTTCCTTTTTAAGATTCATCTGTGTATATGAGTGTTTTGCCTGTATGCATGTATGTGTACCGTGTGCATGGTGCCTGAAGAGGCCAGAAGAGGCAGAGTTGCGGATGGTTGGAAACTGCCGTGCATGCAGTGGGAACTGAACCCAGGGCTTCTGTAGAGCACGAGCTCTTATCCCATGTGTCTATAATCAACCTTCTCCTCCACCATACCCAGGAGCAGTCATGTTTAGCTTTCCTATTTTTTAAAGATTTATGTATTATTTACACATAATAATAATAATAATAATAATAATAATAATAATAATAATAATATTCTGCCTGCATGTATGCCTGCAGGCCAGTAGAGGGCACCATATCTCATAGATGGTTATGAGCCACCATGTGGTTGCTGGGAACTGAACTCAGGACGACTTGTGGAAGCACAGACAGGTCTTAATCTCTGAGCCATCTCTCCAGTCTGACCTAATTTTTCATTCACAGATGTTCTTTAAATTTTGGATAATCAGTTTCTAATATCTTTATACATCAAAATTTATGCCTTTACTTACCCATCTGCAGAACTGAATAAATTTCACAAGGAAAACCCCACCAAAAACAAAACAAAACAAGAAAACTCATTTATAACAAAGGACTAACTCTAAAACTTGCTAGTAGAACCTATAAAAAGCTGGTAATTTTCTGTGTATCTGTGTGTATGCATACACACAGCCAACACAGTGACAGGATTACCGCCAATATAATTTTTATTTTTTGGAGGAGTGTGGTGTGGTGTTTTGAGATAGCTTCATAAAAGCCCAGACTGGCTTTTAATTCACTATGTAGCCTAGGCTTCCCTTAAACTCCTTATCCTTCTGCCTCCATCTGAGATTACTCTTGTATACCACTATGCCCAACCCTAGTCTAACCATTTGATTTTTCACTGACTTACACATAAAGATAGTCGGTGTACATGACAGTCTGCTACCAGAAACAGATTGGACTAGAAAGCTTTCAATTCCACATTTGAAAATAAACATACCTCTCTGCCTACATTTTGAAAAAGGATTTTATCTATCAGATAACTAGAAAGCTTTCATTTTACAGACACTGTGTAATGAAGAGTAATCCCTGGTGGAAAGTAAAGAACTCTCAGGAGTGGCTTTAGGGCAGGAGAAATGGATGAAGTGAATTAAACACACCTTTTCAAGAGCTAAGTCGGCTGTTTTTATTATTAAGGCTGAAACACACTGTCATTGCATTGTATTCTATGCCTCTCTCATTTTCAACCACTCGACTCTCCATATAGTTAGTCACTCAGTAAATAGGATAAATTAGTACAATCTTCACATCTTAAGGAATAAGCCAAACAGATTTCATGCCATTCACTAGGGACAGCCAACCACCAACTTAAAACTTTAGTTATAACAGTTTCCATAGGATAAAGCTGCAAAAAGGATCATTATTTAGTTTATAAAAGCCTTCTATAATGACTTGTTTTGTTCTGAAAGCATTGTTAATTAATCTGTGTTGGCTTTGAGCTCATGGTCCTCAGTTTCCTGAGTGGGAGGATAACAGGCGTGTGCTGCCAATGCTAGGCCACTTACTCATTTTCTGTGGGTCAATTTACTAAAACATAATTCCCTGTCCTAGTGAGGTTTCTACTGCTGTGAAAAACACAATGACAAAAACAAAATAAAACAAATTTGGTGAGAAAAGGTTTATTTCATCTTTTAGTTGTAGTCTCACCAAGAAAGGACCTTTCCTCATGGAGGAGTGCTGCTTACTGGCTTGCTCAGCCTGCTTGCTTTATACAACCCATGACCACCTGCTCAGAGGCAACACAGTCCACAATGGGCTGGGCACATCCACATCAATCATCAGCAGTAATCAAATGAAAGCCCCAAAGGCCATTCTGGTAAGGGCATTTTCTCAATTGAGGCTCCCTCTTCCCAAATGATCCCGCAGGTCTCTATGACCACCATGACCAGTAGAGTAATGTTCTGTTGGAGGGAACAAGGTAGTTTAGCTCAGCAGCTGATGTTGGTTCAAACTCCAAACTTCAGGAATCTGACACAGAGTAATTTATTTTAGACATTTAAGGACAACAATTTGGTGAAAGTTTTCCTGGTGATAATTAACTCAATCTTGTATGCACAATAAAGCTTAAGTCGTGATGATATGGGAACTCTTTGTAAAGCACATGTGACACCTTCCATAAAGACGGGTTCTATAGACTGACAAGCTCAAGATAAGGGTCTGGGGAGGATCTGGTGTGGTCTCAGTCACCCAGATGGCACAAAGGTGATGAGGCTATTAACCACGTGCAGTGTGCACTCCCAGCCCCCTCGGTGGGAAACAGGTTACACATCCCTCCAGCTGAAGGGACAGCTGTGTCTTTAACATTCCCGGTTCCCCTAGTGCTCATCTGTGAGCACAAGGGCCTCAGTGCCCGCCCCCAGATCCCAGCTTGTTTTCAGAAAATAACCAGGACAACTGACCCCTTGTCAACCTGACACATACACATATCACCATTAAGCCATAGCCTTTCTTTGTTCCTAAATCTTAGATTAACATTAATATCACATACACATAAATTAAAAGAAAAAATCCAGTTAATTAAGCATAGTAAACTGAAATTGGTTACAATACAACTGCCAGTGAGCCAGAACATGAGGGTGGCAACATCAGCCCCTTCTCATGACTGGGATCTTCAGAGACATCAAATGCCATAGGTGACATGACCTTCTGCGACACAACACTGTAAGAGGCCCTGTGTTTACCCAAAACCTACACAGTAGAAAGATTCAAATACTTTCTCATCTTTTCAGATTAAAAAAAAAAAAGAAGAAGCAGCAGCAGCAGCAGGAAAATACAAATTGATTGAAGGGAAGTAGACAGGGAAGGAAAGAAGGAAAGAAAGGAGATAAAAGCAGGAAGGAGGAAAGAAAAAAATAAGAATGAAGGAAGAATAGGCACAAAGGTGGATTAATGAATTTCCTTTCCCCAATGAGTCACTGTGCCCTGGATGTCACTGGGCTAAAGAACAAACCTCGGACATTCCATGAAAAGGCTCTCATTGGAGTAGACAATGAAATTTTCATTTCTGCAAAGGAGTTAGATAAAAAGTACTAAACAGTACACACCTCTAGTCAAGGAGATGACGAGAACACATGCATACGTAGAAGAAAGACATCTAATCTTTCATACTGCTAGGCCGTAGGGCCAAGAGCTGACTCTTCTACCGTTCTTCCTTCCATTCATACATTTTTTCTGTATTATCTTTCTGGAGTATAAAGAATCACCTAAGATGGCTGTTAGCAAGTATCTGTAATCCCAGCACTCAGGAGGCTAAAGTAGGAGGACTGAGGTGAGTGAAAAGACACCCTGAATTACAGTCTGGGTAACATGAAACCCTATAACCTATCTAAAAACATCAAACCAAACAAAACCTCCAGCTTAGACGTCACCCATCTGTGAACGACAGAAGTGGCATAGACTGTTCTTAGGATTTTAACCTATTTACTAGCTGTGCAGAGGCTAGAATCTGTGGCTTCATCACCAAGCAGGGGACGTGCTGTACTTAACACTGAGCCACATTCCTAGCCCTTAAACAGAGGATACAGGTTCAGTTCCCAGCACCCACCACATTCTCTGGCCTTCACGGGCACCAGGCACACACACTGTGCACTGAAGAACACGCAAGCGATACACTCATACACATAAAATATAAAAATCTTAAAAACTTATTTAATTATAAAACAATACTTATTATCCAGATTCAAATGCTAATCCAACTTCATCCTTCTATGGTCACTGTTTTCTATTTGGTGCATAACTCTTCCACATTTTTTTCTCATCTGCAGAGAACATGGAATGCTTTATAAATTTTATGTCACCATTCCATGGTATTTTGTTGAATTCATCTGTATTTTTTTAAATGCTGAAGAAGCTGAACACAGTTTTATTTTGTAGCTCATAAAAGTCATCTTACTTTGCAAATCTCTAAAACATTGCCCCCATTATCCCTCAGCCATTTCCTTTTATTCTAGTTATGTGTGATGTGCTTTAGACATGCATACACCACACCATTTAAACTTCCCAAGTGCTGAAGAGGTGGGTAGGCATTATCATTTTGACTCCTAAGACCTTATGGGCTGCAATATTTCTCTAAAGCTTGTGACACTCAAGTAATGGGCCAGCTGCTAAGAGTTTTACAATGTCCAAGAATGGTATTATTCCTTCTTCAATAGCACTGATATAGTTTGGTGCTTTAATGTTGGCAACTTTACAAGAGATCAGCAGTCTTTTCTGGGACTTTCTGACATCAGAATTTAGCCTTAACTTTGTGTGTGCAAGTGCTTACCACGGTGCTCACGAGGTCAGAAGACAGTCTTTGCCTCTAGTTTGTCTGAGACAGGGTCTCTGTAATTTTTTGCTTTGTATGTCAGGCTAGTAAGCCAGAGCTTCCGGGATTCCCCCGTCTTCACCCTCCTGTCTCCCTGTAGGAATGCTGGGATTACCGACCCGTTTTTACACAGGTGATCCAAATTCAGGTCCTTAAGCTTGTATGGTATGGCAAGTGCTTTACCCACTGAGAAATATTACCAGCACTAGATTTATTTTAAAATTATTTATGTATTTACTGCTATGTACACGGTGCTTTTCCTGTGTACCATGCCTGTGCCTAGCGCTCACAGAGGCCAGAAGAGGATGTCAGATCCCTACAACTAGAATCACAAACGGTTATGAACTGCCATGTAGCTTGGAATCAAAAAGAATAACCAGTTTTCTTACCTGCTGAGCTATCACTCAGGCCTCTAGACTTAATTTTTAAAGCAACATCTTTATCCAAAATTTCAAGGTTGAATAGACAGGGCTACATTCTTCCCTAACAGATAACCAACTTGTTCCAATTAAGAATCAAAGCACGTAGGTACAGTGTTGGAGCAGCAATGAATAACGAAGAAAAGGCTTAGCTTAAGCCACCAACTTACCCAAGTTGATACTTGGCTTCTTTTGGGCCTCCACTCTAGATAAGCATCTACTCTGACCAGAGAACTTCTAACACATCTCTGCAGTGTTTAATCTCTTTCTAAACTCAGCCAAGTGTCTAGATCAGAGCAGGTGCTACATACGTTTTCTAAGTCAGCGAGACTTCTGAGTACTATTTTTTTCTATTTCACAGCTCAAATAGTTAATGTAATAAACTATTACATTGGGTTGGTGGGTATGAACTTCGTACCTATCAACCAGTCAATCTATTTTAGGTGAAATATCTCAAAGAAAATAAAACTAGTATGTAACTAGGTGAATCATCAGAAAATAAGGAATATACTTATGACTCACCAGCTATCAATAAATCATTTAACCACGATGACTAATACAAGGAAAAATGAAGTCAAATACAGATATTTATGTAGAGAACAAGATGTTTTCAGAATCAAAACAGCCCAATGTTTAAGAAGCATGCCGAACAAGCACAAAGAGTGATTTTCAACTTTGTAAACTACCAAAGCATAGGCAGGGCGAGCTCTGACTTTGAAGTCAGACTAATCTACATAGCAAGCTCCAGGTTGGCCTGGGCTCCAGAGTGAGAGGGACCGTCTCAAACACAATAAACTCTGACACTATACTATCCATTTAGTTATAGTTCTTTAAACTTGCTACTATAAATTCAGCCCTAAACTCAAAAACTTGCATTTCTATTAACTGCTGTCCTCTAGGCTTCCAGGGCATCTCACCAAAAATAAATAAATAAATCTGACTTTATAAGACTTAATTATAAGCCAATACAAAGTGTTCTGTAACTTTTAAATGACACTGAATTAAAAAGAATATTTGAAAAGAAAAAAGAAGTCTGCCTTCTTGCTCAACTCTCTGAAAAACCAGGTAAGTGAGGTTAAAGAGCAGCCTTGCACAGGAAGACATGTTCTGCTTTCAGAGAAATTTCATCTACAGAAAGACCATCAACCATCTCAGACACAATTAAGATTCTGGCCTTCAAATCCCTGTGGAGTCAGATGTGTCAACTCCCCTGTGTAACTCATTCAGTTGCCTCATTTTTCTATTCATTCAGTCACAAGAAAATGGATCTTTCCAACAGTTTGATTAAAATGATCTGCTATGGCACTGAATCTAATTAGTGAGCCAACTTTTGGGTGAGAATATTGATAAACTGGATGATCCCAGGCCACAGGTTTTCCTCCACATTAAACATCAATGTTTCTTTAAAAAAAAAAAAAAAATTCAAAAGCTCAAAATTAGCAATACAGTTTAGTCAATAAGGCAAAAGACAAGGAGCTCAGATTTAATATCTAAAGTAAATGCTAAGATCATTATCTACTTAAGATATTAAAAGTGACCTTGAATTCTGCCTTTTAAGTGATTAGGAAAGCCCAGCTGGAACTATCTGATTTGGTATTTTTAATAGCGGAGTCCTAGCTTTCCTCCACCTGGTAGAGGCCAATGGGAATAGGGTTAAACGTAGGGCTGTATGGAATTAACATATAAATGCCTTCTTTCTCCCACTTTGTTGTATAAGAGAGCATGTTTTATTACTCAGTGTCTTTGGGTTGCAGTTCTTCAAAATGGAAACACCTAGAAAGCCAACGGTGTTCAGGTGCTCTTCCTGTAGGAAAATCATCCGCAGGCATTTCACGTGTAAAAAATGAAAATTGAGCGAGGATTAAAAGCAGCCTTCTCCTTATAAACATACTTCTGCGGGTGTTATTTTCTAAACCAGATTCTGGCAGAACTGTTAGCTGGCCCACTCCCTAAGCAGCTGGCTTCCCCCAAACAATGTGCTACATACAAAATATTTTTTTCAGTCACTTCATGCTTCATTGGTCCTCAAATTTTTAACGTCAGCTAAAAACATAAGTAAGCTTTTCATTTTAAGCACAACACCCAGAACTGGTTTAGAAGTTGGCTATGTGCTGTTTTGATCTTAATAGGAGGCCACTGCATATTCTGCAGAACTCATTGTTTTCCAAGTTTTTCTTGTGTAATTATACTTGTAAATTAAAGGATTCAAAAAAAGGCTCTCAAGAATTCTACTAACTAATGAAAATATCTAAAGTCTGTAAGTTGTAAATCTTGACTCCCAAGACTGCCCAGCCCAGCTGAGGGACAGATCATGCCATGATGCTACCCACTGCCCTCAGTGTGAGATAAGCACAAGTCTGTAGAACAAGGAGGAGAAAGCAGCGGAGTTAGGGGAGTTCTGGGTGAGAAACAGGGTGATGGGTAGCATCGAGGTTATTTCTACTGAGTTCCCCAAACTCTGAAGCTATCTTCCACTCCTGTTATTTTCCTCATTCCACACAGGAGTAGTTAGCAGACAGATCAGACCTTTTTCAGGAAGACAATTTTAATGTACACTTGTTTCAGAACAATGACAAGATAATTCATTATTTGTCTATGCTAGACATCACCAAGAAGAAACACAAGGCAGATGATCCCAGTGGTACTATGGGTGACCTCAAACGTGAACGAGCATTTGAATCACAAACTGCTAACACCCCGTGACCTTGGTTATTAGCCAGGCCTACTTGTACTTGATGTCCATCTCCCCTCCAGTTCCAGGCCACTTCCATAACTACTGCACAACAGCATAAGCTACATCTCTTTCATGAGAAAATCTGGTATTTTTTTCAAGGTAAAGTGTCATATTTACTACCTGTGTATTTGTTAACTCTACCCATCATTTGTAAAATTGTTCAACCTACCTTTAAAAAGTCAAATTCTTACCCTCAAAATCTGCCACTGACTAGTTTCTCAGCATTATAGCATTAACCTCAGTTACCTATAAGCTATGATTTATCACACAGCTTCATGTGCATTTTTAGGGATGTTATGTCACACAACAGAACTGACAATGTCTTAAGTACTACTTTAGAAAAAAATCTAATTTAAGGCTGGAGCACTGGCTCAGCGGTTAAGAGCACTGATTGCTTGTCCAGAGGACCTGGGTTCAATTCCCAGCACCCACATGGCAGCTCACAACTGTCTGTAACTCCAGGATCTGACAACCTCAAACACACATACTTAGGAGCAAAACACCAATGCACATAAAAAAATTTTAGAAGTTTTAAAAAATATAATTTAAAAGAATGGTCATATCTGAAGGTTCCAGAAACATTTTCACTAGGGGGAAGACAGCCATTGTGGAGGTTCTAGCTTCCATAGCTATGCAATAAAGACTTGCACGGCAGTACAGCTAACAAGACCAGTCATCCAGCAGACGCTTACAGAGGCTTAGCAGAAGGCAGGCCATTACTTCGAACTCTAAGCCCACAGTCGCAGCATTTTCCCCAGCAGCTGCATTACCACACAGCTGCTTCTCGGGTGATTTCACACCCCATTCCTTGCAATGGGAGCTAGGGAAATTATAAAATACACTGCTGAAGGCCATACTGGTAAGAAAGAAAAGCCAAAGCCTTCTCAAAAGTATGTGTGATTATTAGATCTATCTGGCAACATCAAGGTTTCATGTTTTATAACTATTAAATTCTTTATTGCTGGAATTATTCAGAAAAAGTAACTGTGGTTGCAAACAAGAAACTCCGTTACAACTCCTTTTCTCCGGTGTTTTCACAGCACGCCTTTAAATAATGGGCTGACTGCTTCGGAAGCACTTAACGCTTTATAAAACAGACAGGCTCATTAGTGTTAGGCCGGCTTAGGGGAGGTCTGCTGTGGGCTTCAGCATTTCAGCCCGTCATGGCGGGGGGCTGCCCAGGGGCTTGTCTCCCCAGTCAATCTCTTCCACAGATCCCTCACAGACACATCAGAAATATGCTTCACTTAACTCCTCTTCCAAGACTATGTATGCATCTCATTTATTGCATAATTTTATACATATAGATATTTACATTTTATTTTTTTTGTTTTTTTGGGAGACAGGGTCTCACTGTGTAGCCCTACAACTCACTGTGTAGTCCAGGTTGACCTTGAACTCAAGACATCCACAGTTCTGGGATTAAAGGTGTGCCACTCACTATAGCTTAACACAATGAGTTTTAAAGTTTCTCCTCTAATTTGACTCTGAATAACTTAGAGACAGTGTAACAAGTAGACCTATACTGCATAGAGCTTTGAACTAACATCAAGAAGAGGCAAGACAATACAGAGGCTACAGGGTGAGCCCTACCCTAGAATCAGAACCTTCATGGAAAACAAAACAAAACAAAAAACAAAAACCTCAATTATTTCAATGCTGTGTTTCCAGTTAAAGAGAAAGAGAGGGAGAGCCCAAACCCAGTGCTACAACTCATCTGTAGTTTGCACCGCGTCTTAAGAAAACTGTCTTGTTAAGCAACCCAAAACAACCACCAATTATCACCAAGGGTCTTCGTCATTTTTCACAAGGTAAGAGAAGCCATCAGTACACCTACTATTAATTATACTGGCTTAATTCTTTAGCATATCAGGGCTAAAAGTTATATAATTATAATCTAAGCACCATGGGCTAAGGCTATTGTTTAAAACTGGCTACATCACTTGTGTATATAACTAAAGACTTAATAATCTGTAATAGCTTACCTTTTCCTGTACATTGCTAATTGTAGAAAGTCTAATTTTTAACACACTAAAAGATAGATACATGCTTAAAAAAAAAATTCAACTGCCGAGTGGTAGTGGTGGCGGTGCATGTCTTTAATCCCAGCATTCTGGAGGCAGAGGCAAGAGGATCTTTGTGAGTTCCAGGCTACCCGGGTCTATAGAGTGAGTTCCAGGACAGCCAGGGGTTACACGGAGAAACCCTGTCACAAACAAACAAACAAACAAACAAACACACAAACAAAATCAACTCACAGCCTAACTGATAAGTACAAATACCATCTAGATCTTGATTGAGTTCTACTTTATAAACTATGAATATAGATTTATCTACATTCTTCTGCTTCAAAGAAAATTCATTTCTTGTGTTTGTGAGTAGATGAATGCCCATGGGGTCAGAGGACAACCATGGGTATGATTCTTCAAAAATCATCTAACATGGTTTCGAGAAAGGGTCTCTCATGCTCATGGACTTGCCTAGTACAATAGTTTGGTTGATCAATAAGCGTCAGGAATCCTGTCTCTGCCTTCCCAGTGTTGGTATAACAAGAAAACACCACCATGCCTGGCTTTTCTCAGTGGGTTCTAGGGACTGAACTCAGGTATTCTTCATGGACTTAATCAACTGGCCAGCCCAACTAACCAGGGCCCAGAAGGGCTTGTGAAGACTGAAGTACCAACCAAGAACTATGCATAGACTGGACCTAGGGCCCTTACACAGTAGCTGATGGGCAGCTCGGGCTTCATGTAGGTTCCCTAGTAAGGAGCTGGGGAGGGCGGCTGTCTCCAACATGGGCTTTACTGCCTGCTTTTAAAATGATCACATCGCCCCAGCGGGGCCGTCTCACCAGGCCACAAGGAAAGAGGATGCACTCAGTCCTGATATGACTTGATGTGGTAGGGGGGGCTGGTGTGTGTGTGTGGGAGAACGACTCCCCTTTTCTAAGGAATAAGGGAGGGGGAAGAGGTAGAAGAGAAAGGGTAGGACCAGGAGGAGAGGAGGAAGGGAGCTACAATTGGGATGTAAAGTAAATAAATAAATTTTAAAAAGAATTAAAAAAAAAAAGCAACAGGAAAAAAATAAAATAAAAAAGGAAAGAAAAATTATTCTTGACTATGGTTTCTGCAACGAAGCCTGGCCTTTCTTTAATTTACAAATAGGGAACATTGGTTAACTCCATTCTGTTCAGGAAACTAGTTGTAAGTACTTCTACCAGCTAAGTTTTGGCTGACAGATCAGTTACTGTTACTTGTTTAATTCCCGAAAGATCCAAACAATGTCAATTCTTTTTTGTTAGATGTCACATATACTGACTGCCCACCATTAGTAGGCGGCCCTCAATGAGTATTAAGAATTAATCAATTTTCTTTCTTCTTTTTTTTTCCCAAGACAAGGTTTCTTTGTGTAGTCCTCGCTGATTTGCAGACCAGGCTGGCCTCAAACCTGGAGGGCCACTCGCCTCTGCCTCCCGAGTGCTGGGATTAAAGGCGCGTACCCCAGCTGCCCGCCACCACTACCCTGGCTAGGGCTGACTTTTCAAAAGACTTTTCAACTGTAATATTTTCTTTAGAAATCTAACATTGAAGTTATAACAATCTAATAGAAGTATATGCTATGTAAAACCATCAGTATCGTTGATTAGTTTCCCAGAACTAAATAATATATAAAAGACAAAAAAATCCATAATCTTTTTTGTCTAAGGTTGACCTTTAACCTAGTTTACCTAGTATTTTAAGCATATTAAATATAATTTAGCATGTACATCTGTGGTTTCCACGGCCTCCTTTTTACTGTACAGAAAGTTTTCTATGGAGATACAGCTTATTACTAGGGACCAGTCATTTATTTAGGTGTGGATATAAACTGACCCCCGGCTGTGGGTGAAAAAAGTATTTCACAAGCACAAATAAGCCTATGAAAACAAACTTCATGAGCAGAAAGATGACTACAGCGGGTCTCTGACAGCAGGTCTAAGACCAAGGAAGAGGTAGGGCTACCACACTAATAGAACTAAAACTACTAAATTTACCAGCGAGTTAGGATATCCATGGTGCTGAAAATGTTAAAACACAGGACAAAACTGATCTAAGTAAATCTCTAAAGCAAACTCAGCTGCTTAGCTCTTCACTGCCTTGGGGCCAGGGCAAGTCAGACACTACACTAGACCACTTGTTAGATTCTTCCAATTCTAGAATTCAAGATTCCATATACACTAACTTGTCTTTGAAGACAAACATCTAGGGATTGGAGAGATGGCTCAGTGGTAAAGAGTACTTGCTATTTTTGCAGAGGACCCAGGTTCAGTTCCCAGAACCCACACATGGCTGCTCATAACCATCTGAACTCCAGTTTCAGAGTCTGATGGCCTCTTCTAGCCTCTTGGCACCAAGCACACATGTGTGGTACATACATACACATAAGCAACACATAAACACATATAACTATAAAAATAAATTTAAAAACTTTAAAAAGCCTACATCTAAAGAACAAAAACTTAAAAACAATAAATAAAAAGATAGGGGGCCGGGCATGGTGGTGCAGGCCTTTAATCCCAGCACTTGGGAGGCAACGACAGGCGAGCCTCTGTGAGTTCCAGGCCAGCCTGGTCTACAAAGGGAGTCCAGGTCAGCCAAGGCTACACAAAGAAACACTGTCTGGGGGAAAACAAATTATTTACTTTAGATTTAACTTATTTTAAAAACACCAACATTATGAAATTTATTACTTAAAATGTAAAGCCCAAGCTAGGAAGTGGCAGTGGTGGCACGTGACTGTAATCCCAACGCTGGGGGGTAGGGAATGGCAGAGGCAGGTGGATATCTGTGAGTTCAAGGCCAGCCTGGTCGACATCTCAAGATCAGGACAGCCAGGGCTATACAGAGAATCCCTGTCTACAACAACAAGTAAAGACCTTTCCATGCATTTGCCATGACTCCTTTAATCAGTATCATGGGATTACTAAAAGAAGAACATGCTAACAAAACAGTCACATCATGAACCACACACAAAACTCTCCTCCCCTTAGAGTCAGAGCACCCCCCCCTTCCTATCTCGATGCCCTGCTTCTTGGAAGCCAAACAACACAAAGTGCTTCTACAGAGCTCCGAGCCAGGCAGCAATTCTATTGCAGCTAGGGAAAAAGCAAGGTTTATCTCTTTTCCCCCTAGACTCTTTGGTGTCAAAATTAAAAGTTATTAATAGAAGCATGACTTCCTTCATAAGAAAATCAGCTGCAAAAACAGTGACTTATTTTACGTACTTTTATTAGTTAGAAAACTTGTTGCTCATTATGCAAATCTCAAAGTAGGTGGGGGGAGGGAGGAAACAAAGCTCAACAAACACAGCAAAATCAAGTTGCTGTGCCCTGCTGAGGATGCCAGGCTTTTTGTTGCTCTACTTGAAAGTAATGTGACTTGTCTGTGAAGAGTGCAGCTTCAGCAGTTCCAAATGAATCACAAGCCTGTGCTCCATATTTTCTCCTTTGTGAGTTTAATGTATTCAAGCAACACTGAACTGACAATTTAAATAACTACATTTTTAAACAAACGAAGCATTGATGTTAATGTATGAAAATGGTCCAAACTCCTGGGAGTCTTGGTTCCCACCATTGTTTATTCTGACAACAGGATATAATTGCTTACTTACTTGGCAGCAAATTTAACCATCTGCTTGCTCGCGTGGTCTCCCACTGCCACAAGAGCCTGGACATTAAACTGCTGCTGCCTCAGGACTAAGAAGCACTGCTTCCCTGCAGAAGGCAGAAAGACCATGGTATATCAGGACATATGACTTCAGGGTTACAAATGAAGATGCTTCTCTACTTTAAGATTAGATAAAAATTCATAGACCTATCAGGTATATTTATGTTTTCATCTATCAGCTTCCAAAGCCAAAATACCCACACTCAACTGACAAGTTTTAACACCACTTTCTATGAGTAACACAAAATGCATTTGACAGGTTTCTTTTGAGAACATAAGTAAATCAAGGATTTACAGACAGAGACACATAAATCTAAAATTATTCTGTAACATTTAACAAATTACAAGTTATTTCAGATGACTTTCACCATTAAACCAATCGGTTCTATATTCTACAGGCAAAGACACTGAACTAACTACCATGGAAACGTCAATCATGCAATCACAAAAGTGTTAATGAAGTGTTTACTAGTCAGAATACAAGTGCTCTTTGGGGTGGTCCATCTATAGAGGTCTTTCCGCCAAAGGGCATTTTAAAGAGCACATACATTAACAGGCTAGCTCCTTTCGCATCCATTTCCCCAGTCCCTTGTCCTTTGCAATAGTCCTACATTTCAAAACTTCAAGCCATTTTACTTTTGTCAGTAAAATGTCATTTTTAAGAGTCCTCTAAGCAGTTTTATTTTCGCATGCTCTGGTCTCACGTCCCTTTCATAAACAGCCGTCATCTCTTACTCTTAGCCTGAAAAGTGTTATTTGAGCAGCCTCCTGCCATCTATCCCTCTTTCTCTAAAACAATTTAAGTCTCTGATCAAATTCTAGAAAACTATTTCCTCCTAAAAAATGAATTAATCTTTCCAAGACTACTTTTCTTATCAGACTGTCTTATAAAACATCACAATAGTATGCTTTTTCTATTCTTTCATGTTAAGAGTTAGCCTTCCCCAAAACCAACCAACCAACCAACCAACCAATCAATCAATCAAACAAACAAAAAAAGCAGCAGACAGGTACTACTTTCAACACACAGTATTTTAAAATGTGAACCAGAGTGCAATCATGATTTTAAAAAGACAGGGTAGCCAGGTAGAGTGGTGTGTGCCTTGATCTCAGCACTGTGTTGACAGAGGCAGGCAGGTATCTTTGAGTTTGACACCAACCTGGTCTACACAACTACAAAACAAAAACAAATAAAAATTTTAAGAATTAAAAAAGGCAGGTTGCAAGCAAAATATCGAAATTTATTGACTATGCAGTCACAAAACTGACAAATTTTTATCATGAAAAAAAAGGACACTACTTTTTCTTCTTGCTTTACAATGATTCAACCAAAATTAAACAAATTCAAAGGCATTTAAGATATTGGATGATAAAAATTAACCCTGAAAATTATACATGACCAAAATGACATTATCTAAGTACAGCCCTACAGAACTACTTAGATCAAAGTAGGAAGACGTGGAAGATGGTGTGCTTATACAGCCCAGCGCGGCTGAGAGGAAACGCTTTATTTAGCTCCTGCAGTTCAGACAGAAGCAGCCCATTTCTTGGCATTATAAAGCTATCCAGCAATAAAATACAGCACGACAGCAGCACAAAAAGACCCTGAGTGAATGCAGAAGTCTATGGAGCTTACAATGGTCTGATAAAGACTGTGAAACTTGTTCTTTTGCTTGTTTGCTTGGGTGAGTAGGTGAATTTTCCAAGTCAGGGTTTCTGTGTAGCCCTGGCAGTCCAGAAACTCACTCTGTGGACTAGGGATGGGTCTGAGATTAAAGGTGCGGGCCACCACCATCTGGCAAGACTGATCAGAAGGTCGGGGATCATATCCTATCACTTCTACAAAGTGGTCTCACAGGAAAACTATTAAACCACTGTAGGTCTCTGTTCTTTATCTGCAAAATGGAGCCTAGACTACTTCTTGAAAGTTTATTTTTTTTTAATAAAGATTTATAATTTGCTGGCTGGTGGTGGCACATGTCTTTAATCCCAGTACTCTAGAACTCTGTGAGTTCGAGGCCAGCTTGGTCTACAGAAAGAGTTATCAGGACAGCTAGGGCTCTGTTACACAGAGAAACCCCGTTTTGAAAAACCAAAAAACAAAAAGATTAATAATTTTGAGCATTACACATTTAAAGTCAAAGCAAAGCTCCTTAATGTTAACTCTTAACTTATTTATTTAACAGTATTTCTAATATTAGCAGCTTATTTGAAGACTGCAAAGCATTCCTACTTTGCAGATGGATGCTAAGAATATGAAGACAGCCAGTAGACATTTACATGAACACAGTGACCAAATCATACACAGAGTTCCAACTTTGCTTCGTTTATCAGTATAATGAGGGGCTGGAGAGATGGTTCAGCAGTTAAGTGAACTTGCTACTTTGCTAAGAACCCAGGTTCAGTTCTCAACACCCACACGGCAGCTCACAGTTCTCTGTACCTCCAGTTCCAGGGGATCAAACAACCTTTTTGTTGACCCCAAACACTATGCCCATGGGTGCACATATATGTATGCAAACACTCATACATATAATTTTTTAATTACATAAAAAAGAAGCATGTTAAGATTGATCGTATCCTGGGGAAAGAAACACCAAAATGTGGCTAGCCATCAGCTGAGGAAATTACAGGGAATTCTGCTCTTCCTATTTTTCTATAGGGCGGGCCTGGTGGTACATACCTTTAATCTCAGCACCCTGGAGGCAGACTCAGGCCAACATCTATGAGGTCAAGATTTTAAAAATGTCTATGGAGTATGCACACATGTGTGGGCTGGCATGCTTGCCTACGCAGACACAAGTGGAGACCAGGGGCTGCTGTCAGGATGCCTTTCCTCAATCCACCCTAACTCCAATACATATGTAGGAGTTGGTTCTCTCCTTCTGTCATGTGGATTCCAGGATATAACTCAGGTAGTAAGACTCTCACCAACCAAGCCATCTGGCTGGCCCTCCATCTTTTATTTTTGAGACAGTCTGAACCTGAAGCCTGCCATTTTGACTATACTGGCTAGCCAGCAAGCTTGGAGGAACCCATCTGTCTTCACCTCCCTCACCTCAGGGCTGGAGGTACAGATGCATACCACAGCGGCAGCTTTTAAGGACAGGTTCTAGGGATCTGAACTCAGGACCTTTTGCTAAGGCAGGAAGCACTTTACCCACTGAGCAGTCTTTCTAGGTAGACAAAAAAACAAAAAACAAACAAACAAACAAACAAAACACAATCACAGACTAAGCACAGAAGGAAAGGCAGGGCTAAAAAGAAAACACAATCAAGATGCCACCCTTAGGGCTGGGGTTCAGCAGACAGAGTAGGGAGAACGTGGGAAAGTCTGGGAGTTTAACACAGACGGAAACAAACATCCCAAGATCTGACACATCTGCTATTGAAGAGAAACCACGAAGGGGCAAAGTATTAAAAAAAGAGAAAAAAGTTAGCATCCCTTAATTTATCACATATAATCCTAAAAGGCAAATCTCTTCTACTAAAAACAAAAAACTAAAAAACAACAAAAAAGGCCACAGAACCAGGAAGGAGAAACTGAAGCAGTGAGAATAGTCCCTGGCATACTATATTCTAATCCTAGAGTATACAGAACAGACCAGCACAGAAGTTTCCACATGTATGAACCCCAAGAACTAAGAACAGGGCTACAGAGAGACTAGCAAAGAGGAAAAAAACAGAATAAAGTCGGGCATAGTGGTAGACACCTATAATCCCAAAACTTTAGAGGTGAACAAGAACCAGTCACATGGTTGAGGCCTCTGAGGCTACATGAGATTCCTATCTCCAAAAACAGTAACAAAAGCCAATCAAACAAAAAAAGCCCCAGCCAGACAGGCGAGGTGGCACACACCTGTAATCCCAGCACTCAGGGAGGCAGAGGCAGTCAGTTTTCTGTGAGTTTGAGACCAGCCTGATTTACAAAGCAAGTCCAGGACAGCCAGGGCTACACAGAGAAACCCTGTCTTGGAACTCCTCCCCCTACCCTGGCAAAGCCCCCAAGCACCCAAAACAAACAAAAAACAAAGAGGGACAAAGTACCTCACTGGTAGAGCACTGCTTGCTCCAAAAAGAAAAACAGTAAACAATGAGACTGAGTACTAAATTATACAATAAGGAAAAAAAGCCTATCTTTAAAATGACAGAACAGGGGCTGGACAAACAGCTCAGCAGTGAAGATCACTGCCTGATTTTTCAGAGAATCCAAGTTTGAGCTCCACCATGCATATGGCCGCTCAAAACCATAACTCCAGTTCTAGGGGACTTGAATAATGGTTAATAGGACTAATATATATATATATGTATATATATATATTTCTTTTTTTATTTTTTTTTATTTTATTATTATTTTTTTTATCAGTTACATTTTACTAACTCTGTATCCCAGCCGTGTCCCGATCCCTCATTCCCTCCCAGTCCCTCCCTCCCTCCCTCCCCTCCACCGAGCCCCTTTCCAAGTCCACTGATAGGGGGGACCTCCTCCCCATTCATCTGATCCTGTTTTATCAGGTATCTTCAGGACTGGCTGCAAAGCCCTCCTCTGTGGCCTAATAGGACTGCTCCTCCCTTCAGGGGTGGGGAGACCAAAGAGCCAGTCATTAAGTTCCTGTTAGAAATAGTCCTTGTTCCCCTCACTTTGGGAAACTAATTGGTTACTGAGCTACCACAGGCTACATCTGAGTGGAGGTTCTAGGTTATATCCATACATGGTCCTTGGTTGAAGGTCAGTCTCAGAAAAGACCCTGTGCCCAGATATATTTGGTCCTTGTGGAGCTCCTATCCTTTCCCCAACAGACTAACTCCCCTTCTTTCTTATGATTCCCTGTACTCTGCCAAAGGTTTGGTCATGAGTCTTTGCTTTGAAAACACTGCTAGTTAGAGTCTTTCAGATGCGCTCAGTAGACTCCTGTCGTTCAATGCACATCCCATCTGTCTTTCTAAACGAGGATTGATCATCTTACCCCATGTCCACTCTCTTGATTATCTTTTTTAGGTGTATAGAGTTCATTATGTTTATCATATCTTATAGGTCTATATAAGTGAGTATATCCCATGTTTGTCTTTCTCCTTCTGGGATATTTCACTCAGAATGATCTTTTCTAGATCCCATCATTTGCCTGCAAATTTCATGATTTCCTCCTTTTTGATTGCCGAGTAGTATTCCATTATGTAAAAATACCACAATTTCTATACCCATTCCTCCGTTGATGGACATCTGGGTTGTTTCCAGGTTCTGGCTATTACAAATATATATAAAGTTCTTAAAAGATTTATGAGATAAGAACATTGAATTGCCCCCCACCAAAAAAAAAAAAACAAAAAAAAAAAACACAGACAACATGAAAGAAAAAGAAAGTTAAGTCAGCTGGGCATAGTAAGGCAGGCCATTCCTTGCACTTGGGAGGAAGTGGTATGGATCTCTGAGTTCAAAGCCAGCCTGGTCTATAAAGTGAGTTCCAGGAATGCACAGAGAAACCCTGTATTGAAAAACAGTAAACAAACAAACAAACAAACAAAAGTTCATTATAAGAAACAAGATGCTACTAAGGGTAACAGAGGTTGAAGTAAATGACGGCAAGACATTATTTACTTTTCACATGAGCAAACTCTTTTTTTGGTTGTGAGCAGGGTTTCTGTGTTGCCCTGGCTGTTCTGGACTTGCTTTGTAGACCAGGCTGGCCTCAAACTCACAGAGAGCTTCCTGCCTCTGCAAACCAAAGTGCTGAGATTACAGGTGTGTGCCACTGCGCCCAGCTACATGAGCAAATTCTTAAAAATAGAATATTAAATGCTCAGTAAACTAAAAAGCATCCCACTGTAACTGGATAAAAGTAAACTTGACCAATGCTAATGAAGGGCAGTCTGGCAATGGGCATGATGTAATTATTTTTTAGTTTAAAATTTTTTGTTTGTTTGTTTTTTTGAGACAAAGTTTCTCTGTGTAGCTTTGGCTACTCTGTACACCACGCTGGCCTTGAACTCAAAAAGCTCTGCCTGTCTCTGCCACCCCAGTGCTGGGATTTAAGCATGTGCCACTACCAATGGGCTCAATAAGTACATTTCTTAGGATGTATGTTAAGGAAATTAAATATGGAAAAAGTCATAATGATAAAGACATTCAACACATCACTATTCACATAGAAGAATGAAAGCTCGGGAATGGAGAGATGACTCCGAGGTTAAGAGCACTGGCTGTTCTTCCAGAGTTGAGTTCAATTCCCACCAACCACATGGTAGCTCTATAATGTGATCTGATGTCCTTTTCTGGCCTGCAGGCAGAGTATTGTATAAATAGTAAATCTTAAGGAAAAAAAAAAAGGAACAAAAGCTCTATTATCACTCCATGTTTGTAGGCTTCATTCACACAACAATCTACACTTAACTCCAGTGCTATCATGTCCAAGTTTTCTCTGTTAAAGTGTTTCTAAAGACTACAGCTTTAAATAGTCTGCTCAGAAGGATTCTGAAAACCCAGAACAGGAAAGCCAATACTGGTGTTTTGGCAAAGAACTGTCCACCCAGCTATCTCCATCAGTGCTTATGAAACCGAGTTCTTGCCATGTGCTAACAAACACAGTTGTTCTTTCTTTGGCTCGGGCAGTGACACTGAGGGCCATGATGTGCTTAGTTCAATGTTCTAAGGCACTGCCTTCCACAGGGAGAACCAGGAGCAGTGCACACTATCCTTCTGCACAAAGTTACAAAGCAACAGTAATGGATTTGTGTGTGTGTACTTGAACAAGCCTAGGTTTGAGCCCCAGCACTACACACAATACACAATAAATCACTCAGTGAATACCTGTATGAACAAACATGGAAAGATGCACATGTGAGTTGTAAAACTGAATATTATAAAACTGTTGACTCAAATATATGCCACAGTCAGGCTCATGAAAATCAAACTTTAGTATTTATGGTTGATTTCCTACTTAATTTCTGACGTAGTTCCATGTTACCTGAGTATGTGAACAAGCTATCACTTTTATGATGAAGAATACAAATTAGGAATACTATAGACAGAAGAATTAGTAAGGTATGGCTGCTTCTAGACCAGCTGAGAAAGTGTGAGCCATCCTACCTCAAGGGAGCAGTGATAGAGAGCAGCTGGTGCCTTCTTTTGGCCTCTGTCAAGAGTGAACAGAAACTTACACAGACACACATACAGAAGATACTGTAACTGACATAAAACTAAATGTTGCTATCAGCATAGAAGAAAAAATATCAGGGTTATCTTACAACAATTTCAAATTATCATTTCAAACTTTCTCAGCTTTGCTGATGTGTTTAACAGCTGAACAGAAGCCAGAGAGATGCTCACTGGTGATGAGTGTTCCATTGCCAGCATCCACATCCACTTAAAACTATGTGGAATTCAGTTTCTAGGGAATCCTAGAATGCCTCTGGCCTCCAAGGGCATCTGTACCCAAAAACACACCATTAAAAATAAAATTAACCAGCTGGGCATAGTGGCACATGCCTTTGTCTCATTGTTCAGGGAGGCAGAGGCAGGTGGATCTCTGTGAGTTCAAGGCCAGCTCAGTCTACAAAGTGAGTCCAGGACAGTCAAGGCTACAGAGAAATCCCGTCTCAACAAACCAATAAATAAACAAACAAACAAACAAATAAATGAAGTACTCACAGGCACAGGCACAGGCACGCACAGGCACAGGCACAGGCACGCACAGGCACACACACGCGCGCACACACACACACACAAAATGAAAGAAAACAAAACCTAAGAGACATGGAAAAGATTTTTAAAGTGGGAAGGGGAATAGGGCTGAAGGAAAGTCTTGGTTCGGGTTTACATGGGCATGTGTTTATTTTCTTTCAATGGCTAAATAAAGTATGGGGCTGGACAGATGGCTCAGCAGGATAAGAACACTTGTTCTTTCAAAAGAAAAGAGTTCAGTTTCTAGCACTCGTGTCAGGCAGCTTAATAAAAGAAAATATTAAAAGAAAAGAAAAAAAAAGAGCCAGGCATAGTGGTACATGCCTTTAATCCTAGCAAAGGCAGGTTGATCTCTGTGAGTTCAAGGCTAACCTGGTCTACACAGAGTTTCAGGCAGCCAGGACTATCTGGAAAAACCCTGCCTCCAAAACAAAACAAAAAAGTAAAAAGAAAACATGTACCCGAACTAGCCACAACGGCTCACACTTGTAACCCAGTATTCATGTGTATATTCACACAATACACACAATAACGTAGCTTAACAGTCTAAAAAAAAAAACGACAGTAGATTACAATGTAATTATCTGTTGATAGAATAAAAGGCCCAAATGTTCACCAATTTAAAAATATCAGTGTACTTCTCAAAGCCCATCAAAACTCATTTACCTAAAATTTTGATATTAGAACAGACAAATAAATGATGTAACACACATTACATAAACTCTTCTGAAAAGACAAAGATGTCTTAGCTTGGGACTGGAGAGATGGCTCCTCTTCTAGAGGTCTTGAGTTCAATTCCCAACAACCACATGCTAGCTTACAACCATCCACAATGGGATCTGATGCCCTGGTTCTGTCATGCAGGCATACATGCACTCATACACATAAAATGCATAAATAAATAAGTCTTAAATTAGTTTTTTTTTTTTAAAAAAAGCCGTTTTAGTGTTTTGAACTCTGTTCCTATTCTACCAATTACTATGAGGCTGGGTAAGCAGCTTTATCCTTCTTTATAAAGTGAAATAGAAATGGCTGTTCTGCCTACTTCACATACCTACAGTCATGATTAAATTTGAAAAGCAGGAAGATACAAAGTTGTAACAAATATAAATGTTATTAAATTTTTAGAAAATGCTGAAGAGTAGGCCAAGGCTATTATTCCATAAAACTTGAGATTTAAACAATCCTAAGTTTCTGCTGATATTCTTTTACATAAATAATTACAACTATAAGAACATAATATATGAACAGGGTACAAATAGATTGATTAGAAGTAGGCTTATGTACTGCTTTTACTCAGGGCTTGTGTTCCATTTCCAGGACCCAAGTTCTGTTCCCAGCACTAACATTAGGTAGTTTACAAATGCCTGTAATTCCAACCCCAGGAGAACCAATGCCCTCTTCTGGACTCTGCAGGCACCTGCACTCATACATGCAAGCTAAACACTTATATACTTTAAGATTTTTAAAAAATGTATACATATTAACAAAATATAAAAACAAACAAACAAACAAACAAACAAAAAACCCCAAAACCAAAAAGCACAACCCAGGTACAGTGGTGCATTCCTATAATCCCAGCACTCAACAAGGTAGAGGGGCAGAGGCAGGCAGATCTCTATGAGTTCAAGGCCAGCCTAGTCTACAAACACAGTCCAGGACAGCCAAGTCTACATACACAGAGAAACCCTGTCTCAAAAAAACAAAACAAAACAAAACAAAACAAAGAGCTATAAGCACTAAGACAATCTTACCTTTTGCTCTGCTTGTGTGAACTCTTGCACGGACCCAAACAATGTCATCAGCTTTTTGTACTGTTAGGTCCTTAACTCGAACCAAAACTCTGTCTGTAATACACAGGAAAGCAATTTTAAAATTCAGACGTACAGTCGTTAACTACTTGTCTGCTAGACAGCTTAAAAACGTTGAGTGTCACTTTGGTAACTCTCTTTGATAGGGTTCCTCTATGCAGTTTGTCTCCTCTGTGAGCTGCACTTCTTAAATAGTTCTCTACACTCATTGCCGCTACTGCCACTTCCTTAAGCCACTGTTGTCCACTGCATAAACGACGACAGGCTAACTAGTCTCCTTCTAACACAGTCTATACTTAGTCAGGGCCATTTCACACTGCAAATCTGCTGAGCATTTCAATGCCTTTAAATGGCCAAATACAATGTCTCCTCACCTGACTTGGCTACAGTTAACAGAATGATTTGTGTACATGCTGTGAAAATGGCCATAGGAGGTGAACAGGCTAGCCAGGCTGGTAACTGTGGAATATCCTTCCAGTGACGCGTGATTAGAACTCACATATAAATGCTGGGAAAGGCTCCTGAGATTCCCTGCCTCAGGTGGAAGTGTTAGAGGTGCGGGGCTGCAGGTAACACTTCCCGAATAGCCTGAGTTCACGGAGAGAATGAGGCAATACCCCAAGGGAAGCTGAGCACCAAACATGCTCTAGTCTGCAACACAGAGGTCAGGACCTCTTTGGGGCTGAACCACTCTTTCAGGACTGCATAATCAGACATCCTGCATATCAAGTATTTACACTAGGATTCATATCAGTGGTGACACTGAAGATATGAAGTAGCAACGAAGAGAATGTTATGGTTGGGGTCACTACAACATGAGGAACTGTATAAAGGGTCACTGCATTGGGAAGATTGAGAACCCCCGCTCCGACTGTGCCTGCCTGCCGCAGCTCATCCCTGGTTTCCTCGAGTTGGTATGTAAACCTAGTGGTAGCAGATAAACGCTAACCATTATGTACTAACACTAAACAAAATACTAGAGGTCTAGAGTATTCCAAATGAAAACATGGTTATAAAGCCACTGTTACATAGTGATAGTGTTATGAAAGAACATTCAGAATCACTCTTATTGCTTTAAACATATACTCATTTGATTAGGGTAAAGTTTGAACAGTAAGTGAAAACAGCAATAAATGACAATATCATCACGAGTAATACCTTTGAGTATGTTCTAAAAATCAAATTATAAAGGTATGCTATCCACTTCATCTAACTATATCAGTCTCAAAGGCAAAGATGCAGCTACGGAGAAATGTGGTTCACAGGAGAACACTATGGTTCCCAAGGCCAGCACAGGAATACGACTTCTGCATCTACTGTGCAAACCAGGAAAGACACACAGACAGAAGAAAGCAGCCTGAGGTTTGGCTGGGCAGTGGTGACACACACCTTTGATCCTAGCATTCGGAGGCAGAGACAGGCAGATCTCCGTGAATTTGAGACCAGCTTGGTCTACAAAGAGAATGCCAGGGTCACATAGAGAAACCCTTTCCCAACAAACACTTGGAAGGCAGACCTGAAAATGTGAAGATCTAGTTGTGAGTGGTGGTGCACACTTGTTAAATCAGCACTCAGAGGCACAGAGAGGAGGGTCAGAAGTTAAAGGTCATTCTCAGCTACACAGAGATCAGGACCAGTAGAAATAGTATTATGCAATAATATTAAGTTATCTTAAGAAATCACTCTTAAGTTTGGGCATTAAGTAAAAACAGCCATAAGTGATACAATTTACAAGACTCTGTCTCAAAAAACAAAAATTAGAAAAGAAATATATTACTTTCCAGAGGAGAAACTCCAAGCTGACAACATTTCCAGAGTGTAGTAATGCCTATTGGGTAATGAATGACATTTAAACTATTCGAAGTTATTCCTTTGGAGTAATGCCTTTACTTCAATTCTATTTTAAACTTCATGAAGTGTTCTCCTAGAAATAGAAAGAAGATACTAACCTGGTTTTTCTTGTGATTGTATCATAGACGATATCCCATATCTCTCTTTAGCATAATCCTAGAAAAAGGTTTTTAATATGACTTTTAATTTAAACATATAAATACAAGCATGTAGAGCTATAAATAAACTTGTATTAATTTTCAAAAACATGTTAATTTGAACTCAGCCATTTAAAAAGACAGAAATTTGTTCACTTATGTATGTGCTTACTACATACAAAAAAGCATCAAGTTCTGGTTATATACTTATATATACATGGATGTATCATGCATAACAGCATTCTCAAGTATAATTTACACATGCATAAAATGCATCTTAACTACTTTATTCAAAAAGGAAATTAATCTACTTCAAAAGAGAGGTATAAATTTTTCCTGTGAAGGGAGTAGGGTCAAGTCCTACAGTTTTATTAACTTCCTACTACAGGAAGAAATGTTCAAAGAAAACCAATGCTTTGGGTAAGGTTTCTGAGCACCAGATGTTCAATGTTAGACACTGGAGCTTCAGATAACAACTTTCCTTTTGTAAAACACGATCAGAAAATTCACCTGCTTCCTATTTCTAAAACCCGGTCTCATGACAATGGCAATATTATCGATTTCACGTTGTAAAGTTAGGAACAGAGCCTAAGGTCAGGCTATGAGCTACGCTTATTTAATCTTAGCTGACCTATAAAATGATGAGAAGCTCCTTCTTCTAGAACTCTCTCACAGTGTTTACCCTGTTCTATACTCTACCTTCTACGTATACTACTTACAAGGATGCACTGATAATTTACGTGACGAGACTAAACATACACAAATAATTTCCTTAGATTTTTGCAAGGTAGTTTGGAAAACTTTTTTTTAAACAAACATAACACAGTGGGCTTACAAAGCAATCCCTTTTGATACACCTGACTTGAAGGGTTTCAGACTTTGATTTCTGCAAAGTGCTAAAGGATCCCTGAGGATTATCTCTGAACTGCATTACCTACCTCACCGGGTCACTGAGAAAGGAAATGAAGACAGCATGTGTGCGCAGCTGTCACAAGGAAAAGTCATTACATACTCTGGACGCCAGTGTTGCTGAGGGCTGTCGTTACTTGCCAGAACATTAGGAGGGCTAAGAGGCTATCGATTAGTAGTGCTTTATCAAAACTTTCCGGGGACTGGCGTGATGTGTTACGTGCGGGACGTGATAAACTAGGAAGGCTCGAGTGGCAGCTACTTCCGGCCCTCCGAGCCCGGCCAGTTCCCCCGATCCCCATCCCATCCCAAGCATGTTTCCTTCAGGTCACGGTTCCCAAGCCAAACAGTCCACGTCTCTCGGGCCGCGCGCCAGGCGTGGGCCTGTGGGTCCTCGGGAGAACTGGGCCGCGGCCTGCTGCTAAGTGTGGTACCCAGCGCGCCCCGGCCGCCCACGCCCGCCCTCAGCGCGCGCCCCGACCCGGGAGGAGGAAACCCACTTCCGCCGCGTCCACGATCTCCCGCGGCTTCTCCTGACCCTTACGGCTGGCGCTGGCGCTGGGCATCAGGACACTGGACCTGGGGAGTGGATGCCACCCTCCCTCGCAGGCTTCCGTAGGACGGGCTAAAAACCGTCTCCCTCCCAGCCCTTGCTCCCAGCGCCCAGATTACGCGTGGAGCCTCGGATTCAGAAATATCGCGAGACCGACCTCGGCGATCTCGCGCGCCGTCGCTAACTCCTCCTCTGTCCCGCCCAGAGGGAGCGCCGCGTGGTTCCGGAAGCGGGAGTTATCTAGTTATTCTCTGGGCTCTCCTGGCTGTGCGGACGCTCCACCTACCTACCTCGTGCGCTGACTTCACGCCATTAATAAATTGTCTCCCCGTGATTTCCCAAACTCCCTCTTTTTGTCTTATTTTAATTTAAAGACAGGGTCTGTGTAGTACTGATTCGCCCGGAGCTCACAGAGATCCTCCTGCCTCTGCTCCCTAAGTGCCGGAGGAAGGGTGTGAAACACCATGATGAACTTGCGCTCTCCCTCGCTTTTATTTTGAGAGGGGTTGTCACTGTGTCCCTCTTTTAAGCGGAGACTACTTGTCACAGCATCTCTGCAAGCTCCGGACCAGATCTCTACTTTTGGACATTAATGCCTTCACCGCCCTGACACAGGAGCTCTCTGAGCAAGCTGCCCCTCAACCAAACCAAAACAAAAGTGTGTTGGGATTCCCAGCTGGGCATCAAGTTTTAGCTGTCTTTGTCAAGCTTCGGCTGTCTGTAGTGTCTTAACGTGGCATAAACTGCCATGGTCAATACTTATCAAAAGATTCAAGTGGACACCCCGGTCTCACCTCATCCCTTCAGATGAAAGATCTCTGGGAATGGCTTTATTTAATTCTTGGAATGCAATGTTTAGATAGACATGGTGGCTCTGGAGTGTGTAGTTTACTGTGTAATTACAGGTAAGGAAAATATTGTTCATTTAACTGATTGGTGATTACAAATATCTGCTTTGTGTTAAGCTTTTTATAAGACATGGGCAATAAAATAATTACTGGTGGTTCATGTTTTTAACTCTGGCCAGGAACCTAGGCTGACCTTCCATCTTGTTGCATGCTGACCACCTAGAAGAGACACATTTTAATACTGCCCCTGTTTGCTCAAAATGGAAATATTTATTCATACTTTAGGGAATGATATTGAATACTTATGATCAATAATACATTCCTTTATTCTCAAGGGATTCCAACCCAGAAAGCATCTGTGAATTCGCTTCATTTTTTAAAAAGTATTTATTCCCTCAGGCTTCGTACTAATGTATGAACTGATTGACAGAAGTCAGAATATAAGTCCAGCCTGTTGTCATTCTGCTGGGGTGAGAACCTCATATTTTAGTGTATCTACAAGGTTCTTCTTTTTGTTGTTTTCCCACATATTTCTTACTGTAGTCCCCTTTGCCTTGATAGAGTAGTCTTATTTAGGTCATTACTTTGGAATAATGACGAAAAAAATGTGTAAGAAATATCAACTATGACTTTTTCTAACAAATACTATAAAACTTGTGTTTAGGACAAGAAATTCAGATATTTTTATCTTCCCCTCCTTGTATGACTTTTTTGAAAATGTTGTAGTCCTCCCCACCCAGTAAAACCTTTGTTTACACAAAGGCCCCATGCACTATTCTAGGAATTTGATGGCCTGGAACAGTGACCCTTTTCTCCTTGGAGCAGTGACCCCCTTCCCTCTTCCTCCTTCATTTCCTGTGCACTAGTTCTTTTCAGACTAGCCAACTGAATAAGACTGTGAGGTAGGATCCCAGCCAGCGAAGAAAAGACACAGCTGAGTTAAAATAAAAAATTTAAAAAAAAAAATTGAAAAAACAAAACAAAACAAAAAACAAGTATATCTTCCTATCCTGGGGTGTTTGCTCTTTAGAGCACACCCTCTTGACCATGAGTAAAGTTTACCTTGCCCAGATACTTAGTTGGAATGGCAGTCTTTTTCTTTGTGACCCTGAACTTATTTGTATAATATGTGCTCTCGCTTTCTTGTCTAACAGAAGAAAAGCATTTGCTACAAGGATGCATCCATGACCACATGCTGTACTCCTGAGGTCCCCAAGCATCAGGAGTTAGGGCTTCTTGGCAGAAGACTGCCTTGGCAGATCAGGGCCAAGGAATGCCACAAAGCCATACCATGCAACAGACTTCACTCAAGAGATTTATTGGAGTGGGTGGGGGCTGGACATACAAAGGCTGCCTGTGAGGGAGGAGGGAGGAGGAAAGTGCATGCGCATGGCGAGAATGCACGACCCGGGGTGACAGTGGGAATGTGTTGCATTGGTGGCTGGTGAAGACATGGCTGCTGGTGCTGAGTTCCTGAAAGCGGCCTGGGGTAAAGGGTACCTGGTTCTGGAATGCGGCTAGCTCTTGATTTTTCAACATCAGTGCCAGGATTAACTCATGTTATGGGCTAAACTGTGTTGCCTCCTCTACTCCTAAACATCATTTAGGATGGAGATAGTATTTTTTAAAAGGTCACTAGGTTAAAATAAGGTCACTGGTCCCAGCCGAAATCCATACAGCAGGAGGAATTAGAACACAAGCAATTGGGAATTACTCAGAAAAAACTGGGGGTCATATCAGTTGGGCACGTTCTTCTCTGTCTCTCACTACTAAGGATTTGGCTCCCTCTTTTAAGTTGCTTTCCTGAAACTCTCTGCTAAAATCTATAAGAAGCACAACACCCGAAGCAGAGTGAGTTATTAGTTTAGCAAATAATGCTGCTGGTAGCTCTCACTTCCTTATCAATTACTTATCCTTCTTTCCTCGTCATCACCTCCTGGAATTACAGATCAACAAGGTAATATTGTTGCAGAAAATTATGCGTGTCATAATTTTCTGCTATGATCTGTAAGTCCTTATTTACGAGAAATTGAAGACTTGATAATGGAAAGTACACATTTTTAAACCACTTAGTAGTAAAGAGCTTACAGAAATCATTGTACTACTAAATAAAATACAGATTCATTATTTGTTCCACATTGATAATAATTGCCTGGTGGCATTAGCATGTTACTCAGGATGTATAGATAATATTATCCTAAATACCCCCTTTAAGATTTTTTTTTTTTGAAGATACTCCACAGATGTTACCTGAAATTACATCTAAAAATCCTATAGAAAATGCTTTTAATACTTTGACAAATAGCTCTTGGTCTTAGAGTTTTATTGCTGTGAAGGAACTCTCATAAAGGAAACATGTAACTGAGGCTGGTTTTCAGTTCAGCAGTTCAGGCCACTCTCATGACAGCAAGCATGGCAGCAGTCAGGGAGACACGGTGCTGGAGAGGTAGCTGAGAGCTCTTCATCTGGATCTGCAGACAGCAGGAAGAGAGAGACGCTGGGCCTGGCTTGAGCATCTGAAACTTCAAAGCTCATCCCCAGTGACATACTTCCTCCAAGAAGGCCAGACCGACTCCAACAGTGCCACACCTGTTAGCCAGTCAGGTAACTCCATGGCCAGCTCCAGGGACTCAGTGACTCGAATGCTCTCCCCCGCGCATGCACTACATCCCCTTATAAAAGGGCCTGTTCCTTCGCCCCACATCCCTTCCCCTCCACCCTCACCCAGAGTCCGAATCTGTATCCCTTCCTTTAATCAACCTCCCATGTGAGATCTGTCACATGGTGTGACTTTTTAGTGTCCTCTGAATAGATCAGAACTATAACCACCAATAATGCCACTCCCTGTGAGTCTGTGGGGCTCATTCTCTTCAAAAGGAGTATATAGCTATTCAACATCCTCTACAAAAAAGACTGTACCCACCCTTTGTACAGTTCAACAGTCTGAACTTACTGCAATCAATTAATTTTAATTATGTTTCTCAGACATTGAATAGTTGACCTGACTGCAAATTGTGCTTAAATTGTTTCCCTTTTAGAAACTGCAACACCTAAAACCAACCCCATTACTAAGGCTATTTCACAATCATTTCTCTCCCTTCAGATGTCTATATGGCAACGAACTCAACAATTTTTTATAACTCATATTCATGCTCATTCTAATTTTCCAGGTCTATTAGCATCTTGTAATGTTGAAGCCAATGTGCTAGCTGCCTCCTTGCCCTAATGCTTTCTTTTCAGACCTCTCAAAACTATCACCAACTTCTTCATTAAAACGCAAAATCTTTACAGGTGCAATTCTCTTTACCTTGTGAGAAAGCACAATAGATCATTAAGGCCTGCCACTCTTGTTATTCTTGTACTCACTACCACCTGCTAGTGGAATTAATCCTCAAGGGTTAAAATCTAATGCCATTTGGCAAACAGATACTACTTATATCTCAGAATTTGGATGCGTAAAGTACATGCCTTGGTGGATAACTTTCTAATATGGTGGTTGTTTCTGCTCATGGGGTGAGATAACCTTGGTTGCTCTCTCAGGGTTTTATTGCTATGAAGAGACACCAAGGCGACTCTTATAAGGGAAAATATTTAATTGGGGTTTCCGAGGTTTAGCCCATTATCATCATGGTGGGAAGCATGGCAGTGTGCAGGCAGCCATGGTGCTGGAGAAGGAGCTGAGAGTTCTGCATCTTGATCTGCAGACTGTGTGCTCCCCTGAGCATAGCTTGAGCATATATGAGACCTCAAAGCCCGCCTACACATCGAGGCACTTCCTCCAACAAGGCCACACCTGCCCAAGCAAGGCCACACCTCCTAATAGTGCTACTCCCTAAGTAAGCAAGGCCACCCTTCCTATGGGAATGCTTTAAAGAATTTTGTGATTTGTGGAATATTAATGATATTAATATTCTGGAATCCCTTATAATCCACAGGGTCAGGCTATTTTGGAACAACATAATCAAATATTTAAGTGGTAATTTTTAAACATAAAAAGAGGGTATGAACCACCCACCTAAATCTCTATAGACTACGCTACACTTAGTTATGCTAACTTTAAATTTTTTACTTTAAAGGATAATGCTTCTTCTGTTTTTGCCCTAACAGAGGGGCAGCCCAAACCATATATTTAATTCAAAGTTCTAGAAACTAATCAGTGAAAAGGGGCCAATATTCTTCTAGCTTCAGGGTGAGGTTATGCTTATGTCTTTTCAGAAAATGAACCATGTCTGATTCATCCTGGCATGGTTGGACTATTGCGCACTAGTGCGATGGAGGGAGGAGAGGCCAAAGGAACAAGGGAGGAAGTGGACCTTATTTGCATATGCAGACCTGAATGAAGACAGACTAGAGTTAATGACACACCGATACAAACATCCAAACGCTGCTGCAGGGGGCAGGGACTCTCCAAGCCTAACAGTCAAATTAACAGACTGACAGTCACCAGATTTCTGAGAAGTGAGTTCTGTGGCAGGAAGCGCAAGCTTTATCTTGACGTGGCCGCTGTCCCTGCGGAGTGGAGTAGGCCCCAGCCTGGCTGGATAGAGAGCAGCCCACTCCTGTTTGCGCCGTCTAAGAGAAGCCCAGGGTATGGGCAACACTCTACCATTCCTCATCTGGCTTGGGAACCCACAGGGACCAACTGAAATGAAACATCCAAAGGTGGATGACAAACCCAACAAAAGGAGGCAGAGACATCTCACCGGGAAGAAGAAGCCGACACCGTGGGGAACCCGCAAGACTTTAATTCATGCAGCCAAGACCTTGGAGAGACAAGGACACAATTCTGCTGAGCAAAAATGATGCTGCTATATTTATTGACTGTATTATATGTTATTTCTCAGCTTGTCCGTGCAGAATCTAAATGCTTTTGTCAGGGGGGATAGAAGGCGCATCTGTAATAAGAGACAGTATGGTGTTATTTTGCCATGCTAAGCATTGGTTTTAGGCTTTTTTTAAATTAATAGTCCCAGGAATGATTATTGGAATACAAAAAAAGGTTTCAAAACTGGCCTGTATGATTAGTAAATCGATTAATATTACTAATAGGTTTTCTCTGCTGAAGAAATGGACTAATTCAAGTCAGATTAAAGCACAAAGGCGGGTTTATTCCCTGCGGCTCTCTGGCAGGTTCACTGGCCTCATGGAAGGAGGCCAGGGAAGTAGCTTATAGGGAGGGATACAGAGAGGAGGGGGAGAGAAAATGCAGAGAGGCGGAGGGAACCAAACTGTTAGCATTGTGTAAGGAAGCCCAAGCTCTGGGCTGGAAAGTTCAGGGTAGAGGGCAGGGTATGGCTACACACCCTGTAACAGGTGGGGACTGAGGGATGCTGGGAGAACCTGGAGGTTTGGGATGTGAAATGTGCACTTCAGCTGGTTGTCCCGGGTCTCAAGCCCAACAATTAAAGAAAAAACATTAGCAGAAACTAATCAAGAGATGGCGTAGTGGCACACACCTTTAGTCTCAGCACTTGGGAGGCAGAGGCAGGCGGATCTCTGAGTTTAAGGCCATCCTGGTCTACAAATCAAGTTCCAGGACAACCAGGGCTACACACCTAGAGAAACCCTGTCTCAAAAAACCATCCCCAGCACCCATAAAAAAATTGTGATGATTTTTTTTAATAAAATAAAGCTACTATAGATTGTGAAATTATAAAATAATTTTATAAAATAGAGCTACCATAGATTATTTGTTGCTTAAGTATAATCTTCACAGTCAATAATTTCTTGGTATGTATTTTTTTAATGTGTAGGATTTTTTCTCATACTATCAATGGTCAAATTAATGATCTACATGAAGATAAACAAAATCTCTCAAGTGGCCTTTGAATGGCCATCATGGTTAGGGCATAGTATCTCATGCTTGTAATCCTAGCACTCAGGGAGGCAAAGCCAGGCAGATCTCTGTGAGTTCAAGGTTAGCCTGGTCTACAAGGCAAGTCCAAGATAGCCAAGGCTACACAGAGAAACTCCGTCTCAAACAAACAAACAAACAAGATAGCTTCCCTCTTTTCTTGGTTCTCTATTAGCTATTCTTGGCTGGTTTGTTTTTTTTTCAAGACAGAGTCTCTCTATGTAGCCTTGGCTGTCCTGGAACTCATTCTGAAGACCAGGCTGGCCTAGAACTCACAGAGATCCATCTGCCTCTGCCTCCAGAGTGCTGGGATCAAAGGCGTGTACCACCACTGCTGCCCATCTCTCTATTAGCTATTTTTTTTTAAACCTTTATGAGGCCTGTGGGGCAGATGCATTTATTTTTTTTTAATTAATATATTTATTTACTTTTTATGTGTATGAGTGCTTTATTTGCATGTGTGCCTGCATGACAGAACAGTTCATCAGATCCCATTTTAGATGGCTGTGAGCCAGCAAGTGGGTGAAGAGCAGCCAGTGCTCTTAACCACTGAGCCCTCTCTCTAGTCTCCTATTAGCTATTCTTATAGCTTGTTATGCTAGTCTGTATTAGACTAGCTATGTCACAATGCATTCAATCTTGGTTTCTATTACAGCCACAATTTCTCTTTAAAAAAAAAATAAAAAAGAGGGAGATGTGGGAGGTACAGAGATATGTACAGATATTTGCTCACAGATAACCACTAGGAGAACCAGGATTCTAAAACACACAGGGTTGTCCCTTTAAAGGGAGGGATGTATAGCCTGTTTTCCACCCACAGGCCTGGGAGCTGACATCATTAATAGCCTGATGACCTTTGTGTTATCTGTGTGGCTGAAACCACACAGGATCCTCCCCTAGACCCTTATCATGAGCTCGTCAGTCTACAGAACCTATTTTTATGGAAGGTGTCACATGTAGTCAATCCATAGAAGCCATCTTTATAGAAGGTGTCATATGTACTTTACAAAGGGTTTTGATGTCATTGATATAAGCTTTATTGCACACACTGGATTAAATTATCAGGAAAAATGTTACCTAATCATGCTGTGCTTAAATATGCCTAAAATAAACTGCCTGGAGGCAGGCTCCCAAATTTTGAATGAATATTGCCTACTGAGTTGATTACTGCTAGCCATGGTGATCACAAAGACCACACGAAGACAGCCATCTTTCAGACAATGAAAAAGGCCTCTGAAGAACCTAACCACGTTAGCAATTTGATCTTAGATTTTTACCTTCGAAAATTGTTAAAAAACGATAATAATAACAACCCCCCTTTTTTCTGTTGTTAAATTATTTAGCTTACAAAACTTAGTTCTAGAAACCTTAATAAATAGTACACTTGGGAACTTGTTAGAAATGTAAAATTCTTAGTCTAGTCAGAAGCTCAGGGGTGAAAACCAGCAATTTGTTTTAAAGACCCTGCACTTGACTCTTGTTTGTTTGTTTGTTTGTTTGTTTGTTTTGAGACAGGGTTTCTCCACAACTCTGGCTGTCTCAGACCTGATTTGTAGAGCAGACTGGCCTTGAACTCACAGAGATTTGCCAGCCTCTGCTTTCTGAGCTCAGGGATTAAAGGCAGGTACCCCGACTCCTGGCAGTGCGACTCCTCCTACACTCATTTAAGTTTGCAAGGAGCATCATACCCCATTTTCCACAAACTTCTGTGTATCTGAAGGTAGCTTCGTAAACTTTACCGGGTTTAAATGTGTTCTCTAACCCCCCTCTCTACTTCTGTGAGGTCTAGGCACGGGCTCTGTTATTGACATATGCCCTTGGCCGCCCTCTATATTTGAGGTTGTTATTGGTGATAAATGGATCCATCTAGATAGAGCATAGAACAGAAATTGGTGCGTGGTTAACTCTCTATACTGTGAGATATTATTATAGCAGGTAAAATGTAAATGTTAAACCTGGAATTAAAGGTGTATGAGTTTGTAAAATAGAATAGCAAGTTTATTGACAGTATTTGCAAATGAGGACCTGAGGAGTCCTAGGAGTGAAATAGGCTCTTCCAACCCCTATTTTGATTCCTTGAAATTCTTTTTCTTTTAAGTTATTTTAGTTTTATTATTTTATGTATATATGTATTTTGGCTGTACCTATGTCTGGTTCCTCTGGAACTGGAGTTAGAGCTGCTATATGAGTATTGGGAATTGAATCCAGGTCCTCTGGAAGAGCAGCAAGTGCTCTTAACCACTGAGCCATCTCTCCAGCCCCCTCCTATTTTTTTCTTATTTTTTCCTGGTTGTGATTGTGACTCGGAACATGCAGATGGTGCCAAGTTCTTGAGAGTTTATGCAAATAATGCATAGCACACATTGTTAAACAGCTCCCCATCCTCCCGGAAGGCCTATTGTCATTCATTTTATATCCTGTTCCCACGAGAACGTCACCACTTTTCTCCTCTGCGTTCTGCTTCACCTTGTGGTGCTTAAGGCCAAGCCCGGGTTGTGGTGCTTGCCAGGCATGCTCTGCTGCTGAGTTCTCTGCATTCTCTTCTTGATGGACTGCTAGTTTCTCCCTCGGATAGCTTATTCTTCTCTGTGGGTCTGTTTGAATCCTCCTTCTTTTAAAGAATTTCCCATCAAGGCACCTCATTCCCCCTATTTTCCACCCACCCTCTTTCTGAGGCAACTGTTTTACTATGCAGCTCTTGCTAGATCCCAGAAATATTTTCACTGGACAAGTTTCACTGCTCAGCCTTGTTTCTGTGTATTTGATTGTCTTTTAGTATATTATGTGAGTTGTAAACACAATGGGTAGAAACAACTCAATAAATGACAAATAGTAAGATGAATAATAAAAAGTTATAGTCTTGTAAAGCAAGAATGGGAAGAGGGCCCTTTCCCAAACAGAAGTAAGCTGAATGTCAGGATGTCTGAAAATGTCTGCTACTTCACCATAAAATAATTTTTGAGTCCCAACCTTGTTTTGTAATGGTCTCCTGTTTTTTTCTGTCTCACTTAGTTTCCTGATCACTCAGGACAACCATTCCTTTATCTTATAGCTCCCAAAATTTGGTGCTGTTTCTTACTGCTTCTTCCCAGCATCCAAATATCTACTCAAATTTTTTTTTCCTGCTTTCTCCTTTTAAACTATTATTTTTCACATCTCCAAGTGCAGACTACCTACAATTGTGAGGCACTGGAGAATTTAAGTTAAGTCAGAATCTGGCTGGATTGTGGCTGATCTCACTTTGTAATTCTCTGTGTAACTGCAGCAAAATCTAAAAATTCTGCAAAGGCCTCACAGCACTTGCCTGCATACACACACACATAAATTAAATGTGAAACATTTACATTTTTTTAAAAGATCTAAATACTGAAGAGGTGGGGAAATGTGGCAATACTGAGACTCTTGTGCTATCTGGCTCTTTCTGGTCATTACTCAGGTTTCTTCTCATTGCTGTGTTTTACTCAATCAATACAGAACCTTCAGATTTTAATTAGTGGTTTTGATTATGACTTAGACCAGAAGAAACAACTTTCTATGCGTTGGACAATAACCTTATGTAGGGCATGTGTAAGTGTATTATATTCATTTAAAATTTAGTCCTACTTCTTGGCATTTATGGCACAAACTCAGGCTGGTTTTCCTTATTGAGTCACTCAGTCTAAACACTGTTAAAAACCCAGGGGCTGGAAAGACAGCTCAGGTGGTAAAGTGCTTGTGGTACAAACATGAGAACCTAAGTCAGGTCCTCAGAAACTCTCCACAAAGCTGAGCTCAGCAACATGATTATGATCCCAGTGAAAGGGAGGCTAAGACAGGTGGATCCTCAGGGCTTAAGGTCAGTCATTCTGGCTGAATTGGCAAGCTCCAGGTTCAGGAGAGACCCTGTTTCAAAGGAGAAGGCAGAGAGAGATTGAGGAAGAAAGCTCACATTGACCTCTAGCCTCCACATGCACATGGACACACGTGTAACCTCACCATGCACACACATGCCCGTACAGAGGGAAAGAGAGAGAAAGAGGAAGATGCATACACACAAAGAGGATAATCTCGCTCCTCACTGATCACTTAGTTATGGTAGATGCTGTTTCCAAAGCCCCGGGAATATCTCTTGACCCACTTGTCCTTTTCAGTTGACCCTCTCTCCTGATGATACTGGACTGGCCTATGATCTATTTTGATCAATACGATGCAATCAACAAGACTAGGCCTTAAGAATTTATCAGCTTCCCCCCTTTATGTCTTGGGATGTTCTTTTTTGGAATCAGCTGCTATTGCTGTGAGGAGGCTCAAGAGGTCAGGCAATGGAGAGCAACTCCAGCTGAGCTTGGATGGCACGGGAATGAGGTCAACTCTGGTGTCCCTGCCTCCTCAGCCGAGCAGCAGACAGTTCTTCCTGTGCTGGGACTGCTGATCAATCCACACGGTCATGAGCAATGACAAGTTGCAGTTTTAAGTCACTGCACTCTGAGGTGTTTCCACGATGTCCCATTGTTCACCATGACTTGACTGGAAGGCCCAAGTTGCCAAACTCACTTCATCGTTCTCAGACCTCTTCCAAGAGGGATAACTTCCTTTTTGAGTCTTTAACAGTCACTTTTGGCCCCATTCACAAAGTGGTTCAGTGAAGATGAAAATGGCTACAGAAAAATCACAACACTGTTAACAGCTCTTAATGCTTATTCTTGGTAGCTTCAATGAGAACTGTCCCATATAGGCTCACGTACTGGAATACTTGGTCCCCAGTTGCTGTCACTGTTTGGGGAGGTTATAGAGGTTTTAGGTCCAGCCTTGCTGGTATAAGTAAGTCATGACAGTGGGCTTGGAGGTTTTATAGCCTAACCTTGCTTCCTGTTTTCTCTCTGCTTTTTGCTGTGGTTGAAATGTGGTCTCTCAGCTTCCTGCTCTGGCCATCATGTCTTCCCTGCCATTATGGACATCTATCCCTCTAGAACCGTGTATTGGTTGGTTTTCACCAACTTGATACAGGCCTAAACCTTTCTGGGAAGAGGGATTTCAACTGAAGAATTGCCTCTGTCAGGTTGACCTGTAAACAAGCCTGTGAGGGTATTTTCTTGATTAATACTTGGTGTGGGAGGGTCCAGGTCACTGTTGGTGGTTACCCCAGAGCAGGTGGTCCTGGGTTATATAAAAGAGCAGGCTGAGCAGGGCAACAAAAAATGCTCGCCATGACTTCTGCTTTCCTGCTTCCAGGTTCCTACCTGAGTTCCTGCCTTGGCTGTCCTCAGTGCGCTGAGCTCAGGGATATGTAAGCCAAATAAACCCTTTTCTCCCCAAGTTGCTTTTGGTCATGGTGTTTTATCACAGTAAAAGTAACTAATTCATACACTAAGTCAGGCACTAGTATATATTTTTTAACATTCTTAATTTATAGGCCATCTTTTCTTTTAATTTATTGATGGATAGATTAATGATTGTAGATTTGGAAATTGAACCCTAGACCTTATATGTAAGTATAAGTTATAAGTTATTCTACCACTGAACTAGAATAACTTTTTGTTGGGAAACAAAGCCACAGAAAGTCAGAAATAACTTGTTCAAAGTCAAAGAGCAAGAAGTGGAATCACCATGAGAAACGTAGGCACCACACCCGAGAGCCACAAGTCTATCCAGAGGTCCCACTGCCGGGAACTAACAGTAGCTTAATTCTAAAGTGACCCAGGTGAACGAAGCATTACTTCATATTGCTTGATTTACATAAATCTCTTCAATGAGCCTATTCATTTCTTTTCCATTCTACATTGTACACCATGCTACCAGCAACACTTAGAAGTGTCTAAATGTAGCTGGGGGTGATAGTGCATGCCTTTAATCCCAGCGTTCAGGAGGCAGAGGCAGGCAGATCTCTGAGTTTGAGGACAGCCTGGTCTACAAAGTGAGTTTCATGACAGCCAAGGCTACACGGAGAAATCCTGTCATGAAGTTATAGTTTTTTTCCTGGCCATCCCAGAACTCATCAGACTGTGAACCAGATAGGATCCCAAAAGCTGGCAAATGGGGGTTGGCAGAGCTTTTTGTGAAAAGCACCCCACCAAATGAGGGTCCTTCCACCTTCTACAGAAACAGGATCCTTGCTACTCAAGTGCTGCTGCCTGCCACCCTGCTCCTTCCTTACCGGGCCTCCGCAGGCCCGCGCTGTTCTGAGCTGCCTTTGCAATGTGGCACAACTTTCAGTTCCAGTCTGCTTGCTTCCCATCTCCCTAAACTCTCTCGAAGGCTCTGAAGGACATCACAGACTCAGCTGTACTAGTAACCAGGCCGGTGTCCTCATGGTGCACTGAGGCCTTGAAAGGCTGACTACCCTGAGTAGCCTTTATGTCTGCTGTGGGGCTGCTTTTCTTCTCTGAGCATCGAAGTCCTTCCCAGTGTTTGCTCTGCGTGCTTGTTAAGAATAAGAATGTGGAGCCGGGCATAGTGCCCTTTAATCCCAGCACTCAGGGAGGCGGAAGTAGGTAGATCACTGTCAGTCTGAGGCCAGCCTGATGTGCAATTCAAGTCCAGGACAGCCAAGTCTACACAGAGAAACCCTGTCTCAACACTAACAACAACAACAGCAACAAGAAGAATGCAAACTGCCAAGGGCCATCTTGGTACTTCTGATCCATTATGTTGTCTTTCCTCAAGAAAAGACAAACATTGTCTGGCTTAGAAAAGCAGGTGTATGTGTGTGTGTATGTATATGTTCATGTGATGTGTACATGTGAATATATATAGTGTGTGATATGTGTGTGCTCAGAGGTCCATGTTGGATGTCCTCCTCCATCACTTCTGAGATAGTATTCTCATTCAACATGGAGCTTACCTTTTAGGCCATCTGTCCAATGAGTTCCAGGGATCTGCCCTTCTCTACTCTCCAACACTGGAAAGAAAATTATATTTCAAGTTCTTTTTACTTTAATTTTTTTTATTTCAGTTTATTTACATTTCAAGGGTGCCCCCTTGCTCCTCTCCTCCCAGTCCTCCCCCATTCCCTACCTTCCCCTTTTCCCTGTCCTTTTCCCCCGCAGAAAAGGGGAGCCCTCCCGTATCAATCCTCCCCAATACATTAAGTCACATCAGGACTAAGCTTATCCTCATTCCCCGAGGCCAGGCCAGGCAGCTCTGAGAGGGGGAGGTGATCCAAAAGCAGGCAATAGAGTCCATGTTAGAAACACCCCCCCACACTCACCAGGTTCCCCGTACTAAGACTAAGCCATCCATCAGCCACATAGTTGCAGGGGGCCTACATCCAGACCATGCATGCTCCTTAACTGATGTCTCAGTCTCTGTAAGCCCCCATGGGACTGGGTTAGTTGTCTCTGTTGGTCTTCTTGTGAGACTCCTGTCCCCTCCATCTTCTTCCATCTTTCCCCCAACACTTCCATAGGGACCCCAGAGCTCTGCCCCGTGCTTGGCTGCCAGTCCCAGCATCTGTCCAGCTCTGCTGCTGGCTGGAGCTTCCCAGACGACAGTCAAGTTGGGCTCCTGTCTGCAAGTCTAGCAGATCATCATTATTAGTGTCAGGGCTGGCTCTCTACCATGGGGTGGGTCTCAGGTTGGAACAATTATTGGTTGGACTTTCCCTCAATCTTTGTTCCCTCTTTATCCTTGCACTTCTTGTAAGCAGGGTAATTTTTGGATCAAAGGTTTTGTGGGTGGGTTGTTGTTCCCCTCCTTCTACTAGTCCTGCCTGGCTAAAGGTGGTCACTTCCATCTTCATGCCCCACCCTCTCCCCCATTAGGAATCTCAGCTAGAGTCATAGCCATGTCCACCCAGGAGTCTACCCTGTCACAGGCCTCCAGCTTGACAGAGAAATGTCCCACTCAGTTTCCCTTCTTGTTCCTGGTCCTCTCACCTCCCCCGTCCACATTCCCTCTCTTCATCCACCTCTACTGTCTATTCTATTTCCCCGTCTGAATGATTCCAGCACCCTCCCTTGGGCCCTCCTTGTTACTTAGCTTCTTTGGGTCTGTGGACTGTAGAGTGGTTATCCTATAGTATGGTCCAATATCTGCTTATAAATAAGTATCTACCACATGCATCTTTCTGGGTCTAGGTTACCTTACTTAGGATGATCTTTTCTAGTTCTATCTGTTTACCTGCAAACTTCATGATTTCTTTGTTTTTAAAGCCGTGTAGTATTCCATTGTGTAATCTTTTTGCCTTTTTACATTAGTTTCACTTTTTAAATGATTGGAGTTATAAAGTACAAAACGGACTTCTGTAAATTTAACAACTGCATAAGTGTAGATGAAACACTCATAATAGTTACAGTTTTCGGAGTCCATGATTGTCTTAAAGTTGGACAAAGCATCATTTGTATCTACATGTATGTACCAGTTTGAGATGATTCATAATGACTGACAGATTCAAAAGCACCTGTGTTTGGACAGAAGACTAAAAGCTAAACAAGAATGTTCTTTTAAATCTTCTAATGAGAGTAATTTGTAGGACGTCCCTGACTTAAGACAAAGCGGGCCCAGCTTGCAAAGTACTGTAATAGATACTATCTTTCTTAGCCCAAAACCAGACTCTTTCCAGTGTGCTCCTAACAGTGTGCCCTCTCTGTTCCTATTTGCACAGGTAATGGGAACGGACAGGCCTCACAGCTGTGAAGGTGCTGCCCACTCTAACTGTGGCTACCAAAGCCCAAGGCCAGCCTCAGCTGCAGGGTCCCTGGAAAGTCACTGATGCAGCTTACCTATAATTACAATCTGTACTTGAAACATGATTCTCAGGATGACAAATATCCAAATTATGCCCAAAGACTGGCACCTGCGGCAAAGCTCTAAGGGACTGACAGTTGGGAGGGGTGCACGTGGCACTTCAGTCAGTAGGGATTAATACAGGAAAATGGTACCAGTAAGAACCTCGGGAGGGGCAAGTGCTCAAGAGGTCCTTTTGGCTTCTGTAGTGTGTCCCAATGACTTCTGCTCTAGGCTCTACAACTTAAACTGGCAGTGCAAATCAGCCCAGAGCAGGGATGGCCACATCAGCAGTGTTGGGAGTTAAAGCAGCTTTCTGGGGCCAGTGAGATGGTTCTCATGGTGAAGATGAGAACCTGAGTTCAGTTCTCGGGGCAAGCATGGTAGAGGAAGAGACCAACTTCAGAAGGTCAGGCTGCCTTCTGCCTTCTACATAGGCACTGTGGCATATGTACACATGTATGCACACATACACACACAGAGACACAAATGCACACTAAATAAATGATAAAAAATAAAGCTGCCTTTGGGTTACACATGCGTTGTGCTAATGTATATACACATGCAGATAGAGGCCAGAGGTCAACCTCAGTACGATGTCTATATTATTATTGTTAGTATCTGTTTGTTATTTTATTTTCGTATTTATTCATTCATTATTTTGTTTTTTGTTTGTTTTCTGAGACAGAGTTTCTTTGTGTGTAGCCTTGGCTGTCCTGGAACTCACAGAGATCCACCTGTCTCTACCTCCCAAGTGCTAGGATTAAAGGAGTGTGCCACCCGCAACTCATTCATTCATTTAGAGGGGAGACAGTTTCTCCTTGCCCTGCAGGGTAGGCTGGCTGGCTAGTGACCCCTGGAGACCACTACTTTGCAGCACTGGGCTTGGAATTGTGTGCCAACACACTCGGACTTTTCCGTGCAGGTTCCGGAGGCCTAACCTCATCTTCAAGCTCGCCAGGCAATCACGTGCCTGACTGAGCCAGCTCCCAGCCTGTAACGCAGCATTATGAGATTTGATGCTACATTCTCTTATTTGTAGACTCTTTTGTCCAACATATAAGAAGGATTAGCTAGCTGGTTTCATTTGATTTTTTTTTTTTAAGAAAATTATTGTTGGCCTGTAAAGTAAATAAAGATTCTTCAGGGTTGAGGGAGAGAGATGCAGTTTCAAGTAATTTTAAGAGTTCAGTGGATGATGCCTATTCCTGCCTTTTTCTCTTGTGAACAGATAGCTCCTGAATTAAGGAGTATACAGCCCAAGCCTCACGGAATCTGGGAATCAGGGAAATGTTTTTGACCCACGGAAATAATTGAGATAAACTGAGTGCACCTGTTCCTAGTCATGTCTTGGGAATACGTGAAAGCCCAGCACAGGATGAGCGTCTGTGAGTGTCAGTCTAGCATCAACAAAACGCAGTTGGCAGTGGACTAGGGAAGTCCCTGGGGTGCGGGGAGCGCCGTCCACAGTGGCTAACTGCTTGTTGATGCCTGTCCACCAGGAAGGGAGGCTAAAGCTTCCAGATGACTTTCCCCCCTCCTCACAAAGCTGTTGTGAAATAAATACAAATCCTTCCTGAATATTTCCAGCTTTCCTTCCTGGAGGAAGTTTTCAGTCAATGGGAAACAAAGCCTTATTCAAAGGATTAAAGCTGGGGTGGCTCCATTGTGTAAGGCTTCAATAACATGGCTTTCCTTCCATGGACAGAATTTTCAATTCACAAATCATCTCAAAAACAGGAAATGTGGGGGAAACACGTGCTTATGATAACAAACAAGGATCTGTCCTATGATCTGGAGGGCTGTGTGGAGGCACCTCCAGTTTTATGTAAGCCCCCCAACGTGCTGCCTTTTAGGAAGAGCATCCCTTAAAAGAAAAGCCTATGGCTTCTAACACCACACTTCTCCATTCCATGCCACCCCCAGGATGGCAAGAGGAGAGGGAAGAGACGCTCTTGGCCAGATTTTCATGGTCTCCCTCCAAGGCAATACCATGGAGGTGACAAATACTTCTCTGAAACACTGAGTCTGTTTCCCCCTCACATGCTATCCAAACATCCCTGGTCATTACTGAATAGACAAAATGAGTCAGGCTGGCCAGTCTAGAGAGAACGCTCCAGCAGGGTGTGCCAACGGCACTAATAGCCTTAGCGGGTGATAGAATGTTGAAGAGATTGTAGAAACTGGTACTCTCTGGCAAGCAGTTCTGGATGGGCTATGAGCGTAGAGCACCAGGTCTGAACTGTCAGAAAACTCACTCTGCAGATCCATACCAGCTGCTTCTGAATAAACTCCTGGGTGAGGTGGGGTGGGTGGCCCACTAGTCCGGAATGTTTGCTGGTCTCCCACATCCCACAAAAGCTTGTAACTCCAGCTCCAAAGGATATCACACTGTTTTACTTCTGCTTGCACACAGGTGTAGGTACCTACACAGACACCTACACCCAAATCTTTAAAAAGAAATAGACTATATTCCCGTAGAAGCTTTTATATTCAGACTCCTCATCTTGGTGGCAAACTAATCTCTTATCTCTATGTTAAAAAAAAAAAAAAAATCATCCTTTAGGATTTAGAGCTTCTAGAAAAGTAATTTTCTGTGTCTACAATTCTTCAATATCACATTTCCTCAAGCCCTATCTTCTCTCCAACCCTCTATCTTTGTTGCTGTTTTGAGAAAGGGTCTCACGTATCCTAGGCTTACAACTTAAAATGTAGCTGAAGACGATGCCCAGGGCCTGATCCTCCCCGTTCCCCTCCCCAAGTGCTGGTCCCAGGTGTCCAGTTTATGTGGCGCTTCATTCTGTTAGTCTGAAGGGCCTTTGCCCCATCTCATGACAGACTCCTAGTTACCCAGCTGTGCTTTCAGCTTGAACACGCCATAGGAACAGCCACCCCTGTGGTAGTTTGAAAGACAGGTCCTCCGTAATCCAAGCTTGTGAATACATGATCCCTGGTTGGTGGCTGTTTGGGAGGCTGAGATGTGGCCATTCCGGAGAAAGTGTGTCACTGGGGGTGGGAAGCGCACCCCCTTTGAGAGCGCAAAGACTCAGGCCATTTCACGTTCCATCCCCGCTTCCTGTTTGTAGTTCAAGACTAAGCTCTCTTCTTCCCGCTGCCTGCCTGGTGCTTGCTGCCATGCTTCCCTGTCTTGACAGTGATGGACTCTTCTCTCGCCGAGACCATAAGCTCCAAGCAAACCATGTCTTCTATAAGTTGCTTCAATCATAGTGTTTTATCACAGCAATAGAAAAGTTCAAATGCAATCCTCAACCCAGACCTTCTACCCATTCTGTTTTATTACTTTAAAAACCGAGACAGGATCTCATGGATCCTAGGCTGTTCTCAAACCCACTATGAACCTGGGACTGCTGTATGCTAACATCTACCCCATGGTGCTGGGATTATTGGCTGCTGCTCCACAAAGCTGGTTGTGCTGCCCTGAACCCAGGACTCATGACCCTGGAGAAATGCAGCCAACTGAGCTACCTTCCCAGTCCCCTCATTCTCTGGAATTATTTTATTAGTTCTTATTTGGCTTTGCTTTGTTTAGAGTTGTGTTTTCAGTGTCCATAATAGTTTCTAGAAAATTCAAAAGTGCTTAGCAAAATCTTTACTGCACTAATGAATCAGGTTCTGGGGATCGGACTTAGGTTTCACGTATGCTAGGCAAGCACTCCAGTAACTTAGCTACATTTCCAGCTTTTTTTTTTTTTTGAGTCAAGGTCTCATTTTGTAGCCCAAGCCCAATCTGGCCTATAGGCTGGCTTCAAATTCCCAGTGATAGCCCTCATCTCACATAACTCTCTCTCTCCTCTCTTCTCTCTTTTTCTGTCTTCTCCCCCCACACGTTGGTAGTTTCCAGGATCATGCACATGCTGGCTGAGAACTTTACCACTAAGCCTGCAGCCCTATCTTAATTCATATTTAACACACTAATGTAAGACTTCTATAAACCTGTGCTATTCCTCCTACATATATGATGGATCTCAGAGTCAAAGGGAAATTTTACTACAGGGTCTCATATATCCCAGGCTGGCCTTGAAGTCACTATGTAGCTGAGGATGACCTTGAACTTTTCTTCTTGCTGTCACCTAAAAGCTGGGATTTTAGGTGTGCACCACCACACCCAGGGCCTCAAGCATGCTAAGGTAAGCAATCTACGAACAGACCTACGTCTTCAGTCCCTCTGTCTTTTCAAAGAAATGACCTTATATTTATACAGGCCATAACATTTCTTTTATTATTTTTCCTTATTCAGGAATGCTACAGCCAGGCGTAGTGGTGTGTGACTTTAATTCCAGCACTCAGGAGGCAGAGTTCAAGGCCAGCCTGGTCTACAAAGCAAATTCCAGGCCAGCCAGGGCCACATTGAAGACAGCAGGAAAAAAAAAAGTCTAATCATTTTTTAGGAAATCATGGAACCAAATCATGGAATAAAAAGACCACCAAACGTAGATCAGGATTGAGCAAAAAGCCAACGATGAGAAAACCAAAACAAATAAACCAACACACACACACACACACACAAAACAAAAACAAACCCCAAAACCCCAAAACACAAAAACAAAAACAAAAGCCAAACATGACTCAGCAAAATTCCCATCCAGGACTCTGCAAGATGTTCTCTTAGCAGGAAAACAGCAGGAACCAAGCCACCAGATGTAGCTGCGTTAATAGAGTTAAAGAGAAACAGGCTCAGGATCACAGAAACCTATGGAAGAATACTTCTCCATTTTATTAAAACAAAAAAGGAGCGCACGGAAAACTAGAACTCCGGCAGGGAATGCCCATACATCCCGGCCTATGGAGCAGAGCCATGTGGCTCTTTGTCCCTGACGCCAAAATTCAAATGCTGATTATCTGTAAGCCATCTTCAAAGGCTGCCACTGTTCCCTTGAAATCTGTCATTCAAGCCTTAGGCGGCTCTCGGGTCCCTGGCAGATTGAATGACTGGAGATTTGCAGAGCTGACTCCGTGGAGACAACACCAGCCTGTGTGAACTGTGGGATTCTTAGAGGAAATCAGCTCCTCTGAGAACAACAGCTGAAGTGAGATCCCATGAGCCAGGAAAAAGAGGCGCAATCACAGTAACAGGTGGCCGGTTTCAAAACAGAGTTCAGCCTGGCTCTCCACACCTGCTCTCAGCCACAGCCACTGTCACTCTGCCCCGTCCACTTCCGGAAAGCCCCCCCCCCCCCCGCGCTGACACCGCTCAGAGCAGAGCTGTGTCATGGTGGCTTTGAGTCACCTTCCCTGTCACAGAAGAGACTGAGGGAATTTAGAGGAGAGAGGGACCGTAGCAATTAACTATTTCAGTGCCTCTTGGTAGCCGAGCAAGGCTAAGTCCAGGGCAAATTAAGTAAAACCTCAATCAGGGTGTCGGGACCTAAAAAAGAACACCACCAAGCACTCAGGAAAGCTCCCCAATTCTTGGATTCTGGTGTGAACAGAATCTGTGTTTCATCCCATCTTTTTTAAAAAAACGGTTTACTCAAAACATCTTAAATCATGTTTATGAGTGTATCTGGGTAGATATGTACACATGGGTGTCCATGGCCATAGAGGCAGGAGGGCATCAGAGCCCTGCAGCTGGGACTATGGGCGATGGTTAGCTCCTGACCCGGATGCTGGAAACTGAAGTTCTGTCTTCTGCAAGAGCAGTATGCACTCTTAACTGCTGAGCCATCGCTCCAGATCCTTACAGTACTTTTTAGATGACTTTAGAGTGAACTGTTAACATTTGTCTCCTTTCCCTTAAAGGTGTTGTTTTTAATTTCTCATATAATTCCTTTCTTCCTTCCTTCCTTCCTTCCTTCCTTCCTTCCTTCCTTCCTTCCTTCCTTCTTTCCTTCCTTCCTTCCTCTCATTCTTCCCCCTTCTCTTTTTTTAGACAGGGTCTCATTACATAGCCCTGGGTGGTCTGGAAGTCTTAACAGAGATCTGCTTGTCTCTGCCTCCCAGTCCTGGCTGTCCTCTGTCCAGGAATTCACATTGTAAAACAGGCTGGCCTCGAACTCAGAGACCCATCTGCCTCTGCTTCCTGAGTACTGGAATTAAAGGCTTCCACGACCACACACAGCCTATTGGAGATTTTTAACCAGAAAGAATTTCAGAGATGGCCGAAATCCTGGTCAACAGATGCCGCTGTTTCTGGTATTTGCTCTCTCTTTCTGGAAGCCTGCTCTTTTCCTTCCCTCCCCACCCGCTGGTCTTCAGTCCTCCCAAAATGATCTCAGAGCTCTACAAAGAACACAATTGCTATTGTCATGTGTTCCTGCTAGAAGATTAAAGGCTATCAAACTGTCAAACACTATCTTCTTCCCAATGCCCAGTGTTTTTCCTAACTCTGGGTCTTTTAGTTTTAATTTTGTAATTCAATTTTTAGGTTATCATAAAGCATAACAGGTATCACCAGGAAGTCCTTAAACACACCTATTACACTGTTCTTATTTGCTCTTTCCTTCGCTTGCCTACTCTGCCTGGTCCAGCTGGCTCCATCCCACTAGTTAGTGTCCTCTTTTGCTTTTTGCTTACATACCGTACATTACATGTGTCTCTATTTCCCGCCATGCTTAAGATCTCCTCCTTCCCTCATGAGCCCCTTTCTAGTTCTGAGACCTACAAACACACACACACACACGCTCATAAACTTAAAACATGGTATTTGTCTTTCTGACAATTGTCTGGATTATTTCACTTAACATAATTGAATGAAAAATGAAATGAAAGGAGGAGGACATGAACTACATCTAAAGTACGGGGATTTTTTGCTGCAGCTATATGAGGGAGAAAGCCTCATATAGGGAAGGCTGCAGGAGGAATGTGGCCAGCTGACTAAACCGGCTTCTGAGACCTAACAAGAACTTGTAGTTGAACCCATTTTTCCTGCAAATGCCACTATTTCGCTTTTTTCTTTACTGTTGCATAAAATTGTGCTACCTGTAGGTGCTGTGTTTTCTTTAGCCGCCGCCTGTCGACACTCTAGGCTGTTACAGCCCTTTCCCTTGTGAACAGTTATTAATGTGGGTGTGCAAGTGTTTCTGCATTGACGCTGACTTAGAGTCCTCTGCGCATGTCTTTACCAACCTTAGGTCACCAACCTTAATGTATGTTGCGTCTTCGCTTGCCTGTAAATCAACAGCTCTGATTTGCCCCTTGCCCTTTCTCTCTTTTACTGGGAGGTCAGGCTCGTGTTAGCCCAGGCTGATCTTGGTCTCTGTTAGCTGAGGATGACCTCTGTCTCTGGAGCACTGGGTTGCAGCTGTGTACTTCCATGTCTGGTTTGGGCAGCACTGGGTGCCGAACCCACAGCATCATGGATCCTAGGCAAGTGGTTCTACCAACAGAGCGGCATTCTCAGCCCGCACCTCTTTTTAAAGAAAAGATTCCGTCTTATTTTTAAGTGTGAGTGTGTGTGTGTGTGTGTGTGTGCATGAGAGTGAGGGTACCCTGGAGGCCGAAGCCATTGGAGGCCGGGAGCTGGGGTTAAAGGACACTAAGCTACCCCACGTGAGTCCTGGGACCCCAGAACTCTGGAAGAGCAGGATGTGCTCTAGCTGCAGAGCCATCTTTACAGGTGCTCTGTATGTCCCTCGAATGGATTCCAGATAAAGGGGTGGTGAACAAGGTGCCTTTTACGACAGGACATCCTCTCCCCACGTCATGGGCTGCCTTCTGCCACCTCTGCTGTTGCCGCTACCCTAGGCTTCCCCTTCTCACTTCCTCCTCGCTACCACCAACCACCAGCACCCTGTGCTCCTCACTCCCCGAGGCTGAGCAGATCCAGTGTGAAGCTTCTGAAGAAGCCCTTTAAGGAGACTACGGACAGTTGTCTCCCCTGCTCTGCATTCCCAGCTGTGAGCCTCAGGGCAGAGGAGCCTGTTCTGCCTCTGGATTCTGCAAAGCCTGCTGGAAAGTTGGGCCTGTGGTTTGAAGTTCCTGCTGCCTTTGATTTGACAATGAGTATGAAGTGAGGTTGAGTAACAGGTCTCTTCCCCAAGCAGTAAGGGTCACCACAAGGCATCTCCAGGGCAGCTGGCGGCTGGTCCACTTCAAGGTCAAGCATCTCTATACAGGCTGCTGTTATCACTGCTGCCTGACCTTAGAAGAAAGTGTGTTTGTATGTGTATAACGGGTACATACATGCATGTGTTTGCATGTGCAAATGGAGGTCAGAGGTCAATACCAAGTAGTTTCCTCTATCTCCAGCTTACTTCTTAAAAAATTTATGTATTTATTTTATTAATTACAGTTTATTCACTTTGTATCCCAGCTGTAGGCCCCTCCCTCGTCCCCTCCCACTCACACCCGCCCTCCCTCCCTCTTCTCCTCCCATGCTCCTCCCCCAGTCCACTGACAGGGGAGGTCCTCCTCCCCTTCCATCTGACCCTATCCTATTAGGCTCATCAGGACTGGCTGCATTGTCTTCCTCTGAGGACTGGCAAGGCTGTACCCCTCAGGGGGAGGTGATCAAAGAGCCAGCCACTGAGTTCATGTCAGAGACAGTCCCTGTTCCCCTTCCTAGGGAACCCACTTTGACACTGAGCTGCCATGGTCTAGCTTACTTTTGAAAAACAGACAAAACAAACTTGTTGTGTCTCTACACTCTCTTAAGTGTGTGTGCATGCTTGTGTGTGTGTTAGGGGGCACCAGGAGGGTGGAGAGTGGATCCCTTGGAGCTGAGTTACAGGTGTTTGTGAACAGCCTGATACGGTTGTTGGCGTCTGAACTCCAGCAGTAAGTACCTTAACTACTGAATCATCTCTCTAGCTCAATGGTTCTCAATCTGTGAGTCAAAACCCCTTGCCAGGGGAGGGGTTGTTGAATGACCCTCTTCATAGAGGTCACATCAGATATCCTGAGTATCAGATATTGCATTATGATTCATAACAGTAGCAAGCTTATAGTTATGAAGTAGTAACAATAATAATTTTATGGTTGTGGGTCACCACAACATGAGAAACTGTTGATAAGGGGTTGCAGCATTAGGAAGGTTGAGAACCACTGCTCTAGCTCAATCCAGAGTCTCTTACTGAACTTGGAGTGCACCAGATTTGACCAGCCTAACTGGCCAGCAAGTTCCAGAGGTTCTGTCTCTAGTTCCTCAGTGCTAGAATTACAGGTGCACATTGCTACACCTGGCTTTTTCTATGTGTATGCTTAAGGTTGAACTCAGGTCCTCCCATTTTTGCTGCAAGCACTTTATTGACTGAACCATATCCCAGTCCCTCTCCACCTAGATGATGATGATGATGATGATGATGATGATGATGATGATGATTTGTATGTATGTGCACCACATGTATGCCGGGTGCCCTCAGAACTCAGAAGAGAGCATTGGATCCCCTGGAACTCGAGTTTGTGGGCCACCATGTGGGTGCTGGGGATGGAACCTGGCTCTTCTGCAGGAGCAACGGTGCTCTTAACCACTGAGCCACTTCTCCAGCCCACCTAATTGTTTGAGATCAGGCCTTTCACCGCACCTGACCTGATCCACTTGTTGAGATTGGCTGGCCAGACTTGTCTTTGGTGCTGGGATTACAGAGGTGTGCTGGTGTTATCTGGGAGTTTTTCCCAGGGTTCTAGAGCTGGAACTCTTGTCTTCTTCATGGTTGAGTATGGCAAGCATGTGACTGATTGAGGTATCTCCCTAAGCCCGGAATGTTTTTCCTGTACTCAGGAATGATGGCTCTAAGAATGACCAAGGACTAGAGCTGTTTCATTAAGCATGATCTGCGTCAGGCTCTGAGTGTAGTATGCTTGAAATCGGTTTTCTGAGATACCCCCAGCCTTACCATTTATAACTCAATGACGATTTGTTTATTGCAGTAGTTTCTAAACCTTAGCAGCCCTCATGATTTCATGCAAAAGGCTCAGCTTTCTGAGCTGGATGTGATGGGGCTTGCCTGTCACCCTAGGACTCCACATGCGATGGTAGGAAGGCGAGAAGTTATCCTCTGCTATCTAGTGAGTTCCAGGCCATCTGGGGAAAAAAACTCACAAATTCCACACACATTCTTGGCTTTCACTCAGGGTTTTGAGTTTCTTGGTTGGTGAGGAGCCCAACCTAGAACATTTTGAATGAATGGATGAATGGCTGGTGCTGCTCCTGTTGGTCAAATGAGAAGATCTGCTTGGAGGGACCCCAACAGTGACAGGACTTACTGGACCACCTGCCAGGTCGCCCGCCTGCCTCCCATCACTGGACAGCAGTGCTTCTCAGCCCCAGCTGTCCATTAGAATTACATTTGAAGCTTTTAAATACAGGGTCTGGATGAAACGGCCAGACCCTACCTTAGGCCCAATTAGGTCCACAGCTGTGGGGATGGGACCTGGGTATTTTTAACGAAGATCCCCAGATAGTGTTAATGAGTAGCCAGGATGAGGGAACCACAGGCATATAGTAAGCTCTGGCTCTACTCAGCATTAACACATGTTTTTCATTTGACAAATAGATGTTGACCACGTACTATATGTCCTGGAAAATGATAAAGTGTATATATGAGAAATGGTCCCTGACCTCAGGCAGAGATAGATCACATTCACGAATATTTAAACAGGAAGCTGGTGTGTGATGAGCACCAATTAGAGGGCTGAACCATTATTGAAAACAGAAGGCTTGATGATCCAAGGTAAGTCAGCATAGCGTCGGGGCACGGCAGCATTGTTTATGACAAGTTATGTATGCCTCTGCCATGCATGAGGCATGTCCCTTTGGTGTGGGAAATTGCTCATTTGTTGGTTCATTGAGGATGCTCTGACTGATTCACCATGGCGGGTCTGACTGAACTGTGGAAATGATGGAACATTCAATCAATAGCTGGTCAGCTGGCGACTATTCCTTTGCTAAGTATGCTATTAAGGCTATTTGCAAAGCCCCATGCTTAATAGACTTGAATTTTTCCCAGAGAAATATAACACATATTGGGATTTTAATTGCAGAGTTTTAGTAAATATTCCTTAAATATATTTTAAAGAACATTTACTTGTAAATCAAAAGAGAAAATCATTTGCAAAAGCCAATGATATTTAATTCACTTTTACACTGTATTTTTTTAAACAGGTAATTTTTTAATAATATTCCTTTTCTAACTCAGTGGGTTTCATTGTGATATTTCCATTTGAGCCTACACCACACTAAAAGTATGTTCCTATTTGTATGTATTAGAATATAGAAGAAAACGAACGACTCTATAACAGCTGGCCCACAACAGAGAAGGTTTCTAGAAAAGGGAAAATAGACTCTTTGGAGTTACTGACATATTAAGGGCAATGTTTAATGCACTGTGTTGTTTATTTGGGTTATTTCGTTTGTTGTGTCGAGTTTTATTTTCATTCCAGGGAGCTTTCTTAAGAATAAAAGACCCAATGACAACAAAAGAACACCATTTTGAAGAAAAAGAAATAAATTCTTTAAAAATTGTGGCATTTATTTTCATTCAAAAATGCTGGAGGCAATTCGTCAGCCATCAAAGGGAAGAACTGGAAGGTGAAAGAAATGCAACTAGGCGGAAGGGAAAGATAAAGTGCCTACTTGAAGCAGAATACTACACGTGCCTTTAGAGAGGAATACATTTTAGATGAGCTTCTGAAAGCTAAGAGGGCGTGGGTCAAGGTTCAGAGAGCCCAGGATAAGACAGAGGACTGGAGTTCTGGTACACTGCATTACTGAGGGGCCAATTTTCCAAGGCCAGCTGTTCCCAGTCAAATGCTGGTCCAGGATAAGGGAGGGTCAATCAATAGGGAGAGCAGGCCACCCTTCTCCATTTGCCTGGAGATACAGTCTCAGGATCGATAGTTTCACAATCTCAGACTAAGGGGAAAAGTCAAAACCACTCTGACGGCTTTTTAGTTCACAGCTTACTAATAAAATTCAATTTGAGGGATTTTCTATGTTGGCTAGGTGGCCACTGATATTTGATTAAAAAAATCTAGCTTTATTGCTTATCCAATAAATAAAAATTAGAATAGTAAAGAATTTCTGGTCTTTTAAACCAATAACTTAAAACGACCAGCAAGGTGTGGGGGAGGTTAGGAGCACTAGGTTTCTGCCTGGAACACATGCCTTGGTTTATTGTGGCTGGAGGATGGTGCTCATTCCACAGCCCAGCGAGGCTCTCTAGAAATGCATTCCAAAGACAGTGTGAATGCACCCAAAACCTCCCCCGCAAAGTGCTCCTCAGAGATTTACTTCTGTTTTTGTTTGTTTTTGAGACAGGGTTTCTCTTTGTGGCCTTGGCTGTCCTGGACTTGCTTTGTAGACCAGGCTGGCCTCAAACTCACAGAGCTCTGCCTGCCTCTGCCTTCCTGAGTGCTGGGATTACAGGCGTGCACCACGGCGCCTGGCTAGAGCTTTGCTTCTGACTGGGGAGTGACTAAAGAAATGCCCCAACAACACAATGAATAATAAGAAAGTGTTCTGTGCTGACCTGTGGCTGTAACACGGCTGTTGCACTCTGGCCGCACAGCAGCTGTGATTACCTGCACATGACTGAGCCTCTCAACAGCCTGTCATGGCGAAGGGCATGTCTATCCCATCTCTCCATGAGGACGTATACACAATAAATGGTTGCTGGGGCAGCGGGAGAGAGATTCTCTTCTCAGTATAGCATCTGGTGGTTAGTTGCTCATACTCCTGTAAATAATCCCGAAGGCATCTAGAGAGAGAGTGAGAGGGAGGGAGAGAGAAAGGGAGGGGTAGAGGAAAAGAGACAACAGAGAGACAGGTGGAAGGAAGACAAAGTAGAAGGGGGATGAGTTGGGAAGAAGGGATCAGTGTGAGAAAGACAAGAGGGTAATGGAGGTAAATATGAAGATATTACATATGTGCATGAAAATGTCATAATAAGATCTATTTCAGTATAATCAACATATGTTAATAAAAATATAATTCAAAACACTGGGGAAAAAAAAGAAAGCATGTCCAGTGGCCTAGAGAAATATCTTCCTGAGTCTTTCAGGTAAGTTTGTTGTTTCTGTTTAAGGTCACTGTTCCCTCTCCTTTATTTCCTTCTCTCCAGATAAACTGTGCACATGACAGACAGGATCCCTTGCCCTGAATGGGTGTGTCCTTGCTTCCCTGCTTTTTCTCACGTTTCCTCATTTGGGCGCCATCCCTTCACCTCTGCCTTGTTTCTCCACAGTCCACAATCTGTTTATTTGTTTGTTTTTAAGTGTCTAGGTATTTTGCCTGCATGTCTGTCTGTTCACCACACGTGTGCCTGGTATCCACAGAGGCAGGAAGAGAGCATCATCCCTGGAACCAGAGTCCAGATAGTTGTGAGCTGCAGTGTGAAGGCTGGGAATCGAATCCTGTACTATTAACTGCTGAGCCGTCAGCCCCTACAGTCTAGCTTTTAAACCACTTTACATGCTACTGCAGTATTCCTGTCATTTCTCAGCCCACTCTGTGCCTGTCATAATAACCGATCTTCTCCAGTTGTCTCATCTGTGTTGGAAAGACCCAAGTGTATGTTTTATTTTCTCTAGCAGATTGTGAAGAACCTACCAGGTATAGTCACATGGACGTCATGGTTGTGAAGCGCGTGGGGTTAGTGGGGAAGCGACTGATGGATTGCTTGGTGGACTTGGCGCCAGATGCTAATGTTCTCTGCAGATGTGGAATGAACTCGACAAGCATCAAAGCAGCTCTTTGACTTTTGTGTGGTTTTGGGTCCCATCTGGTCACACATGGTGGTGTGGTGAGACCAGAAAGACCAAGACTTAGAAAGAATGAGTGTGAGATCAGGGTAGGTGGTAAAGCAAGCTTCAGGCTTCCAATGGCTCAGGCTGGCCTCAAGCTCTCTGTGTAGCTGAGGATGGCCTTTGAACTTCTGATCCTCTTGCCTCCACCTCTTGAGGGCTGGGATTACTGGTACTTGCCATCGCATCTGTTTTATGAAGTGCTGAGAATGGAATTCAGAGCTTCATGAATGTGAGACAAGGGACTGATCACCTGAGCTGTGTCCCCAGCCCCTTGACTTCTTATTAATATATTCATATAATTGTATCTATAATTTACCTGTAATTATGTATATAAATAATAAGTGCTGTTTTAATGCAGTTATATGGCATGCACTCGTGAAATCAGGGCATCAGAATTTGCATCTTGTTAATGTCTATATTTAGAGTCTTTGAGCATCTCCCTTCTGCTTCATCAAAAATGTAATAGATTATTGTGACTAGAGCCTCAGTGCAATGGAATGCTAGAACTTATTTCTTCGAGGTCCATTTGGAATTCTAATTGAGACCTGGGCTCAATGGGGGCGGAGGGCAAAGCTCAGTTAGTACTGTGCCTGCCTAGCATGCATGAAGCCGTGGGTTCCATCCCTAGCTCCTGTGAACTAGGCTTGGTAGTGCGCGGCTGTGATCCTGGAACTTGGGAAGTGATGACAGGAGGAGGACTAGAAGTTCAGCATCAATCTTGGCTACGGAGTGTGTTTGAGGCCAGCCTTGGTTGCATGAGATGCTAACTCAAAAACAATGTGCAAATCTAAAGATATGGGAAAAAGCTTGCTGACGCTCACTGAGAAGACGGTAAGTGCTTCTGAGTAGCTGCAGGCCTTAAAAGGACTCAGCGACATGTGTTTTCAAAAGAGAGCCCTTAAGACAAAACATCTGCTCATATCATAAGAGATGAGAGTTATCCAAACAGTTTAAGGAGCAACATCAAAGTAAGGAGGTTTTCAAGTTGGCCCAGTGGGTAAAGGTGCTTGCTTCCAAGCGAGAGGCTCTGAGTTCAATCCCCGAGGTCCACCTGGTGGAAGGAGAGAGCCAACCCTTGCAAGCTGTCTGACTTTTTCACACATGCCATAGCACATGCCCATAAAGATAGACAGATACACAGACACAATAACATGTGTTGTTAACAAAAGCAAGTTTGTTCTTTTGTGTGCATGTGTGATATGCGTGTATGTGCACCGGTGTTTCCAGATGCCTGTGCCCGTGTGAGAGTGCAGAGGCCACATCTGGACATCCAGTGTCCTCTATTGCTCTCCGCCTTATGGACTTTAGACAAGTCTCTCACTGAACTTGACGATTGCCTTTTTGGCTCTGCTGGTTAGCCACTGGGCTTGTCTGGGCTTTGCTTGTCCCCGACCCTCAGCACTGGGGTTCTAGGCATGCTTGGCTACGGCTGGCATTTACCAGTGCTGCCGATTCACACCGATTTGACAGCGCACACTGATTTCTGTCGCCCGACTCAATACGCAGCGAACAGTCCATTGGTGTCCATGGTCCAGAGGGATCCCTTGACGTCGTCAGCAGGGAAGCTATTGAGCCAAACAGTCGGACTCACTGTTCGAACTCAGCAAGCGCTCTCGCTGTTTTGTTCCCATCTAGCACAACTGGTACCTATGTGCCTTATATACTTAGCCGTGCACCTGCTGTGGTCCCTGGCCCTTCAGGAAATGCCTCTGTTTCTGGAAAATTGCAACAAACTACAACACAGCATACCACTACAGCCATCTAATTCCAGAATGAACTTTGGCTCCTATCCTGACAGAGTTATTAAGGTCAACCTCACAACAGACTACGTGTGGCATGGCTTCTGCTGCATGTATGAATCCCTGTATGTGGGTTGAAGAGATGGTCCTGTCATGTGCCTGCCACCCTACAATCTCCAGCACCCTCGTAAAAAGTCTAGTGCAGTGGTGCATGCCTACAACCCCAGCACCGGGAGGCAGAGCCTGGTGGGGTCTCGCTGGCTAGCCTCTCCAGCTGAGTCTATGAGGTGAGGAATAACTGTGGGTGACACCCAATGTCAGCCTTTGATTTCCACACATTTGCATGTGCACCTGCACACACATGCATCCTTTTATGTATGCATAATTTTTATGTCTGTGAAGAAGTTCCTTACTAAGCTAAAATTGAACCCCATTAAAACATTTGGAAGTAAACAAGGACAAAACCGCTTTTCTCCAAAGACCCTCTCTCCTTCTGCCAAGTAGCAGTCACTTACAGACCAGACAGGGAGTGAATAGGAAATGCTACACTCCAGATATGGGCGATGAATAGCCTCTGAGGGCCTGAACTTCTCCGCGTTCCCACAGGCTGCTCTCCGAAGAGCTGTGCTTCAGCTCTGAAGGGAAGGATTTGCCCCGGTTGGGAAGGAAGTGGAATAAATAGAAGCACAAGTGGCAAGGTCACCTTTAATAGCAGACGAACAGCTTCTCAACGAGCCTCACAATTGCTTTGTTTCTTCCTGCTCCTGTGCTATAAACAGGCAGAGTGGCTGCTCTTGGAGCGCGCACCGTGAGCAGAGGAAGCTCCCAGAGTCCCGAGGAAGGGGAGCAGGGGGCTCCCTGGCCAGCAGGCATGACGGGGTTACAATTGTGTTAGGCTGTGGTGGCCAGGAGGGAAAACTGCTTGTTTTGAAAGGAAAGAGTTATATTGTCTTAAATTCCTGTGTATAAAATATAGGACAAACAAACTCCAGTGGGGATCTTCTATTGGGCTCTGTGGAATATTATCTTTCCACTTGGCTTGTCTCTCCTCCCGGTATCACACGGTGCTTCTACACACAAAAGCGAGGCTTCAAAAGCCTTCTTAGAACTCCCTTCAGTCCCTAGATTACAAACCCAGTCTGGGCCCAGCACTGGGTGCTGCAGAAAGGCTTTCTCTCTTTTTACCTTCCCCCACTCTCCCCCTCTTTTTTCTTTCTTTCTTTTTTCCTTCCTTCCTTCCTTCCTTCCTTCCTTCCTTCCTTCCTTCCTTCCTTTCTTTCTCTCTTTCCCCCTCTCTCTGTCCCTCATTCCTTCTTGTTCTCACTCCTCCCCTCTCTCTTTTGACAGGGTCTCTAGCTCAGGTTGGCCTCAAATTCAATATGTAACTGAGGATGACGAGTTTCCCAGTCCCCTGGGTCTGCTCCCCAGGCGGGAAGCTGGATTGCAGACCCACGCCACTTTCAGCTTGCTTGGTGCTGGAATGGAACCCTGGGTTGTCCAGTGCTTGGTAGACAGCCACGCCCTCCTGACTGAGCTAGATCTCATCGTGAGCCCTCCTTCCTCCTTTTTTTTTTTTTGCTCATGTTCATTCTCCTTTTGTTTCTTTGGCTCCTTCATGTATGTTCCTATCTCTTCTCAAGCTGTCCTTTCCCTTTAAATGTCTCTCTGTTGAGGGGAAGCAAAGATAGATAGGAGGCACCCACAGACCCTAAGGCAGGGGTCCTCAACCTTCCTGAGGCTTCTACCCTTCAATACAGTTCCTAATGTTGTGGTGACCCCCAACCAGTACATATTTTCATTGCTACTTCATAATTGCAATTTTGCTAATGTTATGGATCATAATGTAAACAAATATCTGATATGTGCCTGCAGACCAGAAGAGGGCACCAGATCTCATTATAGTTGGTTTTAAGCCACCTTGTGGTTGCTGGGAATTGAACTCAGGACCTTTCAAAGAACAGCCAGTGCTCTTAACCTCTATTCAGGATATTTGATATGTGAGCCTGTGAAAGGATCATTTGACCTGTAAGTGGGATTACGACCCATAGGTTGAGAATCAATGCTCTGAGATGTCTGGATGCCAAAGGCTTGGGCAGCAGGTCTGGGATTTCAGGGCTCTGGCTTCCGGGAGTTCTTAGACAGTCTAACACTTCTCTCATCTTGGAACTCCGTTTGAAAATCGCACCTTTACTACAAGAAGAAGAGATAAATAGTTTAGACTGGGCTTTCAACCCAAGAGAAATGACCTTATCTGGCTGAGACTCAGGTCATTAGACACGTAAACTAGGCAAAGTCAAATTGTTTTTTGTCACTCCATATTGATTCTCTAGACTCAACAAAGGCATTAGGTCCTTATTGTTTATTAGCTTATGTTTGCTGTGCTAGAGATTGAACCCAGGGCCTTACACATGCCAAGCAAGCTATACCCCCAGCTCCCGGGTACCTACGCATGTATGTGTGTATGTATGCATGCATGTATGTACGTGGCAGGGTTGAATGTATTTCAGGCTGCCCTCAACTTCTCTATGTAGCCAGGGATGATATATGTGAGAGACACCCTCTCTGCCTCATTAAGGTAGGCTCTCTTTCAAGATTTGTTTTTATTCCATGTGTATGTGTGCTTTGATTGCCTGTGTGTATTTACATAATATGAAGAGGCCAGGATTGAGCATCGGGCCCCTGGAACTGGAGTTACAGATGATTACGAGCTGCCGTGTGGGTGCTGGGAGCTGAACGCAGCTCCTCTGCAAGAACAGCAAGTGGCCTTAACCTCTGGGCCGGCTCTCCAGTCACAGGGTCCCTGCTTTCGCCACACTTTGTATTCCGGGATAGCTTGCCCTTCACCTTCTGGGCTTTTCTACCCTCCCCCACCCCATCTCACTATAGAGTGCAGGAACTGCAGAGGTGCACCACCACATTCGGATTTGACCTTGAGTTCCTGATCCTTATGCCTCTCCCTCCTGAGCACTGGAATTACGGGTGTGTGCTACCAAACCTGGTTTTTATGCAATGCTGGGGTTCAGACCCAGGGCTTTGTGTATGCTAAACAATCACTCTACCAACTGAGCTACATTAGCTCATTATTTACAATTGCAAAATGATATACATTCTCAGCACGACATATGATAAGTTAGAGGGAGCTACAGTGGAAACTGTTAGATGGAGCTAGAGCTGTTTAGTGGCCAACTATTTTGATCTGTAGATAACATAGCATACCTATCAAGAGATTCTGCTCTCCGTCTGGAAAGTGTGTTAAGTTAAGCAGACATTGTGGATTAGTCTAAAAGTTCTAACAGATGTGATCTGCCAGAGTGCTGTGTTAGCACGGATCCGAGCAGGCGGGGCAGGCTCTTCAGTGTCCCCTGTGCTACAATAGCTGGAGGACCTTCCCCTGACCGTGAGAAGGGTGTGGTGGGTGGAGAATGAGCTCTTGCCTTTGTTCTCTGGCTACCTGGGAGAGCACGGCTCATTTGCTTTATGGAGCAATAGGGAGTCTCACAATGTATTGGTCCTGAGGTTGAGTGCAGGAGAAGACACACACACACACACACACACATTCATCGTACACCCAGATCAGAGCTGAACATTTTCTTCACCTTTAAAAATATGGGCCAGGAGCTATGAAAGCAAAGCTTAGTCATTATTGTGCTTGCCTTGTGAGTAGAAGGACCTGAGTTTGCTCCCCAGAACCCACATAAAAAAGCTGGGTGTGGTGATGTGTGCTTGCAATCTCAGTACCCAGGAAGTGAGGACAGACAGCTGCCTGGGACTCACTGGCCATCCAGCCTAGCCTAGTTATCAAGTTCCAGGCTAGTGAGACACTATCTCAAAAACAAGGTGGATGGCCCTGCCCGAGGAATGACCTCTGGCCTCCACATGCATGTATGTATGCATGTGTACACACGACACGCAGCACCTAATACAGATGGAGAAATTTGCCACACCATCCTGCCCAATACTCTGTTTCCTCTAAGGACAGCAGGACCTCATCCAAAGGATCAGCTTCGTGGCTGTGCTTTCATTTCTTTTGAGGTGTAGTCACTTGCCTCTTTTGATGATGAACCCTGGCTCCCCACCCCCCTTTCCTTTTCCTTTGTAGTTCTGTCTCTGAAAAGAATCCAGCACCCTTACTCCTTGGTCAAAACCTGCCTCAAGTCTGTGCTATGTGATTGCATGAGCTGGCTCCCCTGTTCATTAAGACTGCCCCATGAAACAGAATTGATGAGTGCTCAGGGGCCATTTGTAGCATTTGCAATCCACAGGCATCGGCTTGATGCATGACCCTCATCTCCTTGGCCTCCTGTGCAATGATGCTCATCTGTCTTGGTTAGAAAGTCAATTAATCTTGACCTTGGCCCCTGGGGTGTGGCTCTCCATTCTCTCGCACGTCTTCAACACTCTTTCTTCTCAGAAGCCCTTCCTGTTGGAGTCCGTGCTCCCCCAATTTCGATCACACCCAGGCATGTGTCTTCAAAGTATATTGCTTTGATTTTTATACAAAATCTATATCTCTAGTGTTATATATTCCCAGGAAGTTCTTATTCTGAGCTGTAATTTAATTATAAGGATCATTAAGGCTCTGAAGAGTGCTAACGGGCAGAAAGGGAGTTAACAGCACAATAGTTACTAGGAATTGCACACCGCTGTGCTTTCGACATCTCTCCTAGGATGTGGGCATTTGTTGAAAGAGGCTTGTTTTGAACAGTGACGGTGCGGAAGATGCTCTGCTTTCTGCTTTGATTGTTGTTGCAGCATATGTCACAAATCATCAGCTATTTTAGTTCAGCAACAGATATAGCAAAATCATCAGCTGGGAGTGGCGCATGCCTTTAACATCAGCACTCAGGAGGCAGAGGTAGGTGGATATTTGTGAATTCAAGGCCGGCCTGGTCTACAAAGGGAGTTCCAAGCCAGCTAGGACTGCATGGTGAGATCCCATTTCAAAACCAACCCGAACAAAAGTATTAGTAGAAAACTCAATGTATCAGGCAATCATTTCAGTCTAACCCCTCCCTGGTATTTACTTAATGCATATGCTCTCTGGATGTAAATGGAATTGGTACTTCACAACGAAAACAAAATTCCCAAAAAATGCTTTTTAAAATTTTGTGTGTTTGTGCTAGAGAGATGTTTGAGTGGGTTAGGAGCATTTATTGCTCTTGCAGAGGACTGGAGTTCAGTTCCCAGCGCCCACATCAAGTGGCTCACAACCAATAGAACTGGAGCTTTAGGGGATCCAGTGATCTTTTCTAGACTTCCAAGGCACATATGTACACACACATATGTACACACACACACACGCACACACACACACACACACGCACGCACACACACACACACACACGCACACACACGCACACACGCGCACACACACACACGCGCACACACACACACACACACACACACGCACACACACACCGTTGGCACCTCTAGAGCATTCCTACATAGTGTGTCCTAATGTAACCAGCTTCCTCTAGAGGACCTCATGGGAAGATGTTGGCCAGAAAGCGGATAATAGTCTCCAGCCTTCACACTAGCCATTAGCACCACTGGGTACTGCTGCAAATGAAAATATTTTGAAAACAATGGGATTTGTGCAGATCAGCAACGCTGAGTTGCAAGTCATGGCTAGTACTATCCAAGCAATGGCTGCGTTCTGTGGTGACATCACAGGCAGAGAGAAAGGAGTGCACTACACACAATCGCACAAAGGGGGCCATTATAGGGCTGGGGGTGGCCAGCAGATAAGCATGGAGGAGTTTGGATCCCAGCACCCATGCATCTGCTGGGCAGAGGTGCTGGCCTGCTTCAATCCAGCTTGAGAGGCAGACAAGTGCTATCTGGAGCAAGCTGGCTCTGGGTCGAGCAAGAGAGCCTCCTTCGGTGTGTAGGGAGGAGGGCACACACATGCACACCACACACACACATGAGGAGAAAAATAGTACTCCAAGTCTTAATGGTTGTGTACCCTCTGGGCACACGAGTGGGGAGAAACAGGATGAGTGGTGGGAGATGTGGCAAGCTGGGAGGGATCCAGAGAGAAAGGGAACTGGGCAGAGTGGGCGCCGTGAGAAAGGCATTACCAAATGCCAAGGGATGAGTGGAACACAAGAAGAGCCTGCTATCCCCCCTCCCCCGCCTTCTGTTCCTCCCTTCCCCTGCTCCCGGGACTGGCCTGGAATTTGCTGTGTGAGTGAGGCCGATCTTGAGTTTTGGATCCTCCTGCCCATACAGTGCTGGGGTTCTGGGTATGCCACGGTGTCCAGTTTGTGCAGTGCTGAGGACGGAATCCAGAGCTTCTTGTGAGAGAGGGACAAGCATCCTGCCAACTAAGTTACTTTCCCAAGAGGAGAATTTTTTTTTTTTTTAATTAAGAAATTCAGGTACCTCCTAAGGCTAAAAGAATTTCAAAAGAGAAAAGAAAGCAAGTTGAAAGGTACAGAGAGGTGAAAGAGGCAAAGTGAGTAAAGCCATGTCCAGGAACTTTGAGGACAACTTGTGGGAACTGGTCCTCACCTTCCGCCACCTGGGTCCTAGGGAGGGAACTCTGGCGGTCAGAACTCTGGCGGTCAGAACTCTGGTGGTCAGAACTCTGGCGGTCAGGCTCACAGCCAGCCCCTTTACCCACTGATCCATCTTGCCAGCCCTAAAGTAACTTTTAATTGAGTGGAAGCTTTCTTTTATTCTACTTCTTACAACTTATCTGATAGGAAAAGGTCTCTGCTTTATTGACACGGTGACCAAAGAGCTAATTAAAGATAGCTCCCTCTGAGAAGGCATGAATTAAACACTATCTTCTTTCCAGCTGAACTGGCTTGATCAAGCCACTTAATTGCACAAGAGGAGTGTGCAATTTTCTCCCAATTCAAAGTTGAACTGCTTTGAGGAACCAAGAGTATATATTTTATGAGGTCTACAAACTAGGGTAATTTGTGGATCCCTGCGAAGGAGATGTGAATTAGATGGCATCTCGGCTTGAAACATGAAGCGGAACAAGAAGGCACACTCGTAATCCATTAGTAATTAAAGGAGGTGATTCCACTTAAGAGACCCGATGTACATGGAGACTGGAGGAGATAGGTCCCTGCCTCCCTGGAGGAGGGAGGGCAAAGCTAGAGATAACCAAGATGGAAAACAGTTCTGTGTATTGCGCAGGGTGACTGGCTTGTTGTGCCTTCAGTTCTGAAGCCAGAGCTTGATGACTGCGCGGAGCTCACAGGGAAGGCTGCTGCTACTGAGGCTGAAAAGAGCAGGCAGAGGGAGGGGGAGATTGAGGCTAACCCATGGGGAAGCACTGTGCTTCTCTCTGTGTCTGCCACACAGACCTTTCCAGGAGATCTTCCCCACCGGCCAGGGCTTGCTCCTGGCTGTTGCTTAGGTTTGTAGCCAGTTCTTCCTTGCCTGCTTGTTCAGCTCCTGTGTACACACACCCCTCCCACGGCTTCTCATGGCAGCAGTCTGTTAGCTTGCCCGAGTACAAGTTGCAGAAGTGTGAGGCTGGGCATGCAGCTCAGTTGACAGAGCGCGGGCACGGAATGCACAAAGCCCTGGGTTTGACCCCCAGAGCTGCTTAGAGCTGGGCGTTGTGGTGCATGTCTGTAATCCTAGTACTCTGGAGGTAGAGGCGGGAAGAGAAGAAATTCAAGGTCATCTCCAGCTGTATAGAGGGTTGAGGTCAGCCTGGGCTGCACAGGACGTTGGGAGGCTGAGACAAGAACAGGATGGAGATCTGAGGCCAGCTTGAGCTAAGTAGTGGACCCTATGTAAGGTAACTGCCCTCCCCAAACCAAGCCATGGTTTCTGGGCTGAGGATGTGGTTGTGGACAAGGCCTTGCGCGGGCCCTGCGTTCCAGCCTCAGCCTCGCAAAGAGAAAGGAGAAGAGCAGTGTCTGTGGGAGCAGCCTGCGTTCACAGCGTCCGCCTGCAGCCAGAGGTGCTGGCTGTATGGCTGGGGCAGCTTACTTCACTCTGTCTCAGTTTTCACACACACCACACACACACACCACACACACCACACACACACACACACACACACACACACACACCACACCACAGACACACCACACACACACCACACCACAGACACCACACACACACACCACACACACACACACACACACACACCACACACACACACACACACACACACCACACACACACACACAGACACACCACACACACCACACACACCACACCACAGACACACACACACACACCACACACACACACACACAAACACATACCACACACACACACACACACACACCACACACACACACACACACACACCACACACACACACACACACCACACACACACATACACACACCACACACACACACACACACACACACACACACACACACGCAAAGGATAGCTCCCACCTCTAGTTGTTGTAGGGTTCAGTGAGTTAATGTGTATAATGTGCCTGGGATACAACCACAGTATTAGCCATTTGTATTATTATAAACCTATTTCATTAGAATATGAAAGCCTGAAGGGCAGAGCAAGTTTTCTATCTAATAACAGAATAGTAGGTATTATCTAATGCTACGAGGCTTATGGGCTTGGATTTAGTCCTGTGATCCCTGTTTACTTATTTAGTCAATTACTCAACAATGTTTGTTCCAGACAAGGTCTTCCTATCTTGCCCAGGCTGGCCTTGAACTTGCCATTCTCCTCTGGTAGTCTCCTGAGCTTTGAATTGAGGAACAGGTGACATCACCGCTAGCTCAGCGAGGGCACTGTTTGTTTGTTTGCTTATGTGAGGTCTGACATATCCCAGGATGGCCTTGAATTCATCTTGACGACCTTGCCCTTCTGATCCTCTGGTCTCAGCCCAGGGCTCTGGGGTTACAGGTGTAGGCCATCACAGCCGTTGGATGTGGTACTGGGGACCAAACCCAGGGCATCACGAATTCTAGGCAAGCACTTGACTTAACTGAGCTTCATTATCAGTCCAAGGAATTCATATTAAACATTCTGTTCTTAGACCTTGCCAAAAGCTCACAGACTACACAGAGATCTGTACCTTTTGGAGGGGACAGGTGGAGACAAAGTTATCATTCACAATTTGTCTTAGATATTTTGAAGGAAAGACTAGAGGAGAGAACGTTTGGTTCCTTTGAAGTCTCAGATCTCATTATGTGGAAAAGAATATTGAGAGCAGAAAGAGAATATGTGCTTCTCATGTTGTGTTTGATAAATAAGAATGGTCAAGTTAGAGGCTTCTGTAGAGCTGGTCTTTTGCTGATTCTTGGTAAGCCTTAGCAATAATGTTCTCTAGTGATGAGAGAGGTTAGCCCATTTGGTTAGCTAATGAGGTCAGTGTCAGAGGTCAGCATGGGTCAGTGAGCTTTCCCCCTTTGTCTGGTTATATTGCACTCTCAACTTCAGCTATCTTACAGATGTGAGTGTGTGCTTCAGGCAGAGACTATGGATGGAGGAGTCCCAGAGCTGCCCCAGACATGGGCAACACTGATCCCAGCCCCCGCCCCTGGCATCTGTGCACACTGGCTACAGAATACAGAGTGTTCTTGTTGTGTCTTAGGAGGAGGACCCTCCTTCCATTTTTGGCTGAAGTAGCCATTACTCTGTACAGTTATTTTTTTCCCATTTGAAAATATGAAAATCAACAGACAGAGAGATGGATCAGTCAGTAAAAGCACTTGCCTTGCCAGCAAGAGGTCCCGAGTTCAATCCCCAGAAACAAGTGCATGGCGTGTCTGTAATTCCATCACTGGGATCACTGGCTACTCAACCTAAGTGGAGGAACCCCAGGTTCAGTGAGAGTCTCTGTCTCAGGAAACAAGGTGGAGAGCCAGCAAGGAATACACTGAGCCCTTGGTGTCCACATGTGCATGAGAGCGCGAGTGCGCGCGCACACACACACACACACACACACACACACACACCCTTGACTCTTAGTTGCCCCAGACACAACTTGTTGAAACTATTTAAGGCTTCAAGGCACTTCATTATTTTTAAGCTTTCTACAAAGGCCCCGCCCCCTTTTAAATAGTAGGGAGAGTATAAAGAAACATTTAATATATTTTCATTACGTGATATATACGGAATGAAAGAGATGGATCTAGTGACTCGTGGTGCCGACTGGGGACGTAGCTCTGTTCGTAGGATGCTCGCCTAGCACACATGGGGTCCTGGCATTGCACACACTGATGGAACACTCACACAACTCCAGACCTCCAGAGGGGTGTGCAAGAGGAGTAGAAGTTTTATAGATCATTCTTGGTTCATGGTGGGTTCAAAATCAGCCTGAACAGGCTGCCACACACACCCGCACATACACATGCATACACACATTTCTTTTTTAAATTTAAATTTTATTTTTTTATTTATTCACTTTCCATCTGGATCCCAGCCCCTTCCCTTCTCTCCTCCTGATCCACCCTCCCTCCTTCTTCCTCTATCCCCTTCTCCTACTCTTCAGAAAAGGGGAGCCCCCCCAACCCACCCCAGCTCATCAAGTCCCATCAGGACTGAATGCATCCTCTTCCACTATGGCCTGGCTAGGCAGCCTGGCCAGGGGGGAGTGATAGAAAAGCAGGCAGCAGAATCCATGTCAGAGACAGCCCCTGCTCTCCTTACTTCATAAAGACTAAGCTTCCCATTGGCTACATCTGAATAGGGGCCTACGACCAGTCCATGCATGGTTCTTCGTTGGTGCTTCAGTCTCCACAGGCCTCCTGAGCCCTGGCTAGTTGGCTCTGTTGGACTTCTTGTGAAGCTTCTGTCACCTCTGGGTCCTTCTGCACTTCCCCACTCTTCCACAAGGCTTCCTAGGTCCATCTAATGTTTGGTTGTGAGTCTCAGCATCTGTATCAGCTGCTGGGTGGAGCCTCTCAGAGGACAGCTATGCTAGACTCCAGCCTGCAAGCATAGCAGAGTATCGTTAATAGTGTCAGGAGTTGGCTCTCTTCCATGATGTGGGTCTCAGGTTGGGCCACGCATTGGTTGAACATTCCCTCAGTCTCTGTTCTGTCTTTATCCCTGTACATCTTGTAGGCAGAGTAGATTTGGGGTCAAAGTTTTGTGGGTGGGTTGGTGTTCCCCTCCCTCCGCTAGAAGCCCTGTCTGGCTAAAGGGTGTCCTCTTCAGTCTCTGTTATAATGCAAATGCCATGAAAACATAGAAGCCCTTTTCTATTTTAGAGGATGTTTTAGTTTTATCTTCAACCTATTCTGCCACTTGTCACAAGTGTAGAAATCATTTGAGTCTTCTGATTTATTTATTTATTTATTGGTTTTTTTTTTGAGACAGGGTTTCTCTGTGAAGCCTTGAACTCACAGAGATCAGCTGGCCTCTGCCTTCCTGAGTGCTGGGATTACAGGCGTGCACCACTGTGCCCAGCCTGAGTTATTTTTCAGTAACAAAGCACACCTTTTGCTGTCCAGCAGAGACCTCTCCTCTTGTGGCATGTCTGTGAAACTTGTATTTGATCCTCAGACGATCACAAGATTGGGGCTGACAGAGACAGCGCTTCTCCACAGACATTCTGTAGTGTGAAATCATGAGAATCAAAACTGATGGGAAGCCTCCTCCAGTTGCCACGATGCTTATGGGAATATCGCAGCCCTTTTCATTACGTAATCTTCTTAATCATATATTTACATAACAGTGGGTTTCATTTGACACTTTCATACATGTGCGTGATGTATTTTGATCATACTCACCCACCTTTATTTTTTCTTGTCCCGCTCCTGTTTCTGTGGTTCCCTTTCTTCTTCCCAACCAGTCTCCTATTTTCATGTCGTGTGTGTGTGTGTGTGTGTGTGTGTGTGTGTGTGTGTGTGTCCCAGTGAGCTTCAGTGAGAGCACAGGTGGAGGGGGATTATGGGTAACTTTTCAGTGGCTATGCTATTGAAGAAAATGTCTCTCCTTTTTCCTTTAACTTGTCTTGGTAAGACATTACATCCAAGTTAGAGGCATTTCCTGCTTTTCCCAGATGCATCTCCCTGCCTCAGAGGCTCTTAGATAGTCACAGGGGCACAAGCTAAAGACATAAATTCGAAGCACAATTTAGGGCCTGCACACAGATTTATTCCTCAGTTTATTGAAGCAGTCAGTCAATCAATGAATACTCAATTAGCTTCTGCTATGTACCTAGTACTGTTTCACATAATGTAAAGTAATGTAATATTTATTTATTGGTTCAGATTTTCTGTCAGAGAACTCCTGGGGGGTAAGTTGGGTGCTCTGTGTTGTGGGGTTAACCCTTGCAGGTTCAATTGAAGACTTTGGCATTTTAGGTGAGATTGGGAGTGTTCAGAGTGGCGTGAGCTTTTATTTTCATGTCCTGCAGGGGGGGAGAGACAGAGACAGAGAAAGCTCTTGGAGGTTGGAGGACCATCACTTTAAGACATGTCGCTTCTTGTCTGTCATACAACAGACTACCTGACCCTCAGCTTCCAGGGGCTCTGTCTCCACGCCCACCTCACGCCAGGAGCACTGACATCACATGTGCTTGCTGTCGAGCCTGGCTTTATGTAGGGATGGGTATCTGAACTCAGGACCTCAAGCTTGTGTGCAGGAGTTTTACCCAAGTGAGCCATCTTCCTAGCTCCTCTAGAGCTTTTGCTCCTAACAAACTTCTGTTCACTGGAACTCTGCTACTTTTGCCTCTCTTGTCTCACATCTTCCACATCTAACAGTGGCCAAGATTCTTTCCCAAGTTCCTCTTACATCACTTCTTTTCTTTTCTCACGTTCTTGTCTTGAAGGTCCTATTTCCTAACTGCCACCTCTGGTCTGTGGTTGAGACTTGGGCCCTTCCCACAAGGGGTCCCCAATAACACTGACACCTCTGTCCCCTTTTCTGAAAAGCATAGTTACTCTGTTTTGCTCCTCTAAGTTTGCTAGGCAACTGCCATCACCACCCAATGGCTTCTCTAGAATCTTGTGGTCTAGATTCTTTCAAACCTCTCCTGATCAGTGGGTTTTTTCCTTTCCTTTCCTTTCCTTTCCTTTCCTTTCCTTTCCTTTCCTTTCCTTTCCTTTCCTTTCCTTTCCTTTCCTTTCCTTTCCTTTCTCCTTTCCTTTCTCCTTTCCTTTCTCCTTTCCTTTCTCCTTTCCTTTCTCCTTTCCTTTCTCCTTTCCTTTCTCCTTTCCTTTCTCCTTTCCTTTCTCCTTTCCTTTCTCCTTTCCTTTCTCCTTTCCTTTCTCCTTTCCTTTCTCCTTTCCTTTCTCCTTTCCTTTCTCCTTTCCTTTCTCCTTTCCTTTCTCCTTTCCTTTCTCCTTTCCTTTCTCCTTTCCTTTCCTTTCCTTTCCTTTCCTTTCCTTTCCTTTTTCCTTTCCTTTTTCCTTTCCTTTTTCCTTTCCTTTCCTTTCCTTTCCTTTCCTTTTTCCTTTCCTTTCCTTTCCTTTCCTTTCCCTTTCTTTCTTTCTTCCTTCCTTCCTTCCTTCCTTCCTTCCTTCCTTCCTTCCTTCCTTCCTTCCTTCCTTCTTCCTTCCTTCCTTCCTTCCTTCCTTCCTTCCTTCTTTCTTTCTTTCTTTCTTTCTTTCTTTCTTTCTTTCTTTCTTTCTTGACAGGGTCTCATGTACCCAGCATTTGGGAACTTGAGGCAGAAAGATTCAAGTTTGAGGCTAGTCTGAGCTACATAGTGAGACGCTGTCTCAAAACAAAAAAAAACAAGCCAGGCGACGGTGGCACACCTTTAATCCCAGCACTTGGGAGGCAGAGGCAGGTGGATCCTTGAGTTGGGTTGCAGCGTTGTCTTCAGAATTCCAGGACAGCCAGGGCCACATTGAGAGATGCTGTCACTAAAAAATAAAAATAGGAGCAAACAAACAAACAAACAAATATCAAAAATAAAAAATTGGGGGGCCGGAGTGATGCCTGGGTGATTTAGGGCTTTTGCTGCTCCTCACAGGACTAGAGTTTTTTCATTACCCTCATCAGGAGGCTCACAACTGCCTGTAAATCCACCTCCAGCGTATCTTTTGGCCTCCAAGGCGACACACATGGCATATACTTATACATGCTAACACATATACACACACAGAACTAAAACTAAATCTTTTTAAAAACCCAACAAAGATGTGTCTAATATATATATGTATATATATATATATTTTTTTTTCCACACAGGCAAAATAGGGATATTAACTTCAGGGGGTTATTATGAAAGTTTAGCAATTAATGAGAAAAACTCCAAGCTATAAATGATTTTATTTTCATTTAGTACTTGTCATCATTTCATGCATACTAGCTTTATATTATTTTTTAGACAAATAGCCATGAGGAAAATGCAATGTTTTGGGCTTTCCTTCAGCCCCACCCCCCTGCCTGGCATGGACTGTGATCCCCCTAGTGTCATATCGGAATCCTGGTCACTCAACACTGGGCAGAGTCACTGCCAGTGGTGGTGCATCTTCATAGGTGAATGAATACTTTGTCACACCATTGACACATATTTTGGTATCATACCTATTTGGCTGGTATGACAACTGCTGTTTGAAGTGGACCAGTTAAAAAGTTAAACATGGAGAGAGAGAGAGAGAGAGAGAGAGAGAGAGAGAGAGAGAGAGAGAGAGAGAAAGAGCGCTCTTGATGACATGCTTCCCTTGAAGCAAGCACGAGGACCTGTGGTCAAGGTCCAAAACCCATGTAAAAGAGAAGCTGGGGTCTAGACCTTGTAATCCCAGCACTGGAGAGGCAGCAACAGGCAGACGGCCAGGGCTTGATAGCCAGCCAGCCTAGTTTACATGGCCAGCTCTAAGCCAGCGAGAGACCCTGTGGAGGACACCTGAGGAAGGACAGCTTAGGTTGCCCTCTGGTCTCCACACACACACATATGTAAGTGCTCACAAGTGCATACACACATGCATACATACATACACAATTTAAAAAGATAAAAGACAGGCTTCTGATCCCCCCCTCCAGCTTTTCTCATGCTATGAACTCTTTTGGTTTTCTCTTGCGGCATACACTGCTTCCTTGTGACCAGAGTTTTAACCGAGAATGGTGAGAATAAAAAGAGAAACCAAGATGGCTGACGTTGCTCCCGGCCTTCTGCACTGCCAGTAAGTGCTGAGACACCAGCAGACACCCACGCTTCCCCTCTGTCTGCACAGATGGTATTGGGAGTTGGGCCCACGTTTTTTCACGCTAATAATGCTACTGAAAGCGACAGCAAACTTAGTCTTATCTTCACATCGTTATCCCTCGGTAAATGAGGTGTGAATTGAGTGATGTAACACCTTTATCCGCGCTGGAAGAAAAGCCTCCACATTCACGCTGTTCTTTATTTAGAGGGAGACCCTCTAAGTAAAGTGTGATTTAAAATTTCTTTCCCCGGAACCCAAGCCTGGTGCTGAGCCGAGTCACAGAGCGGACGGTGGCGGGTTAAACGCAGTTCTTGAGGCTGGAGGACAGGGAAGTACGGAGAACCAGTCTGAGGGGCGGTCTTCAGCCCTCAGTGAGTTCCATGGCAACTGCAGCCTTGGAAACTCGAGAGGTGTGGGGGCAGAGGAGCCGGCCGGGCTAGAGGTAAGATGCCTGGACTGGCTGGCATTCGGTGCCCTGCGCCTGAGGAGAGCGAAGGGCGTGGGGGAGGGGAGGGCTGCCCACATCAGCCGCAAGAAAAGGCTAGCCAGGACCCGGCAGCCCTGGCGGCGAGGCTCTGGGCGGGAGAGACCCCATCTTCATCCACAGAAGCTTTGGTTCAAAGCGCGGCCGCGCGAGCATTCTTAACGCAGGCGCAGTGACCACACTGCCTCTGGAACAGCCTTTTGTGAGCGATGACAATGGAGGGGGAGAAAGCAGGACAGGGTTCCCAGGGCAGACTGGTGCGGATGTGTCTCGGGCTGGCTGCAAAGGGAGCTGCGGGCCTAGTCGTTGCCAGGCAACCAGACGCTGCGCGCCTGCGCCTGCGGAGCGCGCTGAAAGCTGGAGTCTCCGGGAAAGCTAGCGCGCAGCGTTCACAGGACTGGCCGGGGCTCCTGGAAACAAAGCGCTGGGCCGAGGCTGCGCTACGTGAGGCGAGTGGAAGATCTTGGATCCTAACGGGGAGGTCATTAGGAACTCCCTTTAATCGACGGTCTGAGTCAGTACCCTGCTTTGGGCTCACAGGTCGACTGCCCGCCCAAGCGCTTCCTCCACTTGCTGATCACAGCCCAGATGTTGCACCCAATTGTCTGCGCATTGTTTGAAGCGCGTCAGCAGGCCCCAACAAACAAAAACAAACCCGCTTCAAGTGGCCAGCTGAAACTCATTTGTTTAGGCCGGAATGTTTTCCAAAGCAGGGCTAACAGGCACCTGGGGCTTGAAAAAACAGCTGCTAGTTCAGTGTGGTTCTTGGATCACATGGAGAAGCACTAGGGAAAAGCGGAAACTTTGGAGTTGCTAGAGGAAAACAGGGGAAACACTTGTACTTACAGACATAGGCATAGATTTCTGAAAAGGACTCAGCCAGCATAGGAAATAACCACAAGGGCTGACAAATAGGATTATATTAAACTAAAAACAACAACAAAACAAAACAAAACAAAAATTCTGTACAGCAAAGGAAATAATTACCAGAGTGAAGAGGCAGTCTACAGAATGAGAGAGAGAGAGAAAAAAAAAACTTTGCGAACTACACATCAGACAGCAGATTAATATCCAGGATTAAAAAAAATGTAAGAATTAAATGGCCCAACACCCAATCTCCCAATCAATAAATGGGTTAACAAAATAGACAGCTGTCAAAAGGGGAAACACACGGTCAACGAATACTTGGGGAAGTGTTGGGTGCCCTTAGCCATCAGGGAAAGGCAAATTAAAAGTGCGTGGAGAGTCCATCGAACATCGTTCAGACTGGCTGTTCTGAGGAACGCAAAGGGCGGCAAACGCTGGTGTGGTTGTGAAAGGAGGGGTCCTTGTTCACTGCTGGTGAGACTGTAGCTTGTGCACGCTTACAGATCAGTCCCCAAGTTCCTCAGCCTCATACGGCTCATCTGAGCCCTTCCTGGGCTTATACCGAAGGACCCCAGGCAGAACCCCACCGAGAGACTTGGACAAGGATGTTTATTGCTGTGCTGCCCACTGTAGCCATAAATAGAGCCAGCCAGATGTCCATCAACAGATCAATGAATAAATAAAATATGGCTTTAATAAAACTCACATATATAAATGAAAGTATTTTATGGATATACATAAAAGTATTGTCTATATATGCCATTTAAAAACAGAAATAATGCTTTTGCAGGAAAATGAACACAAACAGAAATCACCTGTAGTGAAACAAGCCAGACTCTCATATGCAGAATCTAAATTTAAAATTATCTATCTATGTGCTATGTGTGTGTGCTTATTATGTGTATTTGTAAGTTACAAAACTAGAAAGGGGATTGTGAAGCCGGGTGGTGATGGTGCACACTTTGATCCCAACACTCAAGGAGGCAGAGGCAGGTAGATTTCTGTGAGTTCGAGGCCAGCCTGCTCTACAGAGTGAGTTCCAGGACGGCCAAGGCTACATACCCAGAGAAACCCTGTCTCAAAAAAACCAAAACAAACAAAAGAGAGACAGAGAGAGAGAGAGAGAGAGAGGAAAGAAAGAAGAAGGAAAGAAAGGGGATCATGATGGGCAAGAGAGGTCTCAAGGGAGGTAGGAAATAGAGAGGGTGATGGAATACATGTAATGAAAAAGCAGAAGGGGAAGGGAACCAGCAGGAGAGGAGGAGGGGTGTAGGGGAAGGTAGTTGGGAGGGGAATGAATGAGAACACAGTATAATGGCTCAAACATATGAAGGTTTCATGACAAAACCGAATTCTTTATATGCCAACCAGAAATATTAGTAAAAAGTAAATAGAGTTAGAATCAGAAAAAAAAGCATATATATAAAAAGTTTTTTGGTGGGGTGCTTGGGAAGGGATTTGTGGGAAGGCAAGACAGTCAGAGTTTGGTGCGGTGTGTGTGTGTCAGTGACACAAAGGGGTGTTTCTCTCAGAGTTTGGTACGGTGTGTGTGTGTCAGTGACACAAAGGGGTGTTTCTCTCAGAGTTTGGTACGGTGTGTGTGTGTCAGTGACACAAAGGGGTATTTCTCTCAGAGTTTGGTGCGGTGTGTGTGTGTCAGTGACACAAAGGGGTGTTTCTCTCAGAGTTTGGTGCGGTGTGTGTGTCAGTGACACAAAGGGGTGTTTCTCTTAGTATTGTTGACATATGGTACCAAGACCTCCCAAAATGAAACTCTCTACCACACCGCCCCTCCAACTCGGTAATTAAGCAATTAACATCACACAGTTTGGAAACAAAATAACATTCCAAGAACACAGAACTCTTTGACCCTGAGGGTTGGGTAGAAGAATTTTCTCAGTTTTTATTAAACAAGGAAACTCCAGAACAAAGAACCAAAACCATTTTGTCCTACTAGGGAATGAGAAAATTCTTGCTCAGTGTCTGTTTAACCGCACACCCATATTTGTGGGCGCACGAGTACACTCCCTCTTCCTTTCCTGGTCAGCATCTAGACCAAGCAGACACACGGGAGACTCTGCTTTGCACACCGGCATTGCTAGTGCGTCTCCAAGCCTACTAGTTATACAAACAGAGATGCCTCTTTGTAAGACGAATATAAAAGGACTGTTATAAATATTTCAGGCAGGATATAAAAATTATGAAGAAAAGCTAGGGAGGGCAAGGGTGTATGGCTTCATTGGTAGAGTGCTTGCCTTGCAGGAACTGAAACTCTGAGTTCCATGACCACTTGTCATCCCCAAATTCAAGAGGCTGAGGCAGGAGAAGCAGAAGTTCAAGGTCACCTTTAGCTAGCTACAAAGCAAGTTCTAGACCGGCTGGGATAGATGTGACCGTGTCTTACGAAGGAGAGACAGAAGGAGAACAGGTAAGGAGTCAGTTCTAATTGTATGGCTGGGGGGGGGGGTGGCAGCTGCCGTGGCGGTGGTGGTGGCACATGCCTGTGATCCCAGCACTCTGGGAGGCAGAGGCAGGTGGATCTGTGTGAGTTCAAGGCCAGCCTGATCTACAAAATGAGTTCAGGACAGCCAGGGATACACAGAGAAACCCTGTAACCCTGTCTCTAAAAACAAACAAGCAAATCTGTTGTATGATATAGGCCTTCTTATAGCAATACTGCATTATATATTGATATTTATGTATATATATTTATTTATAGACAAAGTTTTCCTGTGTAGCACAGGCTCAACTAACACTGGCAATTTTTCTACCTCAGACTCCAGAGTTCTGGAATTAGAGATGTGCTCTGCCACACCTGTCAAACATAAATGAAGAGGACAGGGCCTGTTAAGTGTTCTCAGAAGAAGGGAAAAAACATCAAAATGCTTGGAAATGATGGGCTGTGGTGTGTGTGTGTGTGTGTGTGTGTGTGTGTGTGCTTATATGCGAGCTGCTTTTCTAGTAGCTGTGACAAACACCTGATAGGAAGCAACGGAAGTAGGAAGGCTCCATTTTGGCTCACAGTATGGGGCACAGTCCACCAGCGGGGAGCAGTGGGTGTGTGTGGCAGCGGGTCACACTGTTTCCATAGTCAGGAGGAGGGGAGAGATGGAGGGTGGTGTTCAGCTCACTTTCTTCTTTTCCTTCAGTCCTGGACCCCAGAGCATGGAATGGGACCACCCACCTTCAGGGATCATCTTCCGTCCTTAGTTACACATTTCTGGAAGCATCTTCAGACATGCCCAGTGGTGTGTCTCCATGGTGACTCCAAGTTCTGTCAAGTTGAATACCAAGGTTAACCATCACATCATATATCCAAACTCACAATGTGTCCACATTCCTATTTATCTGAGCAAGGGACCCTACGTTACTTTGCCTCTTTTCCCTTTCTGTTCTTTGTAGTCCAAGCACGTGGAGTAGAGATGTGCTTCAGATCCAAGGATGGTAACAGGAAAGGGCTTCTCAGGCTGCCTGGACCACTCCGCTTCCAGATGCAAGCATCCAGGCAAATCCAGATTGATTAGAACAGGGAGGATACGAGGTGATAACCTTTGACACTTAATTTCCAACACAGGATTTCAAGTAACCCAGGCTAGTCTCAAACTCTTTATGTAGCCCAAGGAGGGGATGTGGGTGTGTGGGAATGGAGGGATGGATGGGAAAGGCTTGAATTTCTGATCCTCTGTCTCTACCTGCCAAGTGTTTTAGAATGATAGGCAGGCACCACCACTTGGTGCTGGGAATCAAACCCAGAGCTTTGTGCATGCTAGGCTACCACCTTAGCCCCTGAGCCACAGACCCAGTTCTACCTGTGGAACTTCTGGAAAACAAGCAATGCCTGTATTCACTGGGGATTGGTAAGCCATAGTTAAGGTGTCCTGGTTTTCTTTTTGTTGCTGTGATAACAGCATGACCAGAACTTGTGGGTGGAGAGGGCTTATTTAGCTTATACTTCCACATCACAGCCTGTCACTGAGGGAAGCCAGGACAGGAGCCCAAGACAAAAAAATCTAGAGGCAGGATCTGAAGCAGAGACTATGGGGAGGAATACTGCTTTCTGCCTTCTTTCTTCAGTGACCTTTCTTACACAGTCGAGGCCTTCTCACATAGGAATGGTGCTGCTCACAGCGGGCTGGGCCTTTCTGCATAAATTAGAAACTGGGAAACCGTGGTGACGACCCTACCCCCAGCCCTCACCCCCTCGACCACAGGCCAGCCTGGTAAGGCAATCCTTCAGCTGAGGGGCCCACTTCCCAGGTGTTTCAAGTTGACAGCTTTGACAAGATTAACCATCAATTGTGGAAAAGAATGTGTCCTTCCTGTAACTAGTCCGGTTTGGCAGGGCATCCTCACTGGCATTTTTTGTTTGTTTTTCCAGACACGGTTTCTGGCCGTCCTGGAACTTGTTCTGTAGACCAGGCTGGACTCGGACTCAGATGTTCAGCTGCCTCGGCCTCCTTAGTGCTGGATTAAAGGTGTGTACCACCCCTTCCCAGCTTTTTGTCTTCTTTGGACTGTTCCTTTTCCTGGACTTCAGCAGGTGACCTTGGCATTATAAGACAGATTCTTCTGAAAACAAGCCATTGAGACCAAGTTTATCTTCTATCCCATGGTTTCATGTTTCCCTCCTACTTGATCCTATTTCTTTGACAACCCAATTTTAGGAATACAGATTTGCTTGGTCAAGTGTACACGAGCTGGGAAAGCTCATGTACACACACCCACACACACCACTCAAATCTCTGAGGAGCTGCAGAGACCATTATCTGGGCTGTTTACTTTACCAGCTGGAAAAGCAAGTCAATTCATCCAAAACAGTTGAAGTCACTTGAAAAGTGACCATTTGGCTCTTGGGAGAGACCAACATTTGCTTATGGCTGAAAAGTAACCCTTTATGTCCTTTGGTAGGAAGTCATGATGATCATGACTTATAAAACAAATAGAGAGGGAAGAGTTGAAGAATGGAGACACACAAATCTGTTCCTACTTCTTCCTTATCTAGCCTCACCCAGGCCCACTTCCACAGAGTACTTGTAGGAATATACAACTCTCACTCAGAGAACTTTAGCCTTAGAGGTATTACTATGTTAAGCAATATAATTTTATTATGGGGGGTTGTTCTGTGTCTTACAGAATGCTGTTTGCATTGTTCTAAAACCAACTGAGATGAGTGGCCCCCCCTTATAGGCTACATAGCAATGCCCCTCACCTCTGCCTACCATTGCCACCAGGTGCCAGCACCAATCTCTCCACTCTTAGGACAATCAAAATGTTTTCAGAGGGGCTATAGAGATGTCTCAGTGAGTAAGGCTCTGCGAGCATGAGGATTTGAGTTCAGATCCCCAGAATCCGTGTTTACAAAGCCAGATGTTAGGGCATGTCCTTGTAATCCCAGGAATGGGGAAATGGAGGCTCAGTTACTAGCCTAGGCGAGTTGGTGACCTCCAGGTTCAGTGAGAGATCCTGTCTCAAAAAATAAGGTGGAGGGGCTGGAGAGACTGCTCAGAGGTCAAGAGCACTGGCTGCGCTTCCAAATCCCGAGTTCAATTCCCAGCAACCACATGGTGGCTCACAACCCTCTATAATGAGATCTTCTGGCGTGCATGCAGGCAAAACACTGTATGCATAATAAATACATCTTAAAATAAGAAAGAAAGAAAGAAGAAAGGAAAGAAAGAAAGAAAGAAAGAAAGAAAGAAAGAAAAAAGAGGTGGAGGGCGGGAGAGATGGCTCAACACTTACTGCTCTTCAGAAGACCCGGGTTTAATTCTCAGCACCTATCAAGAAGCTCACAAGCACCTTTAACTCCAGCTCCAGAGAGAGCTAGTGCTGCAGGCCTCTGTGGGCATCTGTGGTCCTGTGCACATGACTGTACACACACACACAAATACTTTTAAAGAAGATGGAGACACCAGACACAGCCCTCCGGCCTGCACAGTCACATGCACACGCAATCGTGTACACGGCAAGCACGAACATGCACACACAGATACACGAAATGCTTTCTTCACGAGGGTGGTTGAAGCAACCCATGTTGGAAAGAACAATTCTACAGAAGCGCTCGCCATGACAGTTAGGTGGGATCCAAAGTGTGTGTGAAAGCACAGCGAGGGCAGGTCAGGCTCAACCGGGAAGGACTGTGACAGTCACAGCGGCCGGCTGCCAGCAGAGTCAAATCCTCTTGGGGAGGATAGCCCTTTAACAAAATATATGTCAATCCTGTTTTCAGAATGACTTCAAAGTTGTCGTTTTTCCTTTCGTGTTCCTCTTTCTCCTTCTGACACCTTCCGTGGTGGTCATCCTCAGGCATAGAAATGAAAGTCTTCACAGTTCACTGGGAGTCTGTGGATCTCAAAGGTGATACACTGAGAACGTAAAATGGAGGCGTTCATTTGAACTTCTAACTTGTGCTCCCTAGCTTTACCTGTAGTCAGCAGAAACTTTACTCCAGGTTCTTGGTGAGAATTAGGTTATAGGCTGGTGTGTGTGTGTATGAGTGAGAGAGAGAGAGAGCACATGTGCTTGTGTGTGTGTGTATGTACATGTACACATATGAACAAACAGGTTTGGAGGTACACATGAGGAGACAGAGATGGACATCCGGTGTCTGCCTTAGTCACTCCCACATTACACAGCTGTTTGTTGGGGCTTGAACCCAGGACTTCACGTGTGAGAGGCGAGTGCTCTACCACTGAGCTCTAGCCTCAGCCCTCCCACCCTGGTTTTTGAGACAGTCTTTCACTGATCCAGGACCTCACCTGTTTGGCTGGACTGCCTGGCCAGTGAGCCCCAGGAACTCACAGGTCAAGTCTCAGATCCTGGGGCAGATGGCTGAGGTTCCTGTCTAACATATCAAAGCACTCCTTCGTCCCTGCCACAGGGTAAAGCTGGCGTCCCCTGCCCTCTACCCCCAACTCTCTGGCCCACGGGCTGGGCTGCCCAAGCTGTATAATATAGCCATTTTGGTTACCTATCCTCTTCTGGTCCACCCTTTACCTGGCTTTTTACAGGGCTGCCAGACATTAAACTCAGGTCCTCATGCTTACCAGGCAAGAATTTTGCTGAGCTAGCCGTCTCTTCAGCCCCTAGACTGGTATTTCTTCTGTAGGAAGTTCCCATGGTTCTAGGCCCTCAGGGTGGGTCCCGGTGCTGTGCTGGAGGAAATCTATGCTGCCTTCTCCCAATGTGTTAAGGCTTTCTCTGCTCTTATCAGGGTGGTCCTGCCCTTTAACACAATGAGACCGAAACAATGAAAAAGCAATGGTGAGATTTAGACCCTAAACATCACAAAGGAAGGAAATTCTGAGTTACTGCTTTCACTTGGGGTCTCATTCAGCGGGTCCTGGTATTATCAAAGGATCAGAGAATTATTATACATCCACAATGTATAATTACCAGTAAGGATGTCATTACAAGCTTATATTCTTAAAATAACCCCACTTTTGAACTTGCAGGTGAGATGAGATCACAGAGTATTAGTTAGGATGTCTTAGAGCTTTTGGAAGAGAGTTGTGAGTACATGTAAAATTAAACCTAGCAATACAGTTAGATTGGTGGCTACACTGTCTTAGTCTTTGACCAATTTAAACTTGGCTCAGTTAATACCTAAAGCTATGCTTGGATAGCTTGACCTTTTCCCATTAGTTATATATTGTTTATTAGTTATGCTTTAAAATCATTGTAATTATGTATATATATTCTGTGTATGTAGCTATGTGCATGAGAGTTCATGTACCCATGGAAGCAACGAGGCATTCAGATCCCCTGGAACTGGAGTTGTAAGCAGTTATGAGCTGCCAGACATGGGTGCTGGGGACTGAACTCAGGTCCTCTGCACGAGCTGTATGTGCTTTTAACCACTGGACATCTCTCCAATCCCACATCCACCATTTTTTAAAAAGATGAAGCCTAGGCTGGCCCTGAACGCAGTATGTAGCTGATAGTGATCTTTATCTTTATCTTTTGATCTTCCTGTCTCCATCTTATCCCTGGCAGGACTACAGCTGTGTGTCAGCAGGCCTGGAGTTTGTGGTGTTAGACAGTGAACCCAGGGCCTCATGCCTGCTAGGCAAGCACTTGACCAACTGAACTAACTCCCAGCCCTCTTTCTAGTTTATGTTATATTATGTTATATTATATTATATTATATTATATTATATTATATTATCATTATTCTATTATACATTCTATTGTACTATTATATTTATATTATATTGCATCACGGGTGTATGGAACAGTCATGTTGTTTTATCTTTCCAATATCGACATTAGTGCATTTGTATTAGTGTTTTCTCTCTATATATCTCATCTCCGGTTGATACTCAGGCTGGCCTTAAACTCTTAATACTCCTGCCTCAACTAACTAAATGCTGGAATTGAAATCAAGACTTTTGATACCAAGTCCAACTATGTCACCCCTCAACTACATTTTATTTTATTTTTTTATTTGTGTGGGTGTGGACATGCACATGCCATACTGAATGTACTGGGGTGTCTTAGGGCTTTGTTGCTGTGAAGAGACACCATGACCGTGGCAGCTCTTCTAAGGAAAACATTTAATTGGAGCTGGCTTACAGTTCAGAGGTTTAGTCTGTTATCGTCACGGGGGAAGCATGGCAGCATGCAGGCAGACATGGTCTGGAGAGGAGCCGAGAGCTGATTGGAAGGCAGCAGAAGGGGGCTGTGTGTGTCACACTGGATGGAGCTTGAGCATATATAACCTCCACACCAGCCTCCACAGTGACACACCTCCTCCCACAAGGCCACACCTACTCCAACAAGGCCACACCTCCTAACCATGCCACTCCCTATGGCCAAGCATTCACACACGGGAGTCCATGGGGGCCATGCCTATTCAGACCACCACAGGAGTGAAAAGACAACGTGTGTAAATCAGTTTTGTCCTTTGACAAAGTGGATTCTTGGTAATGAGTTCAGGTCCTACCAGGCTTGGCAGCAAGCACTTTTAACTGCTGAACCATCTCTCAAGCCCCAGTTCTGTTTTATTTTTGTAAGTCAGTTGTAACTTAAGTGTAATTTAACACTGCAGGGCTTACCTTGGCATGTGAGATAGTCATAATAACATTACATTTAAAACTCTCTAGGACAAAATCTAGAGTTTCCCTAACTCTGCAGATTTGTTACCTAGCTGGAAAATTACATTTCACTCAGGCATTCTCTAATGCTCTGAGGTATTGCAATAAAATGACTATGAAAATGCAGAGCACGCCCCATCCCAGCACTTCTTATTAGGCGTGTAACATTCCTGAATGAAAGTAATATGGCAGAGTAATTTGGTTATTAAGGCAGTAATAGCATATCTTGTCCTGGTTATAAAGTTACCTTTTTCGAACAGTCCACTTGCGCCATCTTAATAGCCTTATCAAGAAAGGTGCATAATGAATTTTCTCTGAAGAAATTGCCTGCTCTACATTTGTTCTTCTATCTGATTTTACCATTATGCTGAAGGGCTGATAGAAAGTCTATCCTTGGAGCTCACGAACCTGAAGATTTCTCATAAATATTTGAAAAGCTGAGTCTTCTCAAGCCACATCTAGAAGGACATGTTCTAAGTGCCATTCCTTAGGTGGTAGGATTACAACTGATTAAATAAAATTTCCCTTAGGGGCTGGAGGTACAGCTCCACAGTAGTCCGCTTGTATGGCATGTGGGGCTTTGAGTTTGATCCCCAGAATTTCAGAAACATTTATTTTCCTTGCACTATCTTTTTAGCTTTTCAACAGCTAGCATATTCTTGTGTTCTTTGTTCCTGTTGCCCAGAGGCACTGGTTTTGTTATCCTCACCACTTCTGATCACACCCCACCCCATTACAACTACCTGCTTATGTTATTGGAGACGCTTCTTCTAAGAATATGTTGGAGGGGATTACTTATTATTTACCAAGGAACACAAAATCCTCTGCTAGAAGACCTCCTAATTCTTAGCAATGGGATAAGCTTTTATACTTATCCTGAGAAACTGGTTTGGTTTTGCCTCATTTTGCAATAATTTGTGTATCAGGTTGAATTCTCTTCATGGCATGAAATTTCTATAATAGCCTCAATTTCCATTTAACTTTATTTTGTAATTTTTCTTTGCTCCATATATGTATGTATGTATATATATATATATATATATATATTATATATATATCTCCACCTGTGGTGGTTTGAACAGGTATGGTCCCCATAAATGCATGTGTGTGAATGTTTGGCCATAGGGAGTGGCACTATTAGGAGGTGTGGCCTTGTTGGAGTAGGTGTGGCCTTGTTGGAGTAGGTGTGGCCTTGTTGGAGAAGGTGTGGCCTTGTTGGAGTAGGTGTGGCCTTGTTGGAGGAGGTGTGTGGCCTTGTTGGAGGAGGTGTGGCCTTGTTAGAGGAGGTGTGACCTTGTTGGAGGAGGTGTGTGGCCTTGTTGGAGTAGGTGTGGCCTTGTTGGAGTAGGTGTGGCCTTGTTGGAGGAGGTGTGGCTTGTTGGAGGAGGTGTGGCCTTGTTGGAGGAGGTGTGGGCTTGTTGGAGGAGGTGTGGGCTTGTTGGAGGAGGTGTGGCTTTCTTGGAGGAGGTGTGGCCTTGTCGGAGGAGGTGTGGCCTTGTTGGAGGAGGTGTGGCCTTGTTGGAGGAGGTGTGGCCTTGGAGGAGGTGTGGCCTTGTCGGAGGAGGTGTGGGCTTGGAGGAGGTGTGGCCTTGTTGGAGGAGGTGTGGGCTTGTTGGAGGAGGTGTGGCTTTCTTGGAGGAGGTGTGGCCTTGTTGGAGGAGGTGTGGGCTTGTTGGAGGAGGTGTGGCTTTCTTGGAGGAGGTGTGGCCTTGTCGGAGGAGGTGTAGCCTTGTTGGAGGAGGTGTGGCCTTGTCGGAGGAGGTGTGGCCTTGTCGGAGGAGGTGTGGCCTTGTTGGAGGAAGTGTGTCACTGTGGAGGTGGCCTTTGAGGTCCCTATGCTCAAGCTCTGTGGTGTGACAACAGTCTTTTTATGCTGCACATCAAGGCGTAGAACTCTCAGCTCCTTCTCCAGCACCATGTCTGCTTGCAGGCCACCATGCTTCCTGCCGTGACAATAATGGACTAGACCTCTGAAGCTGTAAGCCAGCCCCAATTAAATGCCTCCCTTCTAAGAGAAGTTCCTTGGTCCTGGTGTTTCACTGCAGGGAGGAAACCCTAACTAAGATGTCCACTTGTTTTATTTTTTGCAGTACTGGCGATTGAGCCTGGAGAACATACTAGGCAAATGTTTTACTGCTGAGCTGTATTCCCAACCCACCAGCTTATTTTAAATTTTATTCTATCTTGTATGTATTTTTAAACAATTTCTTGAATTTTCATAAGGCCCTTGAAATCTATTTTTGAAGAAGGGATAAAGGTAAATAAAACACACACACACACACACTTGTACACACACCTGTACACACATTCCTGTGCACACACCCCAACATACACACACACAGATGCAGACACACACACATGTGAGTGCATAGATGTCTTTTTGCTGCTGAGCTGCCTTAAGTTTACCTAAGACAATTCCATTAGCCAAATTTTTCTAAAACTATCTCCATCCTGTTCTTTCCCTCTTTTCTTTTTTCATTTCATATATATGTGTATGCTTGTGTCTACATGGGTACGTGCACATGTTTGGGGTTCATGTGTACATGCAAATGGGAGGGAAACCCCAGTGTTGCTCAGTCAACACTGTCAAACATCTTTGAGGTGGGCAGGATCTCACACTGGTCTGGAATTCACTGGTAGTATGTTGGGCGGGATGGCCAGCAAGGCCCAGGGATCTGCCTCTCTAAGTCCCCAGTGCTGGGATTACAGTTGTGAAGTGCTGTGCCAGCTTTAACACGGGTTCTGGAGATGGCACTCAGCCCCTCATGCTTGCACAGTGTCCTGGCTAGTCTTGTGTCAGCTTGACACAGGCTGGAGTTGCCTGAGAGGAGGGAACCTCAGTTGAGGAGCTTCTTCCGTAAGGCCCAGCTGCAGAGCATTTTATTAATGGTGGTGCCGTCCCTGGGCTGGTGGCTTTGGGCTGCCTGGGAGAGCCATGGCAAGCACGCCAGCAAGCAGCGCACATCCATGACTTCTGCATCAAGTCTAGCCTCAAGCTTCCAGCCCTGCTTGAGCTCCTGACCTGACTTCCTTCAGGGATAGACTACACTGTGGAAGTGTGAGTCAATAGGCCGTTTCCTCCCCAGCTCGCTCGTGGTCATGGTGTCTCTTCACAGCAATAAAAACGCTAGCGAGGACACACACTGGGCACTTTACCAACCGAGCCTTCTCCTGGGCACTGTCTTTTCCCTTCTCGAAGACTGTTAGTTGTTCTCCACGGTGTTCAAACTCTGGAGAAGCCTCTTTATTCTAACCTCTTTGGGTTAGAATCTTGGGGCTATTGCAAATTTAGACACCGGAGTGTGGTGCTTTCTATGTGTTCGCTAAGGCTGATGTTGTCTCCTCAAGCACTTTTTGGATCGAATGCTCAGCCACCTCTGAAGACAATTGCAAAAGCCAACAACATTAAGACATTTATTTTATTTTCCTCAAGGTGGCCAAAATGGGGAAGATGAGACAGAAAGAATGTGAGAGCCAGAGAAAGGTGCAGAGTGCCAGGGAAAGCTGTCTTCTGGGCATGGCATGGCTGTGACACTTTTGAATGCAAGATATGACAACCTGCAAAAGCCTGATCCATCAACAGTCTGTGGGGGTGGGGAGGGGCAACGAAGCCCTGCCGTTTCCTCAGGAAAGAGACCATTTCCTCAGGGTGTAGACACTGGTAAGATGCCCATGCTCCTGTGAGCAACTCTCATCAAACACAAGAAACTGAACAAAAAGATAACGGGAACTATCTAGGAATAGGAAGGAGATCAGTGGGAGGAGAAGAAGACAAGAAAGGACAATACCGAGTATATACGAGAAAAATTCATCACATGGCACAAGGAATGTCATGATGAAGCCAGCTGTTACATGTAATTGATATATGCTCATAATTTTTTTTTCTGATTATTTTTTTGTTATTGTCTGGTCTCAGACTTAGATGTAGAAGGTCTCAGTGAGTGTACATCTCTTGACAATCTGTTCCTGGCATTTTTCTTTGGATTCTAAAATTTGGTCCAAAGGTTAGCACATTCTACAGCCTTCTCCTTACTTTTCCTTACTGCATGGTTTCTTCACAGCAACAGGTCCACATTTGTGCTGCAGGTTACAAGAAACACAAGATTCCAAGTTTTGGTGCTTTGACCCTGGACTTCTTACCTTCTGCATCTAAGGGCTTTCTGACAACATTTTGGTGGGCATCAACTTCTTTAGAGATATTGAAAAGCTTTTGGATTCTACAAGCTTGTTTGGGCCGCAACTGCTTCTGCACACTAGTACCTGTCAGTCCAGGAATATCCTTCTCTCTCTCCCTCTCTCTCTCCCCCCCTCTCTTTTTTCAATAACCAAGTTGTGAACACTCATTGGCTCCATGAATAGACTTCCCCAGTTCTTTCTCCTTGACCTATAACAAGAGTGTTCTTTACTCAACAGCAGACACTCTGCTATAGGTCAAGATGCCTTGCTTCATGGAAACACCTTGTTTGTCACTCCCACCCACTGACGGGGACCACATAAGCCGTCCACTCTTCATACAGGGCACCAACAGCTACTTCTGTGGCCATGATTACATGAAAGAAGCCTTGTTCATTGTCCACTTCGATGAGTTTGTGACAGCCAGTTGTTTACCCTCATCTTGACATGGTGGGCTGCCTAGGAGGTGCTCTAAAGATATTGTTGAAAGTAAAAATATTAGGAGTGAATATTTGCCAAATATCAAGACCCAAAGAGGTACACATGAACTCACAAGTTTGGTGAACTCACAAGTTTTGGGAGAAAGGATCTATGCACAGCAAGATTAATGCTAAGTGCTATGTGAGAAGTCTGGACAGAGGCATTGGATTTGGATCTTTAATGTCCCTGCTAGGCTATGTGTTGGAAGCTTGGTCTCCAGCTTAAGTTAAGACATTTATTTCACTCTCCCCAAGGTGGGTAAAACAAGGAAGAAGAGAGCCAGAGGAAGTACTGTTGGGAGAGTGATGTTGAGTAGAAGGAAGTTGAGGGTGTGCCCTTGATGGGGATGTTGGGTCCTTGGTCCTCTGTCTTTGCCTCCTGGCCATTATGAGGTGAACATCCCTGCTCCCCCACCGTGATGTTTCTTCCGTGAGTCACAGCCATCTGCACCCACATAGAGCCAAGCAACGGTGGAGGAAACATGAGTCAAAGCAAACCTCTCTCCTATAGCTTGAGTTTGTCGAGGTGAACAACATAATGCTGAAGCAGAAGGCTCAGCAAACAAGTTGTTACTTACAGAGTGTGTTAATATAGGAATCTCTCCCTCTTCCTTTTCAGTGTGGTGAAGTAGGCTTAAGACACAGTTAGGGTGGGCCAGTAAAGTGCCTGCCACATAAGCATGAACCCACACGAAAGCCAGAGGCAGCAGAGCACACCTGTAATTCCAGCACTGGGAAGGTGGAGATAGGAGGGTCCCTGGGACTCATGAGCTTTCAGGCTCAGCTGAGGGCATTAGCTCCAGGTTCACTGAGAGATTCTGTCTCAAAAACTAAGGTAGAAAGTGATTGAGGCAGCATCATGTTGACTTTTCTCCTTCACATCATGCCTCTCTCTCTCTCTCTCTCTCCCTCTCTCTCTCTCTCTCTCTCTCTCTCACACACACACACACACATACACACACACACAGACATGCATTAAAAAAAGTATCTGCCAGGCTGGTGCTACATACCTTTAATCCCAGCACTCAGGGAGGCAGAAGCAGATGGAACTCTGTGAGTTCAAGGCCAGCCTGGTCTACAAAGTGAGCCCAGGACAGCCAAGGCTACATAGAGAAACCCTGTCTCAAAAAAAAAAAAAAAAAAAAAAAAAAGGACCAAGTCAGCAGGCTTAGCATCAAAGGGTCAAAGTTCATAGCCCCAGAATCCACACAAATGCTTGGTGGGCACTGAAGCATGAATCTCCAGAGCTCAGAAGGCACAGACAGGAACAAGCTGCTAACAAGACCAGCTGTATCAGTAAGCTCCGGGTTCCTGTCTCAGTGAATAGGGCAGAGAGTGACAGGAAAGACTGCCTGCATCAACCCTCCTCCGCACGCATGCGTAGAAGCATGCACTTTAAACCCGGCTAAGTTAATGGTGTTTGGAGCTGAAGCATAGTAAAGTCAGGTGAGCCACCCTTGGTTGGCGCTAGGGAAGGTCACCAGCGTCGCTCCAGGGGAAGCCGGCAAAGGCAGAAGGCCTTTAGACTGATGAGGACATAAACAGAGGCCCCGGTGCCCAGAGTCTGTGCACAGAGTAGCTGCCTCATGACATTCAGATGGTGTCTGAGACAATGGCGTATCTTGGCTTGTTTTCATTTTTTAGCATTCTGAAAAGCCACATTTGTTTTAAGCAGCTGCAAAATAACTAGATTTTTAGAGCACAATCAAGATTCCGTTGGCGCATCTTTGTTCTCATCAAATAGCAGTTTTTCAGCCCAGATGCTCCGGGAAATACTCATAAATAGGGCAGTCTCTCTTTCTAGGAGCTGGCATTTGCACGGCTCTACTCCTAAAGAGTTGACAGAAAGTGGCCTTTAGTGGAAATGCAGTGTATTGTCTTTTGATTAGGTAGACAGCGAGTGTTCTTGACCCTCAGCCATTTATTTCAAGGATCTTTCCTGTCATGAGCTCTCACCTTGCTTCCCTCAGGACCAAACATTCATTTCCTCCTTCCCTTTTTCTCCCCCTTTTTCCTTCTCTTCCCTTCCCCCACCTTCCCTTCCCTCTCCTTTACCCCCCTACCCCCTTTTTTTCTTGAGACAAGATCTCATCAAGAGTAGCAAAGGTTGGCTTTAAACACAGATTCTTCCTGGTTCCATTTCCCTTGAACTTTTCATCCTTCTGCCTCCAGCCCCCGAGTGCTTCGGTTACAGGCATGCCCACCGTCCAAGGTTTATTTGGTGCTGTACACGAAACCCAGAGTCTCATGTCTGCTAGGTAAACATACATAATACATTTATATTCCTCAGCTCTAGAACATACATTTTATGAAAGAACAATTCATGGAACAAAAGAATTATACATTGAGACCTGTGAATATTTATCACTAATATTTTTAGAATGCCAGTAGTCTATGATAGACGATGGAACTAAACAAACAAAAAAAATTAGATTGAAAAATTGCCTTTATTTGGCCCAGGGCAAAATAAATATTTTCATTATATAAAATTCAAAATTTCCTGGATCCTTGGAAAAAATTTCCTGAGGTATAATTAATATATAAAATACCACATATACTTAAATATACAATTTGACTTTTCTCTATTGAGACAGGGTCTGGTATAGCTATGTTTGTTTTGAATTTGCTGTGTAGGTGAAGATGACTTTGATCCTCTCATTTTCCGGTCTCTGCCTCTTCAGTGCTAGGATTACAAGCCTACACCGTGTCCCCAATTTATTGAGCCCAGGGTGTCATGCATGCTAGGCAAGCATTCTACCAACCAAGTTACATCCCAGGTTCCAATTTGATATTTTGACATACATACATGTACACTCACATATATGCATATATGTACATCGATACATATACATGTAGATACATGTATGCACACTGTGAAACTACTGCCCAAATGAAGAAAATGAAAATATCCATTACAAACTTGCTTCCTTGTTCCCCTTTCTCACCCATTGCTCGCCCCATGTCTCCCCACAATGCTCGGGCACAAAGATTTTCTTTGTCACTAGATTTGTTTACTAGGCTTCTATACAAATGTTAGCATTTCCCACGCCCTCATGCTTGGTTGGGCTTCGCAGGAATCATTTGAAAGTCACTCAGATTTAGCACTTGTTATTTTGTCCACTGCTCTTGTTGAGGAGCGTTTCATTGTATAAACATACCACAACTGTCCATCCGTGCATGTGCCAAAGGATATTGGATTGCTTACAGGTTTGGGCTATTACAATGGTGCCGGGGAAATATCTCGGTGGGTAAAGTGCTTCCTGTGTGAGCACAGGGAACCGAGTTAAGATTCCTAGCACAGAGAAGCATCCTGTGCAGGAGATGCGGACAAATATAGAGACCCACAGCCAGACATCCAGAGTGAGACCTTGAAACACAAACCTCTAAACGGGATGTTTCTATCAAGCGCCTCCCCTCCAGCTCGGGGAACCTCGAGGATGGGGCGCAGAGAGACTGTAAGAGCCAGAGGGGAGACAAGGCTCTCTAAACCAACCGAGCAATGCTCATGTGCACTCAGGGCCTGTGCGGGTCTGCCCCGGTCCTCTGCATGTATGTTAGAGCTTTCAGTTCAGCCATTTATGGGACTCCTAAAAGTATGCACAAGCAGCTCTCTGATTCTTGTGACTTCTCCTGGGGCTCTTTTCCTTCTGCTGGTGTGCCTTGTTCAACTCTGATGTGATGGTTTTTCTTCTATCTTATATTTTGTTGTGTTAAAAAAAATAAAATAACTTCTATTACAAAAAGATCCCTAGTACACACATGAGAGTCAGGCTGTACATACCTTCAGCCTCAGTGCCGAGGAAGTGGAGATGATGGACTGGGGGAGCCCGGGCTGGCCAGCCTAGTGGAGACAGTGATCTCCAGCTTCGGTGGGAGGCTCTCTCAAAAAAACAGGGTTGAAGCAGGCCACAGAGATGGCTCAGCAGGTCAAACTGCTTCCCAGGCAATCCAGGCAATCTGAGTTTGATCCTCAGAACCCAGGGCAGAAAGAGAGAACCAGCTACTCCAAACTCTCCTCTGACCTTTGACGTCCACATCTACACCATACGTGCACCCATCTGTACTCACATAAAAACAACAGAGAACACACACATGCATAGTGCATGAACATTCATATATGAACGGTAAATACTTCATTTCTCTGGGTAAATACTCGGAGTTGGCATGGTAGACCCTTCTGTAGGACCCTGTCTAATTGTGAAGAAATTGGAACTATTGCCCAAAGAGCTCGCACAGCACGTACAGTATAAAGTCAGTTTCATTTTTTGGGTATTTTTGTCTTCTTAGAAGTATTTGTGTGTGTGTGTGTTTGTATATGCACATTTGCATGTGGGTGCATGTTCGCTCAAGTGCCTGCACGCGTGTGTGTCTGGGTGTGCAGAGGCCAGATGTTCACTCCAGGCGTCATTCAGATTGTTATGTAAGACAGGAACTCTCGCTGTACCCAGGGCTGGCTGCTCTGCCTGCCTCACCTCCCCCACCCACCATGCCTCACCTTTCTGAGACAGGGTCTATGTGTCCCAGGCTGTCCTTGTGTAACGGAGGGTGGCCTTGAGCTTTTGATTTTCTATCTTTACCTTCCTGGTGCTGTGACTGCAGCTGTGTCCCCCACACTTATCCCTGTTTTCTGTTTCTAGCTGAGCATTTTATGATTCTATTTCATCTCTAAGTATTTGTATGCTTATCACTTATTTTAAAATGCTTTAATTTCTATTTTACGTGTGTTTTGCCTGCATCTTTGCCTGTGCACTGTTTACATTCAGTGCCCACAGGGCACTGAAGAAGGCATCGGATCCCCTAGGACTGGAGTTAAATAAGCCTCCGTGTGGGTGCTAGGAAGTGATCCTGGACCCTCTGGAAAAGCTCCCAGTGCTCCTGAACCCTGAGCTGCATCTCCGTCCCCAGACAGACACTTTAGTCTTGTCTCTCTTCCTTCCTTCCTTCCTTCCTTCCTTCCTTCCTTCCTTCCTTCCTTCCTTTTTTTTTTTTTTTTCCTTCACATTTCTTTGTGTAGTCCTGGCTGTCCCGGAACTAGCTCTGTAGAGCAGGCTGGCCTCAGACTCACAGAGGTCGACCTACCTTTGTTTCCCAAGTGCTGGGATTAAAGGTCTTAGTGGTGACTTCTCAGGTGGTTAGACACAGTTGCTACAGGGTAGGGAAGCAGATGCTGAGACTCATAGCCAAACTTTGGGCAGAGTGCAGGGAATCTTATGAAAGGAGGGGGAGATCGAAAGACCTGGAGGGGGTAGGAACTCCACAAGGAGAGCAACAGAACCAAAATATCTGGGCCCAGGGGTCTTTTCTGAGACTGATACTCCAACCAAGGACCATGCATGGAGATAACCTAGAACCCCTGCACAGATGTAGCCCATGGCAGCTCAGTGTCCAAGTGGGTTTCATAGTAATGGGAACAGGGACTGTCTCTGCTCTTTGATCACCTCCACCTGAGGGGGGGGAGCAGCCTTACCAGGCCACAGATGAAGACAATGCAGCCAGTCCTGATGAGACTTGATAGGCTAGGGTCAGATGGAGGGGGAGGAGGACCTCTCCTATTAGTGGACTGTGGGAGGGGCATAGGAGAGAAGAGGAAGGGAAGGTGGGATTGGGAGGAGATGGGGGAGGTGGCTACAGCTGGGATACAAAGTGAATAAATTGTAATTAATATAAAAAATAAAAATTAAAATACCCCCCCAAAAAAAACAAAAACAAAAAACTCAGGTGTTTATAAGTTGCTCCAAGCAAGTGTGGGGAACTAAACTCAGTTCTGTGCAAGGGCAGTGTATACTCTTATCTGCGGTACCAACACTTTGCCTTCCACCAGTAAAGCTGCTTTATAAGTCATAATTAAGATTCGGAAGAGAAATACATAGTACTTAAAACAACAGTGTATATAAACAATGTTGATAAAATAAAACTAAGAAAGATTTTCTAAGAAAGGCAGCAAAGATTTTCTTGGCAAGAAGAAACTTTCTCAAGTCATTTACAAATATGCTTGTGGATTTTAAGCAGTTGAATTTTAATTGGGTAAATGCAATTATGTTTTCTTTTTTAATTTTATAAATTAGTTTATTTTTAAATTGAATGTAATTTTTTTCATACACTTTATTCTGATTGTGATTTCCTCTCCCTCATTTCCTCCCAAATCCTTCCCACCTCTCCACCCATGCAATTCTAAGCCTTCTTTCTTTCTTTAGAAAACAAAAGGCCAATAAACAAACAAACAAACCAGAGTAAAATTAAGCAAACACACCAACAGGGAAAAAACATAACCAAGCAGAAACAAAAAAATCACAAGCATATGTGAAAGAGAGCGGGTCTATACACAAACACACACAGACAGACACACACACATGCACACAAATGTGCAGGCGCACACACATACATACACACAAACCCACAAATCCCATAAAAACACAAAATTGGAAACCATAATGCATAAGCAAAAGACAAATAAGACAGAATTGCCCAAACGAAGCAATATGAAGCCGCAACAACAAAAACCTACACAGAGCCCACAGAGTTGTTTCGTATCGGCCATCTACTGCTGGCCACACTCCCTTTAGTGTGCTTTCTCTACCCAGGGACACTCTATTGGAGAAAAGCAGGTTTTCCTTCATGTGCTATTGCCAATTGGAGACAGCGTTGGGGTTAGGAATGGAGACTCGTGTCTGTACCTCTCAGTGTCGGGGCCCCATCTGGCTTGGACCTGGGCAGGCCCTGTGCAGGTGCCATAGTGTCCGTGAGTTCACCTGTGCTTCAGTCCTGCTACCTTGCTGCTACCTTGCTGCCTACTGTCCCTCCCCACCAGCGCTTACAAATGTTGTGCCTTCTCTTCAGCACAGTTCCTGAGCCCAGGATAGAGGAGTTTAATGACGACTTCTCATTAGGACTGAGTGTTCCAAGGTCTCTCACTCTGCATGTTGCCCGGTTGTGAGTCTCTGTGTATCAACTAGGGAGGAAATTTCTCTGATGATGGCAGCACATGGCACTGTAGCAGAATGTTGTTAGGAGTTATTTTACTGTGATGGTCCTTGAGCAGAACAATAGCATGTGGTTTTCTGCTGTCAGGTTCTTGGCCCCTGAACTTTATCAGGCGTGGGCTCCATCTCGTGGACTGGGCCTTCAATCCAGTCAGATGGTTGTTGCTCAGCCCCACAACGTTTGTGCCCCTGTTACACCGGTGTATCTCGCAGACAGGTCACTGTTGTAGACAGAAGAGTTAGTTTTTAGCTTCCAGAGTAGTGGACAGAGTAGCTTCCAGGAGCACGGACACTGGTCTGTAGACACGGGGGCTCTAGGTCAGCCCCAGCTTTTCTCCGTGTTCAATGAGATATGCAGGTGTTGTCTTAGCAGGAGGTCCTTACCATCAGTTCATGGAGAGCAATCAATAACCTTGGCAAACAGCCTGAACTGTTTCTCGGGGCATTCCCATGGGACCCTTTTTGGCCAACAACTCAATTAGATGTAACTGTTGCGGGCACTGGAGGCTTCACTTGGTAGGAAAAAAATGTCTAATTTGGGTGTTGTCTCTCCAATTATTTGGTGATTCCATTTAGATTTCTTTCATATATGTATATAAAAGAATTTTAAAGAAGTCTCAAGAAGCTGCAATCTGTTTCCAAAGGCTCCGTCAAATGGCCCCTCGATATTAGCTCACCCCTGTGAGCAGTCCGTCCACATGGCAGACGCTTAAAAACATGACTGAATGTGTAACCCTGTCCCTAGGCTGTCACTAAATATGGTCATCATCCTCTTTCTTGATTCATCCGAGGGCCGTGAGAGAGCAGCTTCATGTATGGGTTGCCTTTCCTGCCTCCCTCATGTCTTTCTTCTATTCCAAATATTTGTAGTCCTCGTGTGGGTGTCGGTGTCTGTGTGTGTATTGTATGTGGAAGCCAAAGTCAATGCTGGCTGGCAGTTCTCAGGCATACCATCTCCCCTGGGTTTTTTTGAGACATGGTCTCTTGTTGGCTAGACTGTCTGGCCAGTGAGGCCCAGAAATCTACTTGTTCCCCTTCCCCCGTGCTGGGATTATAGCACATGCCACCAGATCCAGCTTTATTTTTATTTTTATTTTTATTTTTATTTTTATTAAATATGGGTTCTGGGGTTAAAACTCAGGTCCTTTTGCTTGTGTGCAAATCATTTTACAAACTGAGCTGTTTTCCTTAGCTCCATTGAAAAATTTCAGTTTTTTTTTTTTTTTTTTGGTCATATGTATGTGTGCATGATGTATGTTTGTATCCACATGTGTATGGATTTAAGTATGTGTGAACAGGTGTGAGTGTACACATATACACACATGTAGAGCCCAGTATTGTTGTTGGCATCTTCGAGGCTGGGTGTCTCAGGTGACTTCAGAGCTCTCTGACTGGCTGTTCTAGCAGGCTGCTTTGAGATGCTCTGCCTCTGCTTGCCAAGGGTTGCCAGCAGCTGCAGCGACTCTTGGCTTTTCATGTGTGTGGAGGATCCGGACTCTGGTTCTCACACTTGCTATGTCGAGTGGTTCATCCCGCACCGTCTCTCCAGTCCTACCTCTTGGTCGTCGCCTCCTCCCTCTTCTCCTCCAGGTCCCACCCTCCCTCCCTGTTTCCTCTATTCCCTCTCCCCTACTCCTCAGAGAAAGGGAGCACCCCCTTACTCACCCACCCAGCAGTGTTTGCAACTCTTGACACAGAACAACTCTCTAGGAGAAAAAAAGCTGTTTAGCTCAGGCATCTAATAAGTTCTGGCTCCAAAGAGGAAACTCTGCGTAGGCTTGCCTCCATACCCTCTCCTCTTGTAGCTGACAGGCATGCTCTAGAATAAAGAAACCTCTGAAATTTCCTTGAAATGTCTGGGCAGGGACATGCCCTGATGATAAGGAAGTTCTGTCCACCACAGACTGGTCCATGCTTTCCTGAAGTGGCCCGACTTCCTGATTCAGATAGACTCACAAAGGGACAGCGCCTCCGAGCAAACGTAAGTTAAAAAAAATCAGGAGTTACAGATGCCTGTGGGAAACCCATGGAAAAGAGCAATATGATGATATAGAAAAAGTAAAAGACACTTTTTATGGGCTTTGCTTGTTAGCTATGTTTATTCAAAAATATGCTCACGTACCTCATCTTTCTCTTTATTATTAATGTGTGTGTGTGGGGGGCATGCAGAAGTAGAGGCTGGAGGACAACTTTGGGCACTAGGCTTCGGGACACCGTCCAGCTTCTTTGAGACAGCTCTATCACTGGCTTGGGACTAACTAGGCTAGACTCACAGGCCATGGAACCCGGGATCCCCCTGCCCCCACCTCCTCAGCTGGGATTGCAAGCCCGTATTCTAACCCCTAATCATCAGACACGGCTTTTAGGTGGCCTTGCTTTGGTAGACATGACAAAAGAAGTTCCTTTTGAGTTTTCCTGCAATAAGAAGGCCAAGCTAGGCAACCGGAAACGAGAAAGAAGAAAAAAAAAGGTTTCTGGGAAGATGGCTCGTTGGTAAAGTGCTTCATGAAGAGCATGAAGATCTGAGTTCAGGTCTCCAGCACACACACACAAAAGATGCCATGGGAGTGTGTACCTGTAACCCTAGCCCTCCGGAGGCAGAGACAGCAGAATCCCAGGAGCCTGAAAGTCAGCTGTTGTTTCTGGATGGAAGGGGCTTGTGTCAGGAAATAAGAAATGATAGAGGAAAACAGTCTTTACTGACCTTTGGCTTCCATATGCACTCACCTGCATTCACACAAACACACGTATACCAGAAACAAAAACAAAAAAGAAAGAAAGTTTCTGATCAGTATTTCAGATTCATTTATCTTCCTAATAGTGCTACCTAGCCCTGTGCGCTGAGGCTCCGGAGGCTCCTGACTTTGCTTGCTCACTCCAAGGTCTGACGCACAATTCTTAGGAGCTTCATTGCCGTGTTAACTTTGAACCTTCAAAGCAAAACAGCTTCCCCTCCCGCTTGACTGCTCGCCGCTCTCCACACACAGCAGGCTTGGCCACCACTGAAGAAAATGAAATAACTTTTTTTTTTATGTGAGCACTAAGCATCAAAAGGACCAACTGCCTACTGAGTAGTGTTCGAAGACCAGCTTTAAAAATTAAGAGAGGGAGGAAAGCCAAGGTTTTGGCCCAGCAAATGGTTGCGAGAAACTTCAGTCGTCACGGGGCGCTTCTGGGCTCCTGCGATGAGTCTTGTGCTTGTTCTATTCACTGTGGTCAGCTCCAGTCTTCTTTGGCTCTAGGGGAAATGGAGTTAGCTGAGGCCACTCTGATGAGCTGACGCCAGGGAAGAGACGCGGCTCCCCTGTGGGAAGAACTGGGTGAACTATGTGTGGTTAGGAACGTGGAGTGTTTTCCACAGAGCAGAAAGGAGCCACAGGAGCAGCTGGATTAGTCTGGCTTTTGTCACCCGTTAAACCCTCTTTGTCTTCCATGAGGCATTCTCTGTTTTCCATTGGTTCTGGCCTGTGGTGGGCACTGGCTGGGACCTCACTCCTCCCACGCTGGCCTTTCTGCTTCCCTCTCTTGTCCAAGCGCCAAGTCTTTGCCATAACACCTGTCTGAGCCCATCAAACACAACCCTCTCTTGCTTTGTGTTTTCCTCCTTCCTTTCTCTCGCTCTTTCTCTTCCCTTGAGCATTCCCTCCAGCCCTAGCAGTAACCAAAACTATACATGTGAATATCTTGTCTTTTACTCCTGTGAGAGGTGAATGCTCCCGGTTTATAACCACACGAATAGATTAGAAAACCCCGAAGCCAAGGCTGTGAAGATGACATATTCGCATTACAAGCGTGACAGCTTGAGTGTGGTTCTTACAGTGGATGTTTTTAAGAAAAGCAGGAGAGGGCTGGTGGTGCTGGGAAGGTGGCTGCAGCCTCGCCTTACACCTAGGGCTCCCTGGGACTCGCCTGGTGACAGAAAAGAACCCAACTCCCGAATGCTGTCCTCTGACCTCCACACAAGTACTGTGGCACACACATGTCCACCCACACATAATAGAGAAAAATATGTAGATAACAGAATTGGTGTTGGTTTTTGAAAGCTGGAATGCTGGGGCATGCTTGCAATCCCCATGCCAGGGAGGTAGAAAGAGGAGGCTCACTGGCATGTCTGTGAGTTCAAGGCCAGTGAGAAACCCTCAAAAAAACTAGGTGATGACACCTCTGGAGCCACATCTGAGGCTGCTCTTGGCCTTCACACAGAGTGCGTGTATTCCGAACCCATACACACAGCTCCCCCCACGAACACATGCACATCACACACATATGTACCCATATGTACATGCACACATATGCACACACATGTGCACACCACACTACATAGAGCAAGCAGATTAAAGTGGCAAATGGGAGAACAGACATGCTAAGAGTTGCCCGGGGTCTTAGACGCGGTGTCCCAGCGTCTGAGCCCTCTGCGCCCTGTACAGCCCCGTGGCAGAGGCAGCACTGCACAGCTGGGCTTCAGAACACGGGATCTTGTTCCTCCAAGCGCAACTGATCGACAAGACACTCCAGGCAGCAGATGTCCTGAGGAGCGGCGCGCAGACAGAGACGAGGCAGGTTAACCGGATGAGGCTTTGCAGTGGGAGGTGAAGTGGAAAGGCTTCTGGCTAAGAGAGTAGCAGGAGGCGTTAAGCGAGGCATCTGAATAGGAGCTAGGACTCAGAGGGGAGGTGCAGAACAGAGCAGGGACGGGAAGACCCTGCCAGTGAGGGTCTTATTGCTGCCTTGGCAAGAACTACTGTCCAGTTCAGCCTCTGTGGGGCCTGTGCTCTCAAAAGTTCACATTCTGGGCTGGGGAGGTGGCTCAGAGGGTTAGAGTTCATGCCATGACAGGTTGAAGACCTGAGTTTGGAGTCTTACTACCCAAGTAAAAGGCTGGGTTTAATGCTGGGCAGTGGTGATGCACGCCTTTAATCCTAGCACTCAGGAGGCAGGGGCAGGAGGATCTCTGCCTGGTCTACAGACAAGAGTTCCAGGACAGCCAGGGCAACCCACAGAAACCCTGTCGTGTGTGTGTGTGTGTGTGTGTGTGTGTGTGTGTGTGCATGTGTGTGCATGCGTGTGTGTGTGTGTGTGTGTCTGAGAGAGAGAGAGAGAGAGAGCGCTGGGCTTAGCCATGCTTTCTCCTAACCCCAAAGCTGGGGAGGTAGTGGAGGAAAGAGGGTTGTCGGGGTTTGCTGGCTGACAAATGGTAAGCTCCAGTTTGAGTTGAGGGAGCCTGTCTCAAGGAGGATGGGTGGAGGGTGACAGAGTAGCCCTCAGTGGTCTTCTTTGGCCCATGAGTGGGCACACATGGGTATAGGCATCTGCACCACGCGCCACGCACAGACACACAGACACACACAGACACACACAGACACACACAGACATACAGACACACAGACACGCACAGACACACATAGACACACAGACACGCACAGACACGCACAGACACACAGACACGCACAGACACGCACAGACACGCAGACACAAACTTGATGAATTCTTTCTTTTAGCAGTGTGCTCCTTACTGGATATGCCTTTCCTACACTACCCCAATAGATAGACATGGTGGTTTTTTTTTTTTTTTTTTTTTTAATAAAAGCGTTTAGGGGAAATTCCAGTTGCACTGGTTGTGCATGCTGCTGATGGCAGGAAAATCAGGAACCCTCACCTCCTACAGCCTTGTTACCCAAGGCCATTATGACTACAGGCATCGCTTTGTAAGGTCTGAGGCAGATGGTTGAGAACAGAGCCCAAGCTCACACCAACAAACTCTCTTCTTGGATTCTTCTTATAATTTTAAGAGTTTAAAAAAACTAATATATTAGTACGATAATACTAACCATACAGAATAATGTATTTCATTATGACACTTTCATACATGTTTAATACATATGTAACATATTTCAATCAGATTTACCCCATCACACCCTCTCTTGTTAGCACACACTCCTACAAATCCTCTCATCTTCTTAACAAGTTCCCCTTCTACTTTCATATTGTCACTGGTGTGTGTGTGTGTGTGTGTGTGTCACTGGGTTTCATTAGGATACTTAAAGGAGTGTGGAGGTTTGAATAAACACTGACCCCTTGGACTCAGGGTGGGGTGTTATTGGAGGTGTGGCCTTGGTGGAGGAAGTGTGTCACTGGGACCTGGCTTTCGGGTTTCAGAAGCTCAGGTAAGTCCCAGTGGCTCTTTCTCTTCCTGCTGCTTGCTGATTCTGACGTAGAACTCTTAGCTATCTTTCTAGCACTGTGTCTGCTTGCATGCCTCCATGCTTCCTGCATTGATGAGAATGGACTAAACTTCTGAACTGTTAGCCAACTCCTATTAAGAGTTTTCCTTTATAGAGTTGCTGTGGTCATGGTGTCTCTTCACAGCAACCGAAACCCTAACTAAGACAAGAAGCATGAGTGAAGGTTTGTTCTGCGAGCACATGTATCACCAAGAAAAGCATCTCTTTCTCCCTCAGCCTCTACTAAGTGCACATCAATCCTCAACAGTGTGCAAAGCCCTGTTATGGTAGCTTTTATTTGTTTGTTACCCAAGAGAAAAGTGTTCTTTGAGGGAAAGCCCCAGGAAGACATTCCCTTATGTCTTGGTTAGGTCTGGGTTAAATGCATCTTCCTGGGCCAGCCAACAAAGAAGAAGATGGGAATTAGCTTCTTGCCATAGACACATTGTGATTCAGGACAATGGGATGTTGTTAGTCAGAAGAATGTTGCAGGGCTGTTATGTAGGCAGCCAACGGTCACACAGCTTAGGTGTAGGAACAAATGATTATTTTTTCTTTTTGGTAAGCTTTTAAAGATTTATTTTTCACTTGTGTGTGTGGCTGTGTGTGTGCCACAAGCATGTGTCTTTAGAGGGGTGGAGAGCTCCAGTCTCCTGGAGCAGGAGTTAAATGTGGCTGTGGGCCATCCGATGTGATTATTGGGAACCAAACTCTGTTCTCTGAAAGACAGCAAGTTCTCTTAGCCACGGAGCCATCTCTCCAGACCCTCTTTTTAAATTAAATTAAAAAAAATTAAACACAGGGTTTCATCTTGCCCAGGCTGGGCTTCAACTTCCTATGTAGATGAAGGTGACCCTGAACACGTTGTCTTTCTGTCCTGACCTCTCTAACATATTGGGCAGTAAACACCACCATGAGTCCCTCTAGAAATAGCCTCTAAGATGGATCTTTGGATGCAAGATAGGCTCAAACCCTGTGGAAGGCCCATTGCCTAAAGAAACATGATGACTAAATGCAATGTGGTGGTCATGATGCAATCCCTGAACAGGAAAAGGAAGTAGCTGAGCACAAAGGAAATCTAAACAACAGTAGGCCAGTTGACAGCAGTGCGCTGCTGTTATTTGTAGCAGTGAGGTTGGGGATGCAGCTGGGTTGGCAGAGAGCTTGGCCAGCACGCACAGCACTCTGACGCTGCTCTCCCAGCATGGTGTAAAGCATCCACGGGGTCTCACTCCTGCAGTCTCTGGGGAGGTGAAGGCTGGAGCATCAGAAATTCCAGGTCATCCTTTGCTATCTGGGGGATCTGAGGCCAGCCTAGACTAGGGATCCTGTCTTAAAACAAGCTAGGAAACAAACAAGCAAGCAAACAAACACACCACCACAAAAAACACCCAGCCTAGTGTAAAGCATTAGTAATGGAGGAAATGGAATGGAGGGTACATGCTAACCGAAAAATCTTCTCCACTTTTCTGTGTATCAGAAACAGGGGACTGGGAAAGGCATGGGGGAGATGAGAGAGGGAGGGTGGGGCTGGGAGGAGATAAGGAAGGTTCTACAGCAGGGATACAAAGTGAATAAATTATAATAAATAAATTAATAAAAGAATTAATAATCACTATATAGTACTCTTAGAAGTTTGAGTTTTAACTACATATTAAAAGGGGGATAGCTTGTGAGTCAGTGAGGTTGCTGTTAAAAAGAAACAGTTCTATAAAACAAAGTTTCTTACATTGAAGAAAAAACAAACTGGAAGAAGAAGGGGCAGGTAACAGGATTGAGTTACCTGACCCAAAAGTTAAATTGCCATGGAGGTCCAACGAAAACCTTGGACTCTGGTGGGACTCTGGAGAGTGTTACCCACCATTTTTCCAATGCCAAACCAAGCTGTCCCAGCTTGCAGCTACTGAGCCTTGCTCAGCTAGTGAATGCAAACCATGCCGAGAAGGTTCCACTTAGGCAAAGTGGTTCTTTTTAATCAAGGGTGACCATGAAAATGCCGACAGCTGGCAGCCATCTGTTGGCTACAGGTTTTGCATCTGGAAAGTAAGTCTGTCCGTGGCGGGGGATCTGAGAGGTATCAGTCTGTGCTCGTCACACTCATCGGTCTTCCGCTATCTATGACCTCTGTGGTAGATGGGGATGGGACTTAGGTCCATCTGCAGGAGGGAGTCATTGCCTCAACGGCTGCAGAGGAAGCCATTCTGACACCGGAAGGGCAGAGAGGTAGGAGAGACTTTGGGGAGAGTGCCCGGCCAACTACCAGAGGCTCCTCAGGGTCACGGGGTACCTGAGAGTATAGGCATGACGTCAGAATTTCCAAGAACTACTCTACAGGAGCCACAGATGAGGACTACTCATGAATTGCCTTTATTCTAAGATTAGATGCTCTAGTTGGTTGCTTGAAACCCTAAATACACTAGTTCTGTGTTTAGAAATAGTGACAGGCCTCCTAGTAAACCCATGAAAGACCGCAAGCTATCAGACGTGTCATGTGATTTCAGAGTTATCAATTACTTTCTTTGCATCATCTATCTATCTATCTGTCTGTCTGTCTGTCTATCTATCTATCTATCTATCTATCTATCTATCTATCTATCCATCCATCCATCCATCCATCCTTCCTTCCATCCATCCATCCACCCACCCACCCATCCATATGAGTAGCAGGGACTGAGCTCAGGGCCTTTCGTGCTAGGCAGATACTCTACCACTGAGCTGCGTACCCAGTCCTCAACTGCTCCTTTTTTTTTAAAGAAAAATTTTTAGAAGAACATTTTACAGCATAGGTCTGATTTCTTTTTGCACATGAAGCCATTAACTCACATGGGACGAGCTCCGGTAGCTCAGGCACCCTCCTGTTCTCACGAAATGTGATTCTCAGGGTGAAGCAGCTGGTGTTTCTCTTGAACCCAGGTGTCTTTCTCTCCGGCTTCCTTTTGCTGATTGCTTTTTTCCCCCTGTTTCTGGAAGCTGTCCGGGCTCTCAGAAAGCTCGGTGTACTCAGTCTGCACTTTAATTCTCTTGGGAGGACTCTGGCCCTTAAGCTGCTTGTTTGCAACGATGGCCACAGCAGGCCGAGTGACGTTGACTCTTTCACCTCTGCTGTGAAAAATATGGAGTGCTTCACAAATCTGCTTGTCACCCTTGCACAGGGGCCTTGCTAATCTTTGCATTGTTTTGATTTTTAGTGTATGTGGTGCTAAGGCGAGCATTCAACTGTTCTTTATGAAGTCATTTCTTCACAGAAGATGCAAAGGGGTATGACCCACTGTACATGGTCTGGGATGGATCTGATCAGGAGATGCCAACACCTTATCACTTTGTTTCGGAAGAGAAATCAAGTAATTTAGCCCTGGAGCTCATTCCAGAGTGGCTGCTTTTTAATCCTTTTAAAGCATTATTATTATTTTTGTTTTGTTTTGTCAAAAGATGGGTCTCTAATAACCATCCACAAAGAATCAAGACTACTCTCCCAAAGACAGAAAAGTAAAAACATAAAAGCACTCTAACTTGGAAGCTTTTTATTTTAAAAGAGATTTCTGTCTTTAGTTCTCTGTGTGAGTACATGCACATGTTTGTGAACACAGGTGAGGCGACCTGTAGAGGCCAGATCCTTAGAACTGGAATTGTTTTGATCCCCCTACCGTGGGTACTGGGAATCGGAACTCAGGTCCTTTGCAAGAGCAGGATTAGCTCTTAACCCTGGGATATTTCTCTTTCCGACCCCTAGAGCCATTAAAAATATCTCTGATGTCACAACAAGGAACTAAAACTGAATCAGGTTCAGTGACACGCGTCAAAGTTTCACATAGACTCAATGGCAGACAACACAGGCTAGGGATCAATACTTTTTTTTGGCTGAACTTGATAAAAAACTTTATACTTTTAAATTTTTAAATAGGGTATATTTTACTTTTCTGAAGCACATCAGCTGTTGCCCAGTCTCCTGCCCCCAAAAAATCAGGCAAAGGCAAGCATCACGCCCTGAGCCCGTCTTGGTATGTATCCCTCTATCGAGAGAATGACCTAGATGACTGTTCTTATGTCCAAAGCTTAGCCAGTAGTTCCGTTAGTTAAAAGTGCTCCCTGCTCTTCCAGAAGACACACATTTGCTTTCTAGCACTCATGTCCAGCTCTCAGGTTCCCGTGCTTCCATCTTCATGGGTTCCTCTTTTGACTCTAATGGCACCTGCACAAATGTGCCATGCACACACACACACACACACACACACACACACACACACACACACACACACACAGTAAAAAACAAAAACAGAAGTGGTGGTGCCAGGCAGGCTGTGGAGGCACACGCTTTTAATCCCAGCACTCGGGAGACAGAGGCAGTGGGTCTATAGGACTACAAAGCCAGCCTGCTCTACACAGAGAAACCTTATCTCGAAAAACTAGAAAAAGAAAGAAAGAGAGAGGAGAGGAGTGGTGCTATCTGTATTATTCAAGAAAAATCAACTCTCTGCCCTTAACATTACTTCAGTGTCTAACACAACAATCGCCATTGTTACTGTCCTCTGCTCAGCTTCTTGACAGACTCAGCATGGTCTCATGTGCATGTAGGAGGCTGGGCTCAGGCTGACCCTGCTTTCAGCTTTAACCAGCCACCAGCCAGCTGTGAGTCTAGAAAACAAAGGCTAAATGTACATTTCTAAACTCTTAGCCTCATGTTCTTTCCTTCTCCCTCAACCCCTCCGCAAATGGAGCAGTCCCTCCTGGTTACCCTTGATTCTCTTCAAGCCTTTCCTGCCTCCTTGATATAGATTGGCTGCTGTGAAGAACCGTGTGGCTTGGCCCTTGAGCTGAGACCTGGCCCCTGTGACCACCAGCAAGGCTTTCGTGGAAGGGCTGTTTTTTATAAATAGTGTGAAGATGTGGGGGAAAAGCTTGTTCCCTGCTGTCTGATCTCTGCCTTGAAACCAACTGGGAGAGGGTTGGCTGGAACTGGGCTGACCATCGCTACTCCAGAAACGAGCATGTGTGAGGAGACAAGTCAGCACTCCGAGGACAGCAGGGCCTGCAGTCTGTAGAGCATGGCCCCGCCATTGCACAGCATGGACCCCGGTGCTGCTCACCATGACCCTTGCTATGCGAAGGGGCAGGCATTGGGGCTTCTTTCTTTGCCCTTTCTCTTTCCTTGTTTCTCACCCCCTTCTCCCTTCTTTCTTTCTTTCCTCTTTCTCTTCCCTTCCTCTTCCCTTCCCTCCCCTCCTCTCCCCTTCCTCTTCCGTTCCTCCTCCTCCTCTTTTCTCCTTCCTCCTCCTTCTCCTTCCTGCCTCATTCAGTGGGATGGAACCCAGCGCCTTGCTTGTAGGCAAGTAATACCCATTGAGCTTTGTTCCTAACCTTATACTCTCCCCTTCTTATGGCCAAAGCCACATTTTAAGTTTCGTGTGCCCCAATATACCTATGAATGAAGCTCAATACAAAAGCATAAGCTTTCTTAAACATCACAAGATTTTTAAAGCTTATTTTGTAACTTGCCTGAGCAGTTACACTCTTGAGTGTGTGTATATATGTATACATACATGTAGATGTGTATGTACACATGTACACACATATGTGTGAATAGGTATGTATATACGCACACACACATATCTACACACACACACTTGAGTGGGAGTTTAGAGATGACAGGTCACACACACCTGCAAGGCCTTTGGACGGTGGTAGCACCTGAAAAGTGACGATCCCTAAAGCTACTTAAAAAATCCTTTAAAAAAAGTTATCACGTTACTTATTTGTATGTGTCGGGCCTGTGTGTGCATCAGTGCGCATGTGGAAGGCAGGGCCCAGTCTGGGCGAGTTGGCTCTCTCTTCCCACCATGTGGCTTCTGGATAAAACTCAGGTTCCTGGGCTTGGTGCACCTGCCTTGCCCACCTCGCCTCACCAGCCCTAAAGCCTTTTTTTCTTCTTTTACTAAAATCAACTGGATTAAATATTTTCTCTACTGCATACTCAGGGGCTTTGTTTTCTGTCCTGTATTTGCTAGCAGAGGTGTGTAGCACCCGTTTTTAAACTCTGTTTTATTTATTTATTATTCCTAAGTAGGAGAGAGAAGGTTAGTGGGGAGAGAGGGAGCAGACCCCTTTACTTCTCCTGGCTGTTTAGGGCTGAGGGGTTCTTTTAGGGCTATGCCAATCTCTGTCCACAGCAAACGCAGCCAGCAGGCTCCTCCAAGCTGAGCCCCGAAGCGTTTCTCTGCATCTGCCTGCCACTCAGCGACACTGCACACATCATACTTCGTCTTTCTCTGAGCTCTGGAATTCACATCCTCCCAGCCCCAGACCACGCCCCCTCCATGCTGCATGAGGCCCGAGGCAGGCCGTTACCAGCTGGCAAAAGCGACACCCTGCAGGAGACAATCACCAGGCATGGACAAACTATAGCCCAACTAAAATCCCACACTGGAATTAAAACGAAAACACCTTTATATAATATAACTGAGTTTTTAAAGAAGCCCAAGCTTTCATTACGAGGTGTTAAAGAATGGTGAGATAACGATAAAGCCGATTAACAGGAGAAAAACTGAGGAAATTACAATTTCAGGATAACTCATATTTTGATGAGGTCAGGCACATTCAGGATGGTATGGCCATAGACATGACTCACACTTAGGTACTCAGACAATAATCATGAGGAAAGTCTGCTGAGAGCAGGGTCACCAGAGTGGGGCGGTCCCCTTTCTCATCTGATCTAGAAACCTGAGGCAGCACCAATGAGCAGGAGTTTCAAAAGAACTCAGCAAGCTCGAGATGCTGCCCCTCTCTGGGCCGTGGATGGCTGCTCGGGACAGGGGCAGACATTTTCTTCAGTGGTGTCGTCACTCTAAGTTGTACACGCTCCTGTTAATAACCCCTTGGATTCAGGAACGTGGCTGCTCTTTCCAAAGTCCAGAGCAGAGCTGGAAAGACTCAGCAGGCCATGGTGCGACACGTGTGAAGCCATTTTTGAGCCGGTTCTCAGGCAAGTGTTGTTCATCACCATCAAGTCATATGTGGGACATGATGATGCCGTCACCGTGCCCCAGTGTCTCTGGCCTTGCTCTCTTTGAATTGCTGTAAATAATGGGGCTTTCCGTAAACACACCATGACCACAGATCCCTGTTTGACTAACACAGCCCTGTGCTCTGGGAGCTCTTCCTGTCAGTTGTCTTTCCTCTCACCTCAAAGACTCAAAGCTGTGTAGCGCTCCCCTCCCCTCATCCCCTCTCAGCTCTGGCTGCCCTCAAGCTTAATATCCATCTCCTCAATGCTGACTTGCAGTCATATCCCGCCACACCTAGAGTATATGGTGCGGAGAATGGAGCCTGTGGTCTCCTGCAAGTCAAACACCCTATTGACAGAGCCACAGCCTCACTCCCCACCCCCATGCCCTGTTGACTCATGGTTTTTAGGTAATAATTTAAAAAATAGATAAGGTAGTCAATGATGCCAAGCAAACAAGATTACATCAAACTGGCATTTCTCACCTTGTGCTCGTACTGTTTTCTTTGCAGTCTCATATACATGGGTGGATGTAAATCCCCTCCCTCTGCTGGCCTGCATCTCAGTTCTCACATTCTAACCCTAAATCAGAGAAGAAATGGCAGTTGCTCTTGAGTTTAGCACAAATGTAGAAATTTAAGCCAGAGAGGCCAGCAGCAGTGGAAGGTGGCAGAGACTGACCCTTCGAGGCTTTCACACCGTGGGCTTTCCTCCCTCATGACCTGTGAAATGGGACAACACCCCTTAATGATCTTAAGATGCTATGATAGTCTGAATTCTGCTAGGATGTGTGAGTGTGTGTGTGTGTGTGTGTGTGTGTGTGTGTGTAATATGAAATAAATTTTAAGGTGAATCCCTTGTAACTTCAAAGGGATTTTGGGTACTTGCTCTTCTACCATAATGTATTCTTTAGTCAAGATGCATTTTGAACAATTCTCATTGTCTTCCCCTAGTGTCAAGTTGTATTAAAATAGCGAAGCATGTCATTGTGTGTGACATGAAATCATACTTAGAATACCACTGAAGCCAAATCCTTCATTTTGAAAAGTTTTATCATTTGTTATTTCATTACTTATTCTATCTCATTTTATTTCAGAGAGAGCACCTCATGTAGCCCAGGCTGATTTTGGACTCAGTAGGTACCTGAAAGTAACCTTGAACTCCCAATCTTCCTGCCTTCACCCCTTAAGTGATGGGGACAAAGGCCACGATTGGCACACCTGGTTGAGTCAGTTGGACATATTGGACAAGTCCTTTTCCAGCTGAGCTGCACTGCAGCCTAAGGAATTTTAAATGCATGCTACATGTGTATAGTGAAACAGGAATTTGTTTAAAATATAGACATAGCACAAACATTTTTTTATTTTTCTCATCCATCATTGTCAGTTGGTATAAAGTATTGGAATTGTATAATAAAGCTTATGAAGCTCCTGCCAGCTTGTGGCTAAGAAGTCAGGAATTCTTCCATAGTATTAGTAACTAGCATTAAAAAATAAGTTCTGGGGCTGGGGAGATGGCTCAGAGGTTAAGAGCACTGGCTGTTCTTCTAAAGGTCCTGAGTTCACTTCCCAGCAACCACAGGGTGGCTCACAACCATCTATAGTGAGATCTGGTGCCCTCTTCTGGTGTGCAAGCACACATGCAGGTATAATGCTGTATACATAATAAATAAATAAATAAATCTTAAAAAAAAAAACAACAGTTCTGAACTGAGCCTGGCCAGCTGTCAGATATGTACTGGTACTGAGATGACAGGCAAGAGGATCTGGAGTTCAGAGTCATCTTTGGTTACATAGTGAGTTTGAGCACAGCCTGTGCTACACAGACCTTGACGAAGAAGAAGAAGAAGAAGAAGAAGAAGAAGAAGAAGAAGAAGAAGAAGAAGAAGAAGAAGAAGAAGAAGAAGAAGTGGAGGAGGAGGAGGAGGAGGAGGGGGAGGGGGAGGGGGAGGGGCCTAGCCTTGTACTAAGTACTTTACAGAACACAAAAGAAGCTAGTTGGTGATGGTGGTGGTGATGGTGAAAGTTTCTGTGTCAAACAAGGGCCTACCATGTCCCAGCTGATTGTCATACCTGCCATCACTTCTGATTTCTACAAGGAGAAGAAAATGCCACGAGCAGGGTGGGCTGTTCAGTTGATGAAGTGCTTGCTGTGAAACTGTGAGGGCCTGATCAGTCCCTAAATCTGTGATTAGGTTGAGCATGGTGTGTCTGCTCTCCATCCTTAAAAAGAGGGAATGTGCACCCAGTCTGCCTCTCTCTGCCGCTGTCTCTCTGTCTGTCTGTCTGTCTCTCTCTCATGTGTATGTGGAGGCCAAAGGACAACCTTGAGCATTATTCTTCAGACACTTTTGGTTGAGACAGGATCTCTCATTGACCTGAAACTTCACTCAGTAGGCTAGGCTAGCTGACCAGCAAGCTCTAGGGATCTGTCTGTCCTCCTCCACCACCACCCTGCATCACTATCACTGATTACAGGTATGTGCTGCCATACCTGGCTTTTTACATGTTTTTACAAAGTAAATGCTTTACTGACAGGGCCATCTTCTTAGCTCTTCCAGTAAGGTGTGTGTGTGTGTGTGTGTGTGTGTGTGCGCGCACGTGCGCACAAGCCTGTGTGAGTATGTGTGTGTGAATATTATTGTATATATGGATACTATGTGTATGATGTATGTGAGAGCAGGAGCATGCAAATCACAGTCTACAGTATGCACGTGGAGGTCAGAGGACAACTGTTGGGAGTTGGCTCTCTCCTCCTACCCTGGGATTTAGGGTTTGAACTCAGGGTGTCAGGCTTGTACAGCTGAGGCATCTTCCTGGCCCAACCCTCAGTGAGTTTTTTTTCTTTTATATCAATGTGTGTCTGTCTGTACACCACATGTGTGGCTAGTGTCTGTGGAGGCCAGAAGAGGGCATTGGACCTTGTGGAACTGTGGTCAGGGGTGGCTGGGAGCCGCCAGGCGGGTGCTGGGAGCGACTCAGGCTCTCTCAGAGCAGCCAGTGCTCAGCTGCAGAGTCAGGTCTCCAGCCCCGTCAGTGAGCCTTGTGATGGTTAATAGGCACACACAAGCACAAGCGATTATCCCTGTGCTTTGGAAGTCAAGGAAAGAAAGCGGGGGACACACAGGGGAATTATACACTGTTAGGGGGAATCGCAAAGGACAGAATGGGTTTCTGTTCTGGAGATGAAGTGAGCTGGGCCATGAACGGTGATTGTTGTTTGGCCCAGCTAGTTGGAAGGGAAGAGTGGCCAGACTGTAGAAGGGAAGGAGGAGGCCAGAGAGGCTGTGGCTGGAACCCGCATGTTCCTCCGCCTGGCGTCGTGCTGTGCTCAGCGCCTCGGTGATCCCTCCTTTGGCTTGGGAAGATGGCTGGCTAACTAGCTTATTCCTGAACACCAAATGGTCAGTCTGGACCCCAGGCAACATTGTCTTCTTCTGAATTCTGTATGAAGATATGAAGAGTGTAGTTGGAAAAAGCCAAGGGCATAGGAGTAATTACAACACAACTAAATGCTGACAGAATGGGATAGTTTGAAACTGTAGAATCATTAGTTATATAGTTCAGTGACATCCACTGGGACAGAGCTACAGTGCACAGCTACATATGAGTGCTCACTCACAGAAACACACAAAGACAAGGACATTTTGCAGACAACTTTCAGCTGGAAAATGGGGATGATGACTGAGCAGGTAAATAAAGTGTTTGTTGTGCAAGCAGGAAGTCCTGAGTTTGCATATTCAATACTCACGTAAAAGCCAGGCATGGCAGGATATGCCTACAACCTTAGCCCTGGGGAGGCAGAGGCAGGAGGACCATCAATGGCTCACCAGCCAGCCAGCTTGGCTGAAGCAGTCAGCTCCAGGTCCAGTGGGAGACTCAGTCTCAAAAAATAAGATGGAGAGTAATTCAGGTAGACACCCAAAGTCCATCTCTGCACCCATGTGCACATGCATGGGAAAGCACACCACTGACCTGCTATACATATGCACACCCATGCATACATCACACACACACACACACACACACACACACACACACACACGCACAAATGGAAATAATAATGGGGTCTATCAAAATCAGGGTGCTGTAGAGATGAAACGGGTTAATATGCATGAAGTGTGTAGGCAGATTCCTTTTGACTGGTGTGACTTGAAGTGAGAGATGCTCTTGTGGGGGCGGGGGTGTTGGCTAGCTTCAAAAGTGACACCAACCACAAGGGAACAACATCTGTTGAAAAGGAGAGGCTCAGAAGCAGGCCCGAGGCAGCTGTAAGACAAGCGTCCTTCCATTTGAAGCGGCCCAGGGCCAGACTTCCCTGGGTCACACAGTGGGGTCGGCCCACAGGGAATAGCATTTGCTTTAGTTCCCGTTGTAAAGAGGCAGATAGATGCGTTCACAGCTTTATCGCATCCCTCATGAAGGAAGAAGCACCACGAGGTTACACAAGTGCGACAACAAACACCTCCAGTGTGACAACTGTTCGCAGTGGCTCCTCTCTTTGAAAACGATGGGCATTCCATGGAGGGGGACGGGGGAAATAAGACCAAAATATCAAAAAGCAGTCTTCACCTTATTTCTCTCTGCCCCTCCCCATTCCCGTCCTTTTTCTTTTTCTTTTTTGAGGCAAGCCTCAGGAGCACAGGCTGACCTTGAGCTTGCCATGCAGCCAAGAATGATCTTGAACGCCTGATCCTCCTGGCTCTGCCTCCTGAGCTGAGATTACAGGCGTGAACCCCCACACCCAGTTCTATGAGGCTCTGGGGATTGTATCAGGGGCTCTGTGCACACTAGGTAAGCACCCCAATAACTGAGTTACAGACCCAGACCTCTTTCCTCCTCCTCTGCTTTCCCTTCCTCTCCTTCCCTTTCCTTCTCTTCCCTCCTCTCTCCTCTCCTCCCTTTCCCTTTCTTCTTCCTTTCTCTTCCTTTTCCTCTAGTCTCCTCTCCTCCCTTCCCCTCTTCTCATCACCATTCCCTTTCTTCCTCTCCCTCATTTCTCTCCAGAAGGGTCTTATTATGTAACCCAGGCTAACCTGAACTCTCTGTCCTTCTGCCTCAGCCTCCTGACTGCTGCATTACAGGCATGGTCATACCTGATTATCATGTTTCTTAACAGATTTGGAGAAAAAAAGTAGGCATTTCATCTGGGCATTACTCTATTATTTGAACAATTATCTTACAGGTTTGAACATCATTTTTTCACCTAAAGGGATATAGACTTCACATTTTCCTCTCACCATAGAGGCATGGTTTTGAACTAATTAAAACTAATTTTGCATTGTCTCTGGTGCCCACACCCTCTTTGGTTCCAAAGATCTCTCCATCCTTGCTAGAAACAATATATTTTGCATCTTGCTCTTTGGGGATTTCCACTTTAGCCTGCCCAGTTTCAGTAAATGCTAACCCCATTTCCCCCTTTCACCTCAGCCAAGCTGCTGGGTAGCGACTATTCACAGGGCATCTTTCTGGGGGTCAGAAGTATGCGGCACACAGACAGACTAGTGAAAATGAAATAAGGAGACTTTGCTCAGCATGAGGGCTGAGGGCCAGCTCAAGAGACAGCAGCAGGTAGAAGAGCTATGGACAAGGCCAAGCTATGGACAAGCATGGAATGGGTGGTGACAATGTCAGGATGGGTAGAGGGCTGGCAGCGGGCCCTCGGCAGCCAGATGCAGTTGACCCTGTTGCCTTGATGAAAGGCAGATCAGGCTGGAGGCAATGTGTTGATTGGATAAGAGCTGCCGAGAGATTTGTTAATGCAGCTGGCTTCCATCGAAACTGACTTGCTTCAACTTGCAGTCTAGCTTGCTGGTTTCTATAAAGAAATGAGGTCCCATGGGTTGTAGCCCAAGGGACCATTCTACTCTGCTGGCAAATCCAAGCATTGAACCTGAACATAGTGGGTCCTGCCCAAAGCTTGCTGACTGACTAGAGGGCTGTCATCATCTGTCTTGTGCTTTTATAGTGGAATATCACAGACTGGGTAATTCATTTTCTCTTTATATGTGCATATACATATATGTATGTATGTCTATGTCTATTTGAGACAGGGTCTCATGTAGCCCAGGCTTGCCTCTAACTCAATGTACAGCTGATCATGACCTTGAACTTCTGTTCCTCCTGCCTCCATCTCCTCAGTGCTGAGATGGAGTGTGTGTATCATCTACTGAGTTTATGTGCGTATCACCATGCCTGGTTTATGCAATAGTGAGATGAATCCCAGGGCTCTGTGCATGCCATGCGAGCACTCTGCCAGCTGAGGAGTATCCCCAGCTGCGCACTGAGTAAGTTCCAACTAGAAGAGGTTTGTTGGCTCACAGTTCTGCAGGCTGGGAAGCTCACGGTGAGGAGCTGACATCTGGTGAATGCCTTCTTGCTATAGCATCTTGTAGCAGAAGGACGGAAAGGAAGGAAAGGGAAGCAGAGTAAAACCCCCACATATTTGTTATGGCATTTATTTACTGTGTGGGTGCACGTATGTGAGTCAGACAACAGCCTCGGGAAGTTGATTCTCCTCTTCAGGTCTGGGGTCTGAACTCAGCTCAGTAGGCTTGGTGGCGAGTGCCTTTACCTACTGAGCCATCTCATCAGCCCACATCCGTTCTCTAGCAGGGCATCTTCTCCAGCAATATTCACGAGGTGCAGACAGCCTCCTGGTCTAATCATCTCTTAAAAATTCTTCCTCTTGATACGGTTGCAGAGGTGATTAAATTTTAATACAGATCTGGGAAGGGACGAGCATTCAAACCATAGCAGTGGACCTCTCCGATACCGATGTTACCCAGAAGCACCTGACACTAGCCATTCAGTCCATGGAGAGTAGTAGTGTCTTTTTTCCTCTGCTAGTGTCAGGTGGTGAGAGAGTGTGTCCCCAGTTGAATGCAGAATGAGGGAAGGTATGCTTGAGCATGGGTGTCCAACCTACAGCCTGCAGGCCACATGTATCCCAGGCTGGTCAAGGATGTGGCCTAACCCAAAACTGTAAACACTCAAAACAGGTAGGCCTGGCTGGCTGGTCAGTGAGCACAGGGGTCTGCCTGTCTCTACTCAGATCTGGGATTACAAGTGTGGCATCTGCATACGGTTCTGTTATATGAGCTCTAGGGATTGACCTTAGTTCCTCAGGATTGCAAGCCAAGCACCTGTGTGTGTGTGTGTGTGTGTGTGTGTGTTTGTGACTTGATTTCACAGTCTTAAGCGTACACTTTAGCTTAGAGAAGCCAGAGATTGGATACCCTGTGCCTCCTTAGCAGGCCAGTTTCCCATGGCATCTGAATGAATACATCTTTAAACTGCCAGGACCTGTGGGCTTTCAGCAAGGTTGTTTGATGAGTGCCAGTTGGCTGGCAGATATGGAAAACAGCTGTGATTCCAGAGAGCACTTCCTTTGACGGTGGAAATCTGTTATCTCTGCCTCTGCTTCTTTTATCTCTTCCTTGAGATAACAAGCTCCGCTGTTTTGCATTTTACAGTCAAATAAACTAATTAAAGGTCACCCTTCGACTGCTTTGTGCACCCTTCGACTGTTTCGTGTACCCTTTGAGTTGTTCCTCTAAGCAGTCTGTGTCCAGGGCTTTAATTAGGAATCTCAAACACATCTTAAAGTTGCTGAGAAAGTAGGAAAGGCTTAAAAAAAAAAACCCAAAATATAGGAATTGTGACTCACTTTTTTTTTTTATCGATAAACATACAAGGAACTACTCATCCCTTAGATCCATTGGCTACAAATCTCTCTTTTCCTTGAGTTCCTACATTGTAAAATAGAAATCATGACAGGACTTGTAATCTGTACAAATCCTTACAGTTTGTACAGATTAAATGCTTTACAGAGAATCGTTTGCCGTCCAGAATCTGACCATTGCTCTGGGATGTGGTTCAGTTGGTAAAGTGCTTGCCTAGCATTCAGGAAGCTCTGGCTTTGACCCCCAGCACTGAATAAGCCAGCACTTGGGAAATAGAGGTAAGAAGTTCAAGGTTATCTTTGGCTACATAGTGAACTTGAAGCCAGTCCAGGTTATACTGGACCTTCTCTCAAAAAAGAAAAAAAATCTGTCACTTTACCACTCATAGTATGCATGTACGTGTGTATGTATGTATTTGTGTGCATGTATGTATGTGTGTGTATGTATGTGTGTATTAGGTATGTATGTATGTATATATGTATATATCTATCTGTAATAGGGTGCCAGATCTTACCAGAACTGACTCCATGATGGAAGTACCACTCAGACTGTAAAACTCAGCACGTAGACAGCACCACCTGCCAAAGCTTAAACAAAGGCCTAATCCATCAAAGTCCGTAGTTCTGGGAAAATCCCTAAATATACTAATCTTGCTTTTTGGCTTGTGTAGTTCTGCTTCTGGCTAACTGTTCTTGTTAACTGAAGTATGTCGACCCAGGGCATGGTTTTTGTGCTTGAACACTCACCCTGAGAAAGGCTTGGGACTGTGCCGGGATCCTGAACATCCAGTGTCCTCACTGCCCAGCTATTAAAGACTTTCTATTGGCTTAAACCCATGTCTGAGTAGTCTTCTCTGGTGAACACCCCAACGACACCATCTGTCTGTCTGTCTATGTGCGTTCTTTGTTTAGTCCTGACCCCATGCAGCATGCTCTCTCCAGCTCTCCTCAGCTCTCTTCAGCTCTCCTCAGCTCTCCTCAGCTCTCCTCAGATCTCCTCAGCTCTCCTCAGCTCTCAGATCAGGGTAAGCCTCTGTCAGAGCTTCACTGGCTGAACTCGCAGCTCATTCACACCCCAGTTCTATCTTTCATTTCTGCTTAGGCAACAGAGCCAAGCCCTGAGCGCCAAAGCTGGTTATGTCTATCTTCCTCTGACATATTCTCTAAGAAGAATGCCTCCTTCCTCCTATTTGGACTTAAGGCTTATCTGTGAGAACACCCCTCCCCCCCCACATTGCCACAAGCAAATACTTCAATACTATCTCTTCAAACCTGCAAAAGGCTCCAGAGAGGGCAGTGGGTAACTTCACTGGTGGGGTATGATCCTGAGAGAGGAAGGAGGGGGGCAGAGAAACAGAGACAGACACAGAGACACTGAGAGACAGAGACAGAGAGCAGTGCTAAACAAAGAGGGTGTCATCACTTTTAGGGTAGGCAGAAGATAATTAATTGGCTTTTGATATTAGACAGAAAGTAGTCCCTTTTATAGTCTAAAATTATTTAAACATCTTAGTCTTTTCTTTTGGTTTTGTCTCTGAGGTTACAATGTCAGATTTACCTAGTTTGTTTGCTCTTTTAATACCAACTAATCTCAGTTGTATGTGTTCACGTCCGTTTCCCTGGCTAGTCAAGTCATTCCCTGTGATAGTCCTAAACACACTTTCAAAAGTCTTTAATTTAGCCCTGGGACACCTACACCATATTTTATCTCTTGCTGTAGTTAGTTTCTGCCAACCTCTGAAACTTACAAAATGACCTGTGGAGTGGCAGATGACAAGGAGTTCTCTTTGTAGTACTGGGAAGGTAAATGAGTGACAGTGCAATCTCAAAGTCCAAATGTGTGTAGCACATATCTTTTCAGTGGAGTTCAGAGAGGGGCTGTGGCCTTTCCTACAGTGCCTGGGCTCAGGTGACCTGGACCTGTCACTCAACTAGCTCTGAAACAAATTACACTCTTCCTGTTTATTATGTTCTTCAGACAGCATCCTAGCCCAGCCTGGCCTCAAGGCTAGCAAAGTCCTTGAATTTCTGATTCTCTTACTTCCATTTCGAACTCACAGAGATCCCCTTAACTCTGCCTGTAAGCACTGGATTAAAGATATGTTTTGCCTTGCCCATATCCACACCGGGTTTATCCAAGGTTGGGGATGCAACCCAGGGGTCTGTGAATGCCAAAGCACTGTGCCACCTGAGTTACACCCCCAGCTCCTTTCTCCATTTACCACACAGACAGAGCAAGCTAGTTCCTGCCCCAGCTGCAGCCATCCCATATAGAGATAACGCTCGTGTCTAAAGTCTCAGGAACGGGAGAGAGGCTGCCTGTCCTGGGAGAGAGAGGGGCTGACTCTTTCCATTGCTCACTCCTCCATCCCAAATATGGGCAAACGCTAGTAAAGACAAACAACAAGTGCAAAGAAGTCTGGAAAAGGAAAGGAACTGGGAAGGGGCAAAGGCGTCCACACCAGCTGCCTGGGAGGCGGAGGGAGGGAGGAGGTGGGAGCAGCCAGCATGGGGGTAGTTGCTTCTTTCTCCTCTTCAGACCTCCACGGGAGGACCAAAGGGCTCTCAACTTCACATATTTTGACAGGATGTGCCATTTCAAAGGCATAGGGCTGAACTGCACAACTGTAAGGAAATGAGCTTGCTGACAGATTTCAAGATGTATTGGAGAGCCCCCAAGGCGACTTGCAGGCCTAGAGACTGTCCTCATGCCTCTGCAGATGCTGCTTCCATGACGCCTTTCCTGCCTTCCACTGCAGCTCCCCTCTGTGAGCCGAGCTGTTCATATAAGCCGACAGTAGTTTTTCATAATTGCAGGCCTGACTGTGTTCATGGAAAGGGGCCTGAGCATGCAAACTACTGCTCCCTAGCCAGATTCTAAACCTGACTGCTGCTGGCAGCCTCTCCGTGAGCCACCTAACAGTGTTCGGCGGGATGAAAACAGAGTGGCGATGTTAGTCTCATGTTCCCAGAAAAGACAGTGTCGGGGCAGACGAGGTGGCTCAGCAGTTAAGAGCGTGTGCTGGCCCAGTGGCAGTGGTGTGCACCTTTAATCCCAGCACTTGAGAGGCAGAGGCAGATGGATCTCTGAGTTCAAGGACAGCCTGGTCTACAGAGTGAGTTCAAGGACAGCCAGGGCTACACAGAGAAAGCCTGTTTTGAAAATCCAAAGTCAAACCAAACCAAACAAAAGAGCATTTGATGTTCTTACAGAGATGCAGGATTCCCAGCTCCCACATCCTGTGGCTCACTGCCTATAACTCCAGCTCTAGGGGATCTGATGTTCTCTTTTGGTGAGAAACGAGGCTGCCGAGTAAACCAAGGTGGGCCTGGTGGTGGTGGCAAATGCCTTTAACCCCAGCACTCAAGAGGCAGAGGTAGGCAGACCTCTCTGAATTCGAGGTTAGCCTGGTCTTCAGGGCTAGTTCCAGGACAGCCACGTCTATACAAAGAAACCCTGTCTCAAAAAACACAAGCCAAAACAGAACAAAAAGCAAGCAAAAACTCCACAAAAACCAAGGTGGATGGTCCATTAGGGAAGATATCTGAGGTTGTTTTCTGGTCTACACATACACACACACACACACACACACACACACACACACACACACACGGGGGCGGGGGGAGCAGAGCAAACAATATGCTAGTCCTCGAGGAATGAGTGGTCCTGGGAGCCATGTGTGTGGACTGATCCTCACAGAGAGCTGCTAGGCCACCGAAAAGTCTCGGATCTCAAGGGACCAGGACTGCCTTCTATCCATCTCCCTCTCCAGGATGCTCCTCCTCTTAGCTAGCAGCGACGGACACATTCTCTCCTTAAGCTATCAATACCCGTTCCTCCTTGTTTATCTTCAGACGAGCGACCTCCGTTCTTTCTTCACAGGACAGAAATGCCTAGAAGAGCATGGTGGTTAGTGTCCGCCACCTTCACCCCCCGGCCCGTTCTTGCCACAGCCACTTTTCCCGGCTCTCCTCTTGTAACAGGTAGGTGGGATGGTGTTCCTAGGGGAAGCCAACCCCCCTCGCTTCACACCTGCCTGCGTTACCGTGTTGATATTCTCTCTCTTGTGCTCACCAGCCTACAAGTCAAAACACAACAGAACTTGAACCTTCTGTGACCCAGTGCCGCCTTCCAGCTACCAAGGACAGCTCTCTTTGGTGCTGTCCTTCTCTTTTAGCAAACCTTCCAAAAGAATTGTATTTCATCCTTGCCTTTGCTTATTTTCTTCCCATTTGCCTCTTAAACTCTTTTACACAAGACTCCATCTTTACCACCCACCCAAAACTTCCCTTTCAGTGCCCATGCTCTTCTCTGTGTGCATACACGTGTGTGTGTGGAGGAGCCCCAGTGGTATGGACCTGTACTGTCACGTCTGACTTCACCCAGATTCTGGGGACCCACACCCAGCTACTCTCTCTCGGGCTTGCAAGTACTTTCTCCTTAGAGCCTCCATGCAGCCCCTATTTTTCTAATAGATTGCATTTTATTTCCTCTTTGATAGTTTTTAATATGTGCCAACCCCGTCTCCTGTCACCGCCTGTCGCCTTCACCTTCTTTCCTCTTGCTCTCTTTTGAAGCTGCTGAGTTGGTGCTGCCCGCTGGAGTGTCGACTTGACCTGGTGTAGATCCTCTGCAGGAAGTCCCGGCTGCGGTGAGCTCCTGAGCGCTCTGGCCAGGTCAATTCCAGGAGGCATCATTTCACAGGATCCCGCCCCATCCTCTGGCCCTTACATTATTTCCGTGATGCTCCCTGAGCCTTGGCAGGGACTGGGTAAGGGAGGGAGTGGTATGGATGTAGATGTCTTATTTAGAGATAAGCACTAAGTCCTATTTTAAATTTTATTTTATGGCAGAGTCTGGCCAGGAACTTGAGATGTAACTTAGAATGACCTTAAACTCCTGATCCGATCCTCCTGCCTCTACCTCCCAAGTATTGGCATTCAGGCATGTGCCACTACACTCAGCCCAAAACACTTTGCTGGTTTAAACAGTGAGACCATTCTGAATCCTGTCTTCCCTGATAATCCCTGGAGTCCCTGAGCCCTAAAGGGTAGTGGCCTCCAACACCTAGCCCTGGCCTCTTTACCACCAAAGATGCTAAGTCACAGGGTAATGCCATCCAATTTCATGACTTCAGAGACTACTCATAGATGGATAATTCTCTAGACCTTAGCCCTCGTTCTGATTTCTATAACCCCCAAGGTTGAGAGCCCTTTGCCTTGTCATCTCCACTCAGATATATAATAACTATCAGAGATGAGCATTTGCTGAAGCGAACCCCTGCTTTCTCACCGCCTCCCTTGTTCAAGTTCTATCATTTGTGATGGTTTCCCGCTTCTGTGTTAGCCTTCTCTCAACTGAAGTGAAATTTTTAAAATTTCTCATGTTTATGTGTATGTGGTATGCACGTATATGCGTTTGCATGTTCACATGTGTGTGGGCATATGGGGTGGGTGCATGTGTGTGTTAGTGCCTATGGAGGCAGAAAGTTGACTGACATCGGGTGCCTCCATCAGTTCCTCCCTGATTTATTTAATGCTGTCTTTGTCTGGGGGGTCTCAAGCTGAACCGGAGCTCATCAGTTCCAGCCAGCCTCGCCTGAGGATCTCTGTCTCTGCCTCTCCTGCTGTGGGGTTACAGTGGACCATGAAGCTGATTTGGTTTTCACCTAGGGTCTGGGGCTCTGGATGCAGATCTTCACATTTTTGTAGCAAGAGCTTTGCCTACTGAGCCAATCCTCTGCCCTGAAGTGATCTTCTCAAACCTGTTCAGATGCTCTGCCTGCCTCCTCTCCATTTCTTTCAGAACAAATTCTCAGGTTCATACGGTCCATCTTGAACTCCCTCTTCTGGCCTTTGGTCCCAGTCACTTTTATTTCCATCCCTGTCTCTGTTCTTACCGTAGTCCCATATGTTTGACCTATTGTGGCTACCTCAGGACCTCCTACCTGTTCTCCACCTGTCGTAATGCCCTCCTGCTCCATACCCACAGGACTCATTCCCTTCTTCACCTGGCATCCTGCTCAAACTCTCTCTCTCTATGTTTTCCAGCACAGGGTTTCTTTGTGTAGCCTTGTCTGTCCTGGAACTCACCCTGTAGACCAGGCTGACCTTGAACTCAAGTAGATCCACCTGCCTCTGCCTTTTGAGTGCTGGGACTAAAGGCGTGTATACCACACCTGGCTCAAATGCTGTCTTTTTAGAGATGCCTTCCTTGACTTCTGTCTGCTGACTATTAAATACCCTCATGCCCCCTCATTTGCATTCCATACCCTGAGATACACACACACACACACACACACACACACACACACACACATACACAGACACACACACACACAGACACACAGACACACACACACACAGACACACACACACAGACACACACAGACACACACACACAGACAGTATAGCTCTTATCATTATACATTGGTTTAAAACAGGATCCTGGTTAAAAAAAAATAAATGATATCTGCATTGCAGGGTAATTTAATGAATACACTCTTTTCAGTGGTATGGGCAGAGTTAAGAGAACCAATCAAGCGTGGGAGACATTCAGGGTTTGGTATCCCTGGGGAGAATATATATGATGTGGCCTTGTGGGTCTCATTTCTTCTCATCTGTTCTCTTCTCCACCCACACCCTGTGTCACATATTCACTCATTGTTATAGGTAATAACAATGCTTTTAGTTCCCACCTTCAGGGGGCTCACAATCTAGTGAAGGGAAAAGATCCTCGACGGTAAACAAAGAACGCACGCTGGTGTCCAGGGCTATTGTAATACTCTTCACAATAGCCAGGTTGGGGAGTCAGCCTGGATGTCCATCAATAGACAAGTGCATAAAGAAAATGTAGTTGATAAATAGATGATAGATATAAACAGATATAAATTATACAGATACACACACAGCCATACCCTGTGTTTTAAGCAGATGTAAGATCTGACCTCCAGTCCTCATGTTTGCAAGGTAAATGCTTTACCGACTGAACTATAACACTCCAGCTCAAAATATTTTAAAATCTAGACTGAGCATGTGAAGGAAACATGCATGATTTTTCTTTCTGAGTCTGGCTTAATTTGCTTAACATAATGGTCTCTAATTCTATCCACTTTTCTGGAAATGACATACTTTCATTCTTGTCTAAGGACGAATAAAATTTCTCCGTGTGTGATAGGGATCTATATCTATTGTATATCTATCTAATTTGTATCTATGTGATTTATCATCTATCTATCAATTACATTTTCTTTATCTATTCGCCTGTGGATGGACGTCCTCGCTAACTCCCCGCCCTGGCTGTTGTGAGTAGTATTGTAATAAGCATGTTAACTGTTTACCGTTGAGGTTCTTTTCCTTTTAGGAGATTGTTGTTTTTTTTTTTTTTTTTTTTTTTTTTGTTTTTTTTTCTTTTAGTAGATTGTAAGCCTCACGAAAATGGGAACTAATACAAAAATCCTACTCCATAAACAATAAAGACGAATGAACCTGTGGCATAGAATGCATGGCAGAGGAGGACCCAGGTGAGAAGGGATGAGGCCCTCAAGATTAGGATGCTGAGGACACATGACTAAAAGTTGCTTAAAGAGCTAGGAAGGCTGAGGATTGTCTCGTGAGAGAGAGCTTATCTCCTGCGTGTGGCTGTAAGTTTGATTCCCAATATCATAAAAAGACGATGAGAAATCTAATAGCCATCTTCAAAGACACGTGAGCAAAAATAGACACAAAGAACAGCCCGGGGTAGCTTCACAAAGGAAACCGCCGAGTTCAGCGTTCCATAGGACACGCAAATATGCTGAGGCTGTCAGAGCCTCCAGCTGCAGCAGCACAGGCATGGCAGGAAAACAGACTGCTGGCGGGAAGGGAATGCTCTGGCATTATAATCACTAGATGCTGGAAAACAAAGAGAGCGTCCGGGAGCCCCGTAGCTGTCCACAGAAGCTATCGTGAAGAACAAGAACAGAAAACCAGAAGGAAGCACGGCACACTCATTGTTGGGCGGAAGGGCGCGCTTGTCTTGTGAGTTTTGTGTTGCTGCCACCATTACAGCTGGCAGCAGACATTTGCCATCCCAACCTAATCATTCTTACGCTTCATGGATTTTTAAATCATAGCTGATTTAAAAAGAAAAATAATTTTAAAAAGGAATCGCTAATGGAGCTGGGGAGCTGGCTTAGTCAGTGAGGTGCTGGCTATGCGTGCAAACATGAGGGCCCAAGTTCCATCCCCAGCACCCTGTAAAAAGCAGGTTTGGGGTGTGCACCTGTGCTCCTGGCCCTGGAAAGGCAGAGTCAGCAGGGTCCCAGGGCCTCCTGGCCATGAGCTGAGCTAAAGTCGTACGCCCCAGGTTTAATGAGAGACCTCCTCTAAACAAAACCCCAACAACAACAATAATACGATGGAGAGTGAACGAGGAAGACACCTGTCACTGCTTCCAGTCTCCACAGGAAGGTGCACGTATGTGCATGTGCAGCCATTCACCCAGATACACGCAGACATACACACACAAGAACACACACACAGATTTGAGTAAGCAGGGAATATTTGACAGGGAATATTTGGTATCCAACATAACAACTGCAAGAGTGGCTGTCAGGCAAGCTTTTCTAGGACTTCCCTCCGACTCTCCCGCATCTCCCATAGACACCTTGGCTTTCTAGCACTGGCAGCTGCTAGAGGGATCCTCAAAGATTCCACTTTCAAGCTGAAAGAAGTAACTGAGCTCTTTCTCTTCAGGACTTACACCGACTTCCTTACGGGAGGACCCTCTTGGCATCTGCTCACACTCACACACTCAGGACAGTTATCCAGGCCTGCAGGCGGGGGAAGCAGACACACAGGTCACCCCTGCTTTCCTTTGCTTTTTTACACATTTTTGGTGTTGGTGCATCTTTGAGTGTGTTTGTGTGTGTGAACATGCGCGCCTATGTGGCTGTGCACTAGTGAAGCTCTATGAAGGTTAGAGGAGCACCTCAGGAGCTTCCCACTTTTTGTTTGACAAGGGGTCTCTCCTTGGCCTAGAGCTTCAGGTAGACCAGGCAATGAGTTTCCAGGGATTCCATCTTGTCCCCCCAGAGTTGGAATCACAAGCATGGACCAGGGTGCTTGGCTTTTCGTATGGGCTCTTAGGATGGAACTCAGGTCCGTACACTTGCAAGGCAAGAACTTTATCAGCTGAGTTTGTCTCCCTAGCCCTAATGTTTATACTTCTCGACTCTAGAGTCAGGGAAGGCTCTCAGATAGCATCGTCCAGACTTTCCAAACACAACAAACCGATGGGCAGATGTGCAGAGGCAGTGTGGCCGAGCCAGGCTTTCTGTTTTCCAGATGCTGCTCATTGCTCAGACGCAAGCTGGGGTACACCGTAGCTGGGTCTGGGAAGATGCAAGACACCTGTGTCCCTCCTGCAAGAGCCGTTAACCCCTCTCAGTCTCAGCGTGATGTAGACGGTAGGTGAAGGGAAAGGGGGACTACGTGTGTGTAAGCAGGAACACTTTGAAAGTCTCCTGGAACCCGTGAGTAGCAGGAATGCAAGTTTCCGGGGCTGTGTGTATGGCCCGGCGGACAGAGGGCTTGCCTAGCACCGTGTTTAATCTCTGCACAGTTTTAGGCTGGCAGCACTTGATAGGTGGAGGCAGGAGGACCAGAAGTTCAAGGCTAATTTTGGCTATTTAGAAAGCCTCAGACTAACTTTGCTGCAAAAGACTATCTCAAAAATTTTTTTTTCTTCCTCCTATCCTTGTGATGTTGGTATGAGCAAACAGCCATCTCTGGACTAGGAACTAAGTCATCACTAGACACTGAACCTCTGCCACTCTGGTCATGGACCTACCTGGACCCTGAACAGTGAGGGAGAAATTCCTGTTGTTTTTAAGACACCAGACTTCCATGGTTTGACTATGGCTTGCTGTTTGGCTGTTGAGTGTTGCTGGCTTTTAAGAGGAAAGGGTGTGAGCTGCGTTGGCCCCCTTGGTGCTTAATTTTTGTTTGTTTGCTTACTTACACAGGACAGCATGTGCCCCAGGCTGGCCGCAAACTTGCTGTAGAGCTGAGGGAGACTTTGGCTTCTATCTCCTGAGCACTGGGATGACAGGTGCATGCCTGGTTTATATGTTGCACTTGCTTTGATGAGCCTGGATTAGTCACTAAACAGCCAGACTGTAGTAAAGAGGGTTTGGTTTCCCATAGCTGTCTGTCACTGGTGCCTTGTCTGCCCCTCCTATGTGTTAAAGCTGTACAGCACCCCTACTGCGAGTTAGGCAGATAGCAGCACCTTCCCAGCCTCCAGAAGAGAGTCAAACAAGCCTCTTTTGATACGTATCACCTACTCTCAGGTATTCTTCAGAGACAGGAAGTAGACTAAGATATCATCTATGGTAGCTGGCTATGGAGGTGTCCATCAAATGACCCAGAGACCCAGCCTACATCAGTGCTTCTCAACAGGTGGGTTCTGGCCCCCTTAGAATTTCATTGACCTTTTCATGGGGTCACCTGAGACCATCAGAAAACATGCATTATGACTCAGAACAGTAGCAAAATCACAGTTATGAAGTAGGAACAAAAATAATTTCATGGCTGGGGCCCCACAACATGCGCAACTGTATGAAAGAGCTGCAGCACCAGGAAGGGTGAGGACCGTCGTTCTGGGTGAAGAAGGGCCAGGCGAGCGCCACAGGCTGGCCAGCTCGTGGGAGTCAAGTCCCCAGAAGATGTACAGCCTTATTCTCCTAACGGCACCAGATAGTCTGAATTCGGCCCGGCAGATGCTCTCAGTTTCAGTGAGTCCTTTGATGTGTTTGGGAATGTCGGCGGCAGCTGGACAGGCACCCAGTAGACTGACTTGATGGTGAGAAGTTTCTAAACGCTGCCCTGCACACAACTGCTTAGCGCAGGCCGGCTGCTGTGGACAGGGGGATAGTAATGACAATAATCAAAGGCCGCCGGGCCCCTGTGTGTGAGCGTCTCTTCTGCTGTTGGTCCAGCTCGGCTCCCACTGGCGTGCGGCACTCTGGGACAGGTCTTTGAGTTTCTGCTTTGTTGAAGGTGCTTTGAAGCCAGGAGTCAGCGTCAGCCAGGATGGGCTGCTGGGCAGGTTGTTGCTTGAGCGCCATTCATGGTTTTTATTTTGAAAGGGATTTATGTATGCAGGCTAGACTCCAGGTCTCTTTGTAGCCAAGAATGACTTCCTATCCTCCTGACCCTACCTCCCCAGTGCTAGGGTCACAGGCAAGGCCAACATTCTTGTTTCAGTCGGTGCTTGAACCTAGGACTCTGCATGCTAGGCAAGTGCTCCACCTACTACGCCGCCTTCCTGGCCCTTCTATTCGCAGTCACAAAGGCTGCTTTAACAGAAAGCCAGGGGATGGATAGGATGTCTAAAATGCTTGTATGTAAGCATGGAGAAACCGTTCAATTCCCAGCACCCCTGTAAAAAGCTGGGCAAGGTGACACATGCCTTGATCCCTGGGGGGATCAAGCTGCTGGGGGGACAGACACACGCCACTCCTCAGGGTTCAGTCAAGCTACCCTGCTTAGCAAGTTCCAGTTTCCAGTGAGAGACCCAGCCTGAAACACACAAGCTGAAGGTGTCTGGAGAATGCACGCTAGCCTGACAGCCTCCGGTTTGAGCATACATGTACACCCACACACAATCTTCATAGACACATGCTAAAGGAGAAAGCATGAAAGAAAGAACGAAGGGGAAAGGGAGGGATGGAGGGAGGAAAGACAGCTGTAGAGGACCTCTGACACCTTGGTGGCCCGAAGGCTACCCCTGTTGACTTTACCAGTTCCTCGAGGCCCTCTCCCTCCTCTCCTTCGTTCTGTTCTTTGCCTGCGTAGTCCATAGCAGGCCTGACCCTGTTGTTCCTCTCGGTGTGATTCATTTAACAGACCCTTCTGCCCCAGCTGCTGACTTCAAAGGCAGAATGGAGAGGTGAGGAAAAGGAAACACAAATGAAGCAGCAACAGTTGAAGGCAGAGACCCACAATTTGCTCAGCTCCAGCCTGCGACGCGTCTGGCTGACAATTAAAGGCGTAAGAAATGCGTGTTGCTCGCCCACCCCCTCATTCGGACTCCGTTTTCCTCTTTACAAAAACATCTGAATTCTGTCTTTGGTGTGATCTTGCATTTGTTTTGCTGGCATGGCCACAATAGCCACCTACGTGGGGACTGGCGAGAGAAACCAGCCATCTCCTGCCAGAGAAAAGCATTCCGGAACCTGACATCTGGGTCTTGCAGCTGGAAGGAGGGAGGAAACCACAGAGCACCAGCCCCTCGTGTCATCAAAGGCGGTTGATGGTGCCAAGTGAGTATGGAAATTACACACAGAGCAGATGCCATCTCTAGCATTAGACGGATAATGCAGCTATTTAGGAAAAACAAAGATGTGCTTAGAGTTTGATCATCCGTGGTACGTGCAGAGAAAGCATTCAGAGCTTCCAGCGTGACAGGGATGGGCCCATGCTTGTCCCCAAATGATTCACATTGTTTAGATTTTATTATTTATTTAATTTAATTAATTAGTGTGTGTGCATGCACACACTACTGGGTGCATGTGTGCACATGCCCACCCAAGTATTTGTGCGCATTTTTTGTGTTTGTGCATGCAGAGACCAGAAGGTCATCTCTTTGTTCTCCACCTTATTTTTTTTTAAGATTTATTTTATTTTTAATTGTGAATATGTATGTATCTGTGTGTGTGGAAATGTGCACACGTGAGTGAAGGTTCCAGAAGAGGCCAGAAGAGGGCCTTAGATGCCCCAGAGCTGGATTATAGGAGTTGTGAGCTATCCAGTGTGGGTGCTGGGAAATGGACTCAGGTCTTCTGGGAGAGCACTGAGCACTTTTCACTGCTCAGTCATCTTCCCAGCTCCCTCCGCCTTTTGGAAGACAGTCTCTCGCTGGACCTGGAGTTTACTGTATTTGCCCTCGCTGCTCTCCAGCCCCAGGGATCCTCAACCTCCGCAGCTCCAGGACTGCAAGCATACACCAACTTGCCCTCATTTTTTACGTGGGTGCTGGTGATTGGAGTTGGTTTTCCATTCTTGTGGGGTAACCACTTTAACAACCGAACCATCTCTCCAGTGTCCATGTGGTTCACACTCCCTCTTCAAGCTTGAGGAAGCCAGGGGTACTTGTCCCTTTATGAAAACTGGAGGGAGAAGTAACTTGAAATGAAAACATGCCACGTGGATACTTAAGAGTTTCAGGTTCACGCCGTCTTCCCTGTAGGCAGCATTTGGAGCACTTTGTGTGATGGACAAGAGAATATGAAAGCAAGAAAGCTCGGCCGGTTATCTACAAGACACAATCGATCACAAAGAATTAGCTCATTGTGGCGAGAGGCAGAGCCAGCAGGGAGAGGGGTGGAAAAGGAAATTGAAAATGCTAATGAGCGTGAAGGCACCTTGGCCCCTTTTCCTTTCTTTCCTTACTCAGATCTTCTCAAGATTAGGGCCCTGCAGCCAGGCTGCATAAGCACTCAAGCTGGAGATGCTCACAGAATCACCAGCTGCATGCAGGAAGCATGGGTTAAATGTGGGCAGCAAGGCCTGGAAACAGTGTTTTACAGAAGAATTCTTTTTATCTTTTTCTCTTTGCAAAGCACACAGCAGAAAAGGGCTTCTCTGTCCATAGTGTCTTTTCTTTGGGAAAGTCTGGAAAAGTGGATGACTTGAGGGTTAGGAGTGTGGCTTCCTTGGTGGAGTTTGCCTAGGGTGCAAGATGCCCTAGGTTTGCTCTCTAGTATCACATAAACCAGGAATGGGGCCAGAGAATTGTGATTCCAGTACTCTGGAGGAAGATCAGAAGTTCAAGGTCATCCTCAGCTATGTAATGAGTTTGAGGCCAGCCTCATGAGATCCTGACCCTCATTCTCCCCTCCCAAGATAAAAGCGATGACTTGGGCTGGAGAGATGCCTCAGTGATTAAGAGCTTACTTCTCTTGTAGAAGACTGGGGTTTGGCTATCAGAAAAAGCAAAAACCAAAACCCAAAAGAAATCTCAAACAATAAATCTAAACGTTATGGGACAAATTAAATAATAACGTTTAGGCTTACAACAGATCTTCTATATGAAAGTGGTTTATTAGGTGGAGATGGAGGGAGGGAGAGAAGGGAGAGCGGGACATAATGGAGAGAAAGAGTGAGAGAGGGGAAAGAGAGAGAGAGGGGGCATCCCGATAGAGAAAGGGGAGAAGCCAAGAGAGAAGAGGCCAGAAGCAAGAGAGCCCAAGAGAGAAAGGATCAAGAGAGGGACCACATGGCTGGCTGGTCCCTTTAAGGGGCAAGGTAACCATGCCTTCCAGGTGTGGCCACGTGGCTGGTGACACATGATGACATCATAGGTTACTAGGCAACCCAGAAACAGGTTTGGTTCCAAAATCCTAACATTTCTCCCTTTTTCTATAATTAAAAAATGAGGAACTTGGGCTGCTTCTCAGTTAAGATAAGTTAAAGTATATGAATTTAGGTTCATTGGAAGTGGCTCTTGGTTGTCATGCAAGAGGTTAAGAGAGAAAAATTATAGCAACAAAATAGTCAGATTACATGGTCAAGAGGAGGAAGGGAAGCCTCTGCCCTGGAAAATTTAGGGTAGAGGGTTGCCGGGAGAGAGTTGCCAGCAATGCAAGGCAGCAGGTAGGGACTGAGGAATGCTGGGAGAACCTGGAGCTGCTTGTGCTGGTCCTGAAGCACACCACTTCAGCCTTTTGATAATAATAAGTGAATATAGGGCATAGATTCTCTTCTGGCTACTTCCTGCTGACACTGGGGGCGCCGTAGGGAGGTCAAAAGGATGAAATGCTGGCCAAGTCCAGGAAGAACAGGCTGTTTTGATGCTGTCCAGGGTCTGCAAGAACATCCATGGCTGGGAGGGAAGGTGCAGCTTGATGGAAGTCTGTGAGGTCAGAGTTGAACACTTGTGGTAGTTGCTTTGGTGCTGTTATGGATGTAGAAAACATCTGTGTCTGGCAGGACACTGAAACATATATATAGTCAGAAGACAAAGTTAAGTAAGTTATGGAGAAAATCCTTTAGGTGTACATTGAAAACGTTTGGGAGGGCAAACAGAGGTGGAAAGTTTGGATCAATGAGGCTTGAACATGGGAGCCTCCGTCTACCTGGGGGACCTTTATTTTCCCACTCATTGGCCATATTTAAAGAAGGCTTTGCTCTGGATCTGTCATTGAGGCGAGGTTTGGTTACAGAAGTGTGTAAACTTAGAGGCCCTAGTGCCAGCAGGCACTAGGTGTAGAAACTTGAAATTCTCCAGAAGACATCCCAGAGGAGAATCTGGAGGAACGGGCAACTGGGCATTTCTCATTGGGAGGCAGAGAAGCCAGTGACCTTCCAGAGGCATCCCAAAGGCAAGGTATGACTCAGTAGAGATGGTCCTACCTGGTCCAATAGCTTGTCAGCTTTTGGCCAGAGATCAGGGACACAGTTGCTCGAGAAAGCACAGTCCACTTAGCATTAGTAATTTCCTGTGCGAGCCAGAGGGGGGAGAAGGGACTGTGCGTATATGGGAGGTTCTCCCAAGGGAAAAGAAGCCCTAAATGGAGGTCAGCAGAGGGTCAACCATAGCCAGTGAAGACTATGGCTTGGGGAGGGTCTTTCCATCTCAAAAGATAGTGGGAAGTTGCTGGACGTCAAACAGTTAAGCTTCCCCTACCAAGAGAGGCATTTTATGCTGATAAATGAGGTGAACTCACCAATCCAGTGGCTGGTCAATGAGGAGAACTCACAAATCCAGCCAGTGTTGCATGCAGCAGATAGCAATCTGGTAGCCAGGAAAGGGAAGTCCCAAAACCAGGGAAAGGGGAGGATTCCTACCTTCTGAGATGGGCAATAAGTGCAGTACTTATCTGGAGGCCAGTTGACCTGAGAGGTGGATTCAGGTGGATTTCCTGCAGCTTACAAAAATTACTCTTAAGTTTTACAAAGGAGATAAAATTTTAGACATGTTAGCTTCACAATTGTAATCTGCACTGAAATATACATTGTAGAAAAGGCAGTAGACATACACATTTGTGTTAACAGCATAAGCATTCTTTAAGGTGAGCTCTGAAAAGGCACAAGCCTTTTGTGAAGTAGAAGGGAAACTCATTTGATCTTAACCATTAGTATAAGCACACATTATGGAGATTTAAAATCTTGAGCTTGGAACCATGATAGTAGGTGATAAAGTGGAATGTTTTTGTATTAGAATTAGATTAATAAATCAGAGCTCTATTGATAAAGGTCAAAGTTCTGGACAGTCAATATAACAGTAGCATAGCAACAGGAGGAACTATTAAGCAATTTTAGCTATTTAGGATACCTTAAACTACCTTAGACCTTGCAACCTTTATAATTTGTATTTACCAACCTTAAAACATTTTTTTTAGACATTTAAACATTTATAACTTGCATTTGCAAACCTTAAGATGCTTTCTTAGACTCTCAGTTATGTATAACTTACGTTTACCAATCTTAAGGCATTTTTTTAGACTCTCAAGCCTCAAGATTGGTGTTTATCGATCTTAAGATACTTTTTTAGACTCTCAAATAATATTTTTTTGAGGGGGACCTTTGTATCTAGTTATTTACCAGGAGATATAGGTAAGACTGCTATGAACATTTATTGTCCTTTAGCTAAACGAAGGGATGGTAAAAGGTTACATTTAGGCCTGTTTTTTGAGTCTGGCAACAAGGCATATTTTGTCTAGGCTTAACAATAGCAGCTCTATGACTTAGGCATAAGGCCTGGTCTCCTGCATATGAAGAGAACTGGGCAGGCATCTGAAGTCTCCCAACAGAGAAATTGGCAATATGTCCGTGGGACCCCATTGTGAGGCCAAAACAAACCTGCAATGTTACCCTGGACTGGGTGAGAGTGGTGGAGGTCACTGAATCAAGGAGCCATATATTTGTCCTCTGCCAGGCCTAGTAGCTGGAAGGCTGGAAGTGTCTATGACTCTTGTGTTGGTTGAGCCTCCATGGCTGGGCACAGAGGACAAACCTGCATGGGAGCATATTGACTTCCAGAGGCCAGTCTGCCGGCAGGCAGCCATAGCTTGTTGAGGCAGCAGGGGGACCAGTGTCCCCTTTGGCTGCATTTGGAACAGTCACTTGGCAGAACTGACTTTTGGTTATACCTCGGTGGGATGAGGTACTGCAGACCTCTTGTCTTTTGTGCGAGAATGCCAACAGCCTCAGAGCAGCAGCCATGGTCTGGAGCATAGCTATTGCTCTAGATGAGCCAGTCGGGAAGGCTATTATTTTTACCAGCTCCTATATGGTGACTCAAGGACCATTAATGTTTTAATAAACATTCCCAGCTGTTTATTAAAGATTGCAGTGAGACCATGTTTGTATCTATAGGACTATAAATATGTATTTGGACATCTATGAGATGACTATTAACTTGCATTTGTTAACCATTAAATATTAGGACTTTAGGTTTTGTCCTTGCTAAGTTGGAACCTTAAAAGTCATAAATATAGTCCATGAAAGTGAGAGCACAAGAGTTTTTTTTAGGATTTAGTATATAAAAAGTTTATAGCTTATAGAAGTCCAAGGTGATACTATAGATCAACAACAATACCATTTTAAGAAAACAAGATCAAGCATATTTTAACCTTTTGATAGTAGAGATACAGCACAACGACCAAGTTTTTAACATAAATAAATCCTCTAAAATTAATAGATCTTAATTTAGAGTATTGGCAAAATGCTGTATGTGGTAATGAACCCAAGTTATGAGTTTTAAAACCAACAATTTAGTAGAACAGTATAAAGCAATTTTAAAATTACACTTGAATTTATTACAACAAACCTATTAGCCTGAAAGCCTAGTGGTGAATCCGGATCATAGGCAGCACGTGGCAGGAGAAACAGCAACAGTATTTATTAATCCAGGAATTGAAAAAGACATAGGCAGTTAGACATACATTTTAAACCAACTTAATTTGAATAGATATTTATAATTTTGAAATTTTATTATTATATAAAATTTATTTTGAAGCCGGTTTGAATTATAGGTAGTAAAACATAACTTTGAATTTTCATCAAAATCTATACCAATTTAAAATGAGGCTTGTTGTTGAGGCCTAGTCTAAAAGGTAAAATGAACAGTTAGTTATGATTAAGGAAGTCTTGTAAATGTAAACCCAATGAGAAGATTGTAATCATTAGATTAAGAATTGAAAGCATTTAAACATGTATATTTTTAATAGCAGAGTGTACAGAAATCAGGAAGAAAAGGTTTTTAAAGCTTGGAAGTAACACCTTGGAGTAGTCACAAGATAGAGAGTCAGAGCATGGAAAGAAAGAGGCTTGGTGGGGGAGGGGCAAGCGCACGGCAAGGCGGAGCCGAATCGCCCTGACTCAAAATGGCGGCAAAACCACGTGGAGTCATAGCGACGCTATGGTTCCGCCCGTTTGCTCCCAAACCAACTTGGCGTGGGAAGTCTTGCGGGGAAATTTCAAGGGAGCTGGAGCAGCCGTGCAAATCTATGTACAGCGTTTTAAGGGCTCCCTTACCTGAAGCAGCGCCCAGACTTTTCCACGCGGAGTTTTCACGCTGTGCAAGTCTCCAGGACCCGGAGCGCTGGTGGAGAAGTCCAGGCCGCGCAGCTGCCCCAGCCACCCCGCCAGAGCAGGTGTGCGCATGAAAGCAGTGAGCGAAAGGAAAGGTTTCTAGGCTGACGTGAGGGAGCACCAGCCACTTTTTCAAGTCTGTCTTGGCACCCTGGTTCCCAGGGTTTGGTGAACTGGGCCAGGCGGGATGCCTCAGGCCACTGGCCATCTTGCAGGCCTGGAACAGGTTTGAGCAGCAGGTAGCGCCACAGCAGGAGCAGGGAGGTCACCCTCGAGGCCGCCGCAGGCAGCAGGACCGATGCGCTGTGCACAGTAGACAGTTGAGGAAAAGTAAAGATTCCCAGGATAGACAGAGCAGAGAAGATCTGCTATACAAATCCATTTTGTCCCAGAGGAGTTCAAAAGGGTCTGGCAAGGCCATGGGACCCACCCGACTCACGGCACCAACGTAATGTTATGGGACAAATTAAATAATGACGATTAGGCATACAACAGATCTTCTATATGAAAGTGGTTTATTAGGTGGAGATGGAGAGAGGGAGAGAAGGGAGAGCAGGACATAATGGGGAGAAAGAGAGAGGGGGGGAAGAGAGAGAGGGGGTGCCCTGATAGAGAAAGGGGAGAAGGCCAAGAGAGAAGAGGCCAAGAGCAAGAGAGCCCAAGAGAGAAAGGATCAAGAGAGGGACCACATGGCTGGCTGGCCCCTTTAAGGGGCAAGGTAACCATGCCTTCCAGGTGTGGCCGCATGGCCAGTGACACATGATGACATCATAGGTTACTAGGCAACCCAGAAGCAGGTTTGGCTCCAAAATCCTAACAATAAACACCACCGAAAACAATGTCATCAACAACGACAAAACAAAAACCTAACAAATTAAAACAAACAGCCAAACAAAATTGCAAGCCTGCACCTGCAGTTCTTCCTCCTTGCTGAACATAGCAGGCACACACACACACACACACACACACACACAACGGAGAGTAAATAAAGAAATCTTTCTTTTAAAAGAGAGATGACAATGATGGGAGCCTCATGTTTCTGGTAGAGTAGCAAGTGGGTTTAAGAATTTTGTGTTTGGGAGGGCACCAGGGAAATGGGGCAGCAACAGATGTGGCTACAGGGCTCCTATAGTGGCAGGGGAGGCAGAGACAGGAGGATCCCTGGAGCCTCACAGACTAGCCAGCCTGGTGTGCACAGTGACGGACAGTAACAGAAACATCTCTCCAGCAAGATAGAAGGCCAAGACCTACACCCAAGGCTGACCTCTACACATGCAGCATGGCATGTGAATGCTTGCACGCACACACATGAGCATGTACACACAAATCACCTTTTTAAAGCTCCAATTTTTAACTTTACAGAGAGTTGTGTTTGCTGGTGTTTAGAGGAAGACACAGATTGAGCCTGACTGGCCATGATCTAGAACCTCTGCGTGTGGAGTTACACCACCTCTGTGGAAGCTCCAGAAGTTGTAGTGTCAGGCACTGAGAGGTAGACGCTTGCTACAATGGTGGCCGCTGAGGGACTTAGCTCAGAGCCATGTTTATGCGTTAAGCACACCAGATTGTACAGTTGTTTGTTGTGGCTCGGTGAACTGTTAGAGCTGTAGTCCTCTATCTCCCTAACACTGTAAAACTCTTGTTGAGAGTCTAAGTTTGTCTGTGTGTGGTGTGTGTGTGAGTGTGTGTGTGTGCACGTATGCACATGCACGTGTAGGTGGCTGTGCCTGCCCGTGTGGAGGCCAGAGGATGACGGTGGGTGTCTTCCTCTGTTATTCTCTACTGTGCTTTCTGAGGTAAGTTCTCACACTTAACCTGGAGCTCCCTGATTTGGCCAGACTGGCTGGCTAGGGAACCCTGGGGAATCCTGCCTGTCTTCACTTCCCCAGTGCAGGTGAGACCACGCTTGGCCTTTTGACAGGAGTCTGCACTCACTTCCTCATGCTTGAACTGCAAGTAATTTATACACTGAGCTAGCTGCCTTCCCAGCCCGAGCCTCTGCTTCTTCCTCTTTTTTAAAAAATATTTATTTGATTGATTATATGTGTGTGTACCTGCGTGAGATTATGTTTACCGTGTATGTGCAGCCCCTCCCCCCCAGAGATTACAAGAAGGCGTTGAACTCCCTGGAACTGAGTGTTACAAACCCAAGCTCTCTCCATGGTGGTAAGTGCTTTTAAGTGCCGCCACCACAGCCTGGGCCTGTGCTGCTTGGTGCCAGCGCTTGGCGTGGGCCGTTCTTCATTTGGAGCTCTCGGTGTTGTGAGACTTCCAGAGTCCCTGGCCTTGTTGTCACTAAGTGCCAAGAAAGAAGTGATTGTTGGATCCAGGGTCCTCGCCTGAGAGCTGTTGAGTCACTCCAACCCTTAGCCGGGTGCTCTGGAGTTCCTTTTCAGAGTTCATTTTCAGAATCTGTCATCTCAGCAGTGCATTAAGCTCTGTTTATATTCTCCAGGGCTACCCTAGCCTTCCACGGTCTTCCTGGAAAACAGATCCAAAGGCCAATGAATCCCTTGGTCAGGTTTATCCCAGGAATAACCCCATTCCTAGTATCACTTTCTGAATTAGTCCGTTTCTCAATTCTGTGGTCAAATACCTGATGAGAAGCTTAAAGGGAGAAAGGTTGGTTTTTGTTCGTGCTTTGAGGGACTACAGTCCATTGTGGCGGGGCAGACATGGCAACTCGTGGCTGTCTCTGCGGCTGTAGGAGCATGAGGTGCTTTGTTTACATCTCAGCAAACCAGGACACAGCGAGGCTGGGCTGGAGGTAGGGCTGGACGTAGCCTTCAAGGCTTGCCTCCCAGAGACCCACTTACGCCAGCTGCATCTACCTCCTGAAGGTCATTCTCTCCAGGAGGGAGGGCGTGGTCTATCAGATGCAAGAGGTACACCAATGTCACGTGTCTGGGAAGGCTGAAACTTGGAAAGTTGGAAAGCGCTCTCTGGTTTTGTATAAAATCAGGGAACGACCCCTGGGGGAGGAGTCACTGGCCAGCCTAGCTGTGAGGGGAGATCTCCTGGACCTGGTGAGCTGCCTACAAGTTGTGCAGAGAGCTCCAGGGAGTCAGCTTTTGTGAGTTTTCATCCGGTATGGGGTGGGTTTCCCCGTGATGCAGCTGCTTTTGAGTCATCCCTGCATCTGTAACTAACACACTCATACCCCTGTTAGTGACCCCAAGAACACTCCTGGTCCCCTGAGCTGGGCTCTGGTGTGACCATCCATCTGCTCTGCCGTGGGCTCCCTATCTGGGATGTGTACTTGTTCATGTGTGTTCTCCAGGAAACGTCTCTCACACGCCTTCCCCAAACAGCCCTGCAAGGCGGGAATCAAATGTTCACACACATGGCTATGTGTGGTTCAAACCCTAACAGCGCACACATGCACTGAGGTGAGCTACGGGAAGTCGTCAAATTCATAGAAACAGAAAATGGGAAGGTGGTTTCCAGGGACCAAAGAGAAGAGAAAAAGGATGAGTCACTGTTTAATGAGCGTGGAACTTCAGATCTGCAAGACGAGAAAGGTCTAGAAAGGCTATCGTCTGCTCGTCTACTGAACTATAGACTTAGTCATGTTGTGATGATGTTTTAAATACTTTTTACTGAAATGAGAAGAAAGCGTGGTAGCAGCAGAGGTGTTTGCTGTGGTTTGGACATGGTTAGTCCAGGGAGGGTTTGTGTCCTGGAACTTGTTTCTCAGTGTGCTGGAGTTAGAGTGGTGGAACCTTTGAAGATCTGCTAAGCCGTGTTCAGACTATCGAGGTTTGCTGCCCCGAGGGTGGGCTGTTAGGGCAGAGCAGGCCTGACCCCTCAGGGGCTTCCTGGCCTCTCTTTTCTGCCATCACGTCACCGCTATGCTGTGATCCAGTGAGGAGGGACTCTCACGAGAGGCTGAATCAATGGCCTAACCTTGGATGTTTAGCTTCCCAAATCCAAGCTGAATAAACCTCATTTCCTCTGTGTGTGTGTGTGTGTGTGTGTGTATTGTGTCTGTGTGTATGTGGGGACAGACAGTCAGACAGAGTCTACTGTGGGCCCTAGGGACCTGCCTGTCTCTGCTTCCTCATGCTATAATTATAAGCACACATCACCATGTCTGTTTTTTTTTTTTTTTTAAACATAGGTTCCTCAAGCTTGCCAAGCTCTGCTGCCTGAGCCATCTCTCTGGCCATCTCCTAAGCCTGCTCTTCTGTCCCTTAAACAGCATGCCGTCCAGCTGTAGCTTTAATACTTGTGCACCAGGGGTAAAGGCAAAGCCTGCTACAGACCCCCACTTTCCACTTCCACTCGGACAGCTCTGTGCTGCAGAAGGGTTCAGGGCAGGGTTCCTCAGTCCTTTCCCTGCGCAGCGTCTCTGTCTTCCTTGTCACTACCGAGTTCTAGCCACAGCCGTCTCAGTTTTAGACCTGACTCACTCTCTGCTGTCCCCTCCCCAACACTTCTAAATTGGTCACTAAATCCTCTCCTGTATTAATCTGCGAGCACTCCTGAGTGCGAGTTCAGAACTTTCCTCCCCGCCTCTCTTATCATCGAGAGGAAAGCACTGCAGCTAGGGGTTGATGTGGGATTTTTAAAAGAACAATTACAGTACGTATGTGTCTGTGTGTGTGGGGACAGACAGTATGTATGTATGTCAGCATGTGCATGTGTGTACATACACATGCCACCACAGTGCTCACATGGAGGCCAGAGGACGATTTACAGGGGTCCCCTTCCACCAGGTGTGTTCTGGGGCTTGAACTCAGGTCACCAGGTTTTGGGGGTAAGCATTGAACCTGATGAGCTCACTGGCCTCACACATAAATTTTTGTGGGGACCATCTATCTGCCACACTGGGGCCATGTATCAATCTAGGACTGAGGGAAGATGTAATCTACCATCTTTTTTGTTATTATAATGAAGTGCTAGACTCAGGCTAGCTTAGTAAGAGATAAAGTTTATGTATCTCACTGTTTCAGGGGTTCAAATATGTGCCAGTTGTATCAGCATGGCTCTGGTGAGGGCTCTGTGGTATCAGCTTGGTTCTGCACGGCGTCCTTTAGCCGTGTTTCATCCTGGTAGAACAGAAAGGAGTGTGATGGGGAAAGAAGTGGACCCCTCACCCAACAGGAGGTGGGGGAGCTTGGCCATCAGGCTTTGGGAGTCATGATCATCAACTGCTATAACCTACACTGGGCTGCAGTCGGTTAGTGTGGCAGTGCATGCTGGGAGCCAAGGAGTTCAGGGTCATTCTCAGCTACAGGGTGTGGTCTTTAAGACTAAGCTGGGATTGAAAAAAAGAAACAAAGAAGAAAAGATTAAAAAAAAAAGCCCGAGAAATGACTCAGCTGGCAACAGGTCCTTGCCGCTAAGCCTGACAACCTGAATTTGATTCTAGGAATCTACATGGTATAAAGAGAGAATCGACTCCCACAAGTTGTCCGTTGGTGTACAAACACACACGCACACACACACGTGCACACACACACACACACACACACACACACACCCCTATTCCACACAAATGAATTTTTTTTTCCACAAACAATAAAACCCCCAAATCTCTGAAAGGTGCTACCCCTGCAGACCACAGCAGCCAGCTCCCTGTCCTGCTGCTAAAGGTGGCTTCAGAGTTTTTACTTGTCTGTCTGTTTATCGTTTTGGTGAACACTTTCCGCTCAACATTTTATTGGATACATTTTTCAGGTATAAGGAAAGGTGAACAGCCTTGTGCCGTGAGCACTCACGGCAAATGCCCTGATTTCTTCAACCACCCCTTTACCGTGTGGGCTTGAGCATGCATTTCCCCAGCGACAGTTCAGGCCACTGGTATCACCCACTGTGTTGAGGCAGCTACCTCATGCTCCTTTTTTCCTTTTGGGACAGAACCTCACGTAGGCTGAGACTGGCCTTGAATTTCCTACTTAGGATGGGATGACCCCTCTCTGGCTGTCTTGCCTCCACTTCCTGAATGCAGAGATTTCAGATGTGCGCTATCACATCTGGTTTCATGCCACGTTGAGGATCAAACCAAAGGAAAAGCTGGGGCTTTAAATACCTAATGGCCGTGTTCTCTCCCAGGCCGCACTTGTCTTGGCGAATGTGTTTCCTCTGAAGCTGAGTGGAGGGCTTCCCCTGGGCCTTAGCCTTAGCAGCACCTCTGCTCTCTCACTGGGTTAGTGTGTTTGAAGCTTGCTGAATCCACTTTTCATTGTGTGTGAGCATCACTCACCCCTCTTTCCCTTTGCAGCCGTGTAGGAGAGCCCTGTGTTCCTCCCTGACAGCTCACTCCTGAAGCCAGGGAGAATCGGGCCATTGTTTCATGGGGTTTCCTTCAGGCTGGTCTAAGGAGTGTGAAAGAACCCATTTAAAGGAGTCTGATGAATAAGGACAAATAAAGATCAAACTCAGGCACAATCAAAAGCCGGTTGTTAACAGATGAGTTGTGCTTCAAAGCCTTTTTTCCCTTTATCGGGAGCGGGGAGACTTATCTGGAAGCTATGTGGAGAAAGTGGGCGGGTCTGGGAGACAGCCATTTGAAGTTCTAGGCAGACCACTGCCGGCCTGGCAGCTGCAGCCTGGACTTATCAGTCAGACCCTGGGAGTTAAGTGGGCAGCTCTGGCAGATGCAAGGCTGCAGAAGGAAACCAGCCACCCGGTAGCTGGTAATGTTTACTGGGGACACCTCCAGACCCTCGGTCCTTTTATCCCTTCCTAGGCTGGGGACACCACACACACACACACACACACACACACACACACACACACGTTAGAGCCTTTATCCTGGACCTCTGCTTCCAGAAACTTGAGCTATCCCAGTGTCACGGAAACCATGCATAACCACTTCTCAGATGATAAAGCAGTCTTAGAGGCAGAAACTCGCTCCAGCCTCCACCCTAACTGAGGCATTTCCCTGCCTCCAAGGCTGGTTCCTCTAGTGTCTGCTAGTAATGATAATGGGTGACACTTAGGACTTGCCTTCATGCGCCAGGCTGTCAGAGTGCTCTCTTTTGATCCTCACCACACCCCACAGTCTTATTATCCCCAGTTAACACATGTAGGGACTGAGTTCCCGAGAGGTTGATGCAAGTCACTTACGGTCTTCCAGTGAACACATAGAAAACCTGGGAACAGAATCCCTCATGGCAGGGCGCCTCTGAAGTCTGCCTTCTGGATCCCGTATCTTACTGAACTCCTGAGGACTGTGTCACATTTTCCTTAGGAGATGGGAACTGAGGATGTGGAGGAGCTCAGCTGTGGGAGTGCTCGCCTCCCACACAGCCCTGGGTTTGATTCCTGTACTGTGTAATCTGGAATGGTGCTACATATCTGTAATCCTAGACATGTGGGATTCCTTCTCACACAAGAAGTGGTGGGAGAAGACTAGAAGTTCAAGGTCAGGCTGAGAATGTGGTTCCGTAGACAAAGCACTTGCCTTGTAAGTGTGAGGGCTGACTGACTAGAAGTTCAAGGTCAGGCTGAGAATGTGGTTCCGTAGACAAAGCACTTCCCTTGTAAGTGTGAAGGCTGACTGACTTTGGATCCCTAGAATCTGTGTAAAGCCATGACTGGGAGGGCAACGCGGACTACATGAGACTTTGTCTAGAAGATGGAAATGAAGTATTCCTACTCCAGGTTTCAGTCCTAGATAGAAAGATGGAGCCACACAGAGATTAAAGGGACCTACCCAAAACTGTTTACTGAGTTGGCCACAAGGGAAGTACTTTTAAAATCATATTTATTGATGTCAGAGCTCAACACGTAAGGGTTGGTTTACTTCCTCTATCCCATGGATTCTGGCGATTGAACTTCAGTAGTCCGGCCTGACGGCAGGCGCCTTCACTCACCGAGCCATTTCGCTGGGTGAGTAAACGCCAGTGGGGAGGGAGAGGGTGTGGTGGAGGTAGGAACCTAGGAGCCAGAGCGTTTATCCAGGAGCCATCTGAGTGGGCCCGTGCCTGTCAGCACTCAGGTGTGTGTCATCAGCACTCTAAGAGCAAACACAGATCATCCCCTTCGTGAGAGTACGCTATTGGCTGGTGCCTTAAAACCTTCAAGTGAGGCTGCCGGCATACCTCGGCTGGTCCAGCGCTTGCTGTGCACAGTTGCTTCCCTAGGCTCCATGCAAAAAAGCTGACCCCCTTTGTGCTCGGAATGCCATTGCTGAGGTTGGGATGAGAATCCCTGGAGCTTGCTGGGCAGTCAGCTAGTCTACTGGGCATGCTCCAGGCCCGTGGGGGCCCGCCTCCAAAGCCATGGTAGACACAAACCCGAAGCAGTCTCTCTATTTCTCCCTCTCTCCCTCACGCACGCACGTCCTTCTACATACACTTATCTCTGCCGTTCTTTATAGTAAATCTCCCTCTAAAGCCACCTCTGCTTTCCCCTCCATCTTTTTATGCCCCTTCCCATGCTCATTTGGGCTTTTTTCATCCGCCATCTACTGAATCCTCTCCTTTCATAGTCCCCAATGATCCACCTCTTTCTGAAGCCTGACCCTCCGATTCGTCTTGACATTGCTAGATGCTACAGTCGCACTAACCTTGTCTGAGCCTCTTGAGACATGGCAGTTCCCTGTATACCCTCTGCAAGGACTCTTACTCCTGGACTTTGTCCTCATTCTGTCTTCCTCGGCACCCTGCGTTCTATGCAAGGATGGTCCAGCATCCAGAATAGAAATCCACAGAGTATGTCTCTTGGGTTTGAAGCTCTCTGGCTTTACACCAGACCTTGAACAAAATCTTAATTGCTTGCTGCAGCCTTCAAGGTCAGGCATGAGTTATCATTAGTTTCTCCTTCTCTCTGGGGTAGTTTTGTTTTTAATAAATCAATTTCCTATTAACAAACTGTTAACTAATCATTTCAATCAATTAACTTTAAAATCTAATAATCAAGTTTTTTGGTGTGTTGTATTTTGTTTTAGTTGAAGAATGTTCTCATTATATAACTCTAGCTGTCCTGTAACTCACTATGTAGACCACGCTGACCTCAAACTCAAAAAGATCTGCTTGCCTCTGCCTCACAAGTGTTGGGACACTATGCCATGCAAAATCTAATGATTATCTTTTCAAAAAGTTTGTATATTTGTGTGTGTACATGCACCACACATTTGCATGCAATTGCTCACAGTGGCCAAAAGAGGGCATTAGATTCCTTGGAGTTGAAGTTACAGATGGGAAGCTGCACTTGTGTGGCTGTTCTTGATTGAACATGGATCCGCCAGAAGAGCAGCAAGCTCTTTAACTGCTGAGCCATCTCTCCAGCCCCTAATTAACTAATTAAAAAAGATCTTTGTCCCATGAGTAGAGCATTGATTTCTGGCCCACAGCTTTTGGACTGGGCTGCCTCTTCCAGAGCCCTTGTCATCCCTGCAGAAGGGTAGCCGTTGGTCCTCATCCTGCGCTCTGATTATTTTGGCCTAGCTTATCCCTCCGCCTTTGTGTATGTTTTGTGTTCTCCTCATGTCTGGGAGGCAAGGCCTCTCTTGCTATGGGTCACTACTCTGTCCTTAGTACCAAACAAAGTATTTGGAACTAAGTGGGGGCTCAGATAAAACTTATCTCTCTCTGTATGTGTGTGTAGATGTCAGAAGTCACTGGAGATATATGTTAAATATTATATACATTGTTTGATTTTTGAGAACATACAATAACATGTGTCACAGTGCATGAGCGTGGAGGTCCAGGACAACTAAGGGAGCCGGTTCTCCCCTCCCACACATGAGATCTAGGGATTAAACACAAGTCATTCGGCTTCTCAGTAAGTTCTTTTGTTCACTGAGCCACCTTGCAGGTCCCTCCGTCTTGTTCATTTGGGTCACAGCCTCTAGCAGCTCTTGCCTGGAACTCCCGATTAGCTAGCCTGGCTGTCCTGGGAGCCTGATGCTTGCCCTCCCCAGGCTTCCCAGAACCGGGATTTAGCATGCAACAGCACCCCTGGCTTTCTAATGTGGGCCGAGGGATCAGACTCACGTCCTCACGGCTATGAGGAAGCAAGCGCTTTGCTGGATGAGCCGTGCCCAGGGTCTATGCAGCTACAACTTCTGGACTGAAAATGTTTCCTGATTGACAGTTTGGAGTTAGGTGTGGGAAGTGCAGAGGACTCTCCTGAGAGCCAGTCTCAGGAGAGTTCCTGGGGAAAGAATGACTTGGCTTCTTGGAAGGCATCACTGAATAAGCCTCTTGCTCCTGGCCAGAAAGCAGGGCCACATTTTAGATCAGTGTCTTTGTATTTTGTGCCTTAAGAATGCCAGTTTTCGTAAATTAGTTTTCTAATTTCTTCTCAAAAATGTTAATTCCGGGCCTTTGAGCTGGCTCTGAGGGGAAAGGTGCTTGCTGCTAAGGGTGGTGACTAGAGCTGTCTCTCCAGGACGCACATGGTAAAAAGAGAAAAAAAATCCACTCTTTTATCTTTTAATTTCATTTTACTTTGGTATTTTTGGACAAGTCTCACTATGTAGCCCTGGCTGTCCTAGAACTCGCTATGTAGACCAGGCTGACTTTGAGATCTGCCTGCTTTGGGCTCCTGAGTGCTGATATTAAAGGCGTGCACCTGGCTGTGAAAACCAATTCTTGTAAGTAGTCCTTGGATTTTACAGGTTCTCCGTGGCAAGTATGTACCGCCCCCATACTCTCACCCAAAATAAAAATAAAAACAACAAGCAAAAAAGGAAGCCGTTAATGTAACAGCAGCATGACCTTGGGCAAGCTGCTTCAGGCCTTGATTTCCCCATCCGTAAAGTGATTTTGTTTCCACAGGTATCTGACTGCGGTTCCCTTCAATGCTGTTTGTATTAATTTATAATAACATGCTTAGTGTGTGCATAGATGCACACATGTAGTGTGTGTGTAGGTGCACACATGTAGTGTGTGTGTGTGTATAGATACACACATGTAGTGTGTGTGTGTATAGATACACACATGTAGTGTGTGTGTATAGATACACACATGTAGTGTGTGTGTATAGATACACACATGTAGTGTGTGTGTATAGATACACACATGTAGTGTGTGTGTATAGATACACACATGTAGTGTGTGTGTATAGATACACACATGTAGTGTGTGTGTATAGATACACACATGTAGTGTGTGTGTATAGATACACACATGTAGTGTGTGTGTATAGGTGCACACATGTAGTGTGTATAGGTGCACACATGTAGTGTGTGTGTGTGTGTGTGTGTAGGCGCACACACGTAGGCACACGAGGAGCTCAGAGACACCTTGCCGGTGTGCACCCCTGCTTCAGCACAGGGGCGTCAGGGATCTTTGCCTGAGTAACAAGCCTTTACCCACTGCGTCATCTCACCAGCCTTACATTACTTGAAAGAAGCGCGGGTTGCAGCTCTTTCAGGAATAAAGTTACTTCGTTACTGTTAAATTGTAATTTTAAACCCACAGAAACTCAACATTTATTGTAGATTATTTTATCTTAGGAAAAAATAGCTCAAAGAAAGATTTATGCACAACCATGTTCACCGTAGGAGATGTGTTAATAATAAAAAGTCACAAAGCACATCATTTTAAAAACACAAATAAATTAGGGTACTTATCTGTGTTTGACTATTGGAATATATTTGACCATTGGGATAGAAAGTAGAACTATTGGGAATGCAGTTTCAAATATGGATTTTTAAATAATTCAGTCCTATTTAGAATCTCGGTGTGTAAAATGCATATTTACAGAAAGAAAAAGCTGAAGGGAATATACCAAAATATAAATTTAATTATGTCTGGGTCATTTACTTGCTCTGTTTTTATTTTATTCTTTTCCAGCTGTTGTGTGATTCTTCCTGGGCAAATGCAGATAAATGTCTGCTCACTCCAGATGGGGCATCCAGCAGCAGACCAAACAATTTCAGTCAAGTCCAGTGCTGTGCACCAGTGAATTTCTGGGGTTAGGGTTAGGAGCGAGGGTGGCTGAAGGCAGCAGGCTCATCCCAGGATGAGTAACAAGGCACCAAGCTGCAACCCCAGAGCACCTACCAGCTGAAGGATCTTGGAACGTTCTGAGTTTCCAGCACATGACTGTTGGGACCTTTCTCCTCCCAGAGGGGGCGTTACAGCTGGGGGAAAGGCTACACAGCACCAGGTCATCCTCACGGCTTCCAAGATGCTGTTCGCCCCAGCCATTTATACTGTGAGCAAGGAGGGATTCTGACGCTATGAGCTCAGTCACGTCTTGGGTTTAGTACAGTTTGGTCCAGCAAATGTGGCATTCCTTGTATGAGTCTGACACTGAGGCATACACCGAGGAGAGACACGAGTAAGGCAAAATGACAGAGTAAAAGCTGAACACAAATCATGGTGAGCTCAATGGGATGCCGGGAAGAAGTGGGTGCTGGGTGGAGAGGGGAGTGCTTGGACACAGTGCCCTGCAGGGCCTGTAGGGTAGAGGGTAGGAATGGGTGGAGCATCAAGATTGACACAGGAAACAAGAGGGGGCTGAAAGCCCTTATCTGGGTTCTTCCTATGGAACTGGGCATGCTCAAGAAGTCTGACATACAACCTTGGGAAATGTGGGAGTTTTTGTAAATGTCCTTGTCATCACATGGTTCAGCACTCTTTGGGTCCTTTTGTCAGCCAATTCCCACTCTTGGGAATGTTTTCCCTTTCTCAGTAAGCTGTCTCTGTATTTCTTACTTCCTCCTTATTGAAATAGATTTTTATCTCACATACTATATTCTGATTACAGTTCCTCCTCCCTCTCCTCCTCCCAGTTCCTCCCTAAGTCCCTTCCCCACCTCTTCCTTTCTGCCTCTCATTAGAAAAGAACAGGCTTTCATGAGATAACAAAACATAACAAATTAAAATACAATAAGAGAAATCAAGAACTATCACACTGAAGTTGGTACAAGGCAAACTAACAGAAGCCCAAGAGAAGGCACAAGAAGCAGGGACCCCCTCATCCACACAGCCAGGAGTCCTGTCAAAACACTGAACTGAAAGCCATAATATGTACACAGAGGCCCTGGTGCAGACCTGTGCAGGCCCTGTGCTTGCCTCAGTCTCTGGGAGCTCATATGAGCCTTGCTCCCTTGATGTAGAAGACCTTGTTCCTTCCTCCATCCTCTCCAGCTCTTATGCTCTTTCTGCCTTCTCTTCCACAGGATTCCTTGAGCTCTGAGGGGGAAGCATTTGATGGAGAGATCTCACTTAGAACTGTGGTTTCAAGGTCTCTCTCTCCCTCTCTCTCTCTACTGACTATGAATCTCTGTATTTGCTCCCATCTGCTGCCAGAGGAAGCTTCTCTGATGATGACTGAATAAGTTACTGATATGTGAGTATGCTGTCTCAGTTTCTAGACTTTTGTCACTGGTGATGTCCTTTGTGCTGGGGTTGGTCTGGTACTGTGTATTCTAAGGCTAATTACAGGCCCCCAGGAGCAGTTTGCTACCTAGATGAGTGCATTCACACACAAACTGGTCATTGTTATGCATTCCTTGCTCTACCTAATTTAAAGTTGCTTGGCTAATAAAGTTGCTGAAACCTGTAACTGGGGAGAAGAGAAGTAGGCGGAGCTTTAGGTTCCCAGGCTTGGGGGTCTCGGAGGGACCACGAGGCCAGGAGGCCAGGAGGAGGAGAAGAAAGGGGAGAAGAAGGAAGTTGCTATAGGAGATAATGGACCGTGAGCACGTGGCCACGAGGGCTGGCTTGATGGAACAGAAGCAGCCCAGACGGGAACAACCGTGACAAGTAACTTGAGGTGTGGAGCTGGGAAATAGCAAAAGAGCTGAGAGGGTTGGTATCCACATGCCCAGTTACAGGCCTTAAAACGTTTATAAAACCAAAAGGTCTCTGTCTTGATTATTTGGGAACTAGCTGGAATAGAAAAGCCCTCAATAGTCTAATATCCTTCCCATGACACCTTTGCCCTGGGAACAAGAGCCTGGAATTTGGTTCCTCTGAGCTCAGATCTGGAGCTTGGCACTCCTCAGCATGTTCTCCCTGACACGCTGGGCTCTCTGTTTCTCCGACCTCCAGGCCTACCTTAAAAGCCATGGCTTTCCCCTGTTTCCTCCCCTGGTAGCAGCAAGGATTTTCAGCTTGCCTCTCCTATTATTTTTTTCTCAAGCTTCAATAAAATTGCTCTTTAGCTTCCTTGGAGCCCATTTAAAATTTTTTATCAATGAGACTGAGAATCCAAAAGAAGGAATCCCAGTTTCCCCAGCAACACCCGGGTCACATGTACTAGCCTATAACCTCAGGCCAGTCACTTAATTTCTCATTTTGGCATAGCATCTGCAAAATGAAAGCACAACACAGACTCTCTGCTAAGCCAAGCTGCACTGTGTGAAGGTTGTGTGAGAAAGCAGAAGGAAACTTCCTGCATGCAGACACGCCGTTAGAGGCCTAACCCACACAGAACACCGCGAAGCCTGCGGAGAAGCCTGCAATGATTGACAGAGTGGTGAGGCCCAGGCCGCTGGATGAGAGTCTGCTCCTGTCCTCAGTGAGGCTGCCTCCTCACCCTTCCTTTCAGTGATGTGTGAGGGCTTCTTGCTGGAAAGAAGCTAAAAAGCTGACCAGAGATAAAATGAAACTCAGACGGAAGTCTCAGTTTCCACAGCCTTCTGTCTCCTGCTCTCTTTCTGTTTCAGCTCTGGGGTGACTTTCCGGAATCATCATGTTTGATGTTTGACCACCCAGAGGAAACCTCCATGTTGCTTTGAAATAAGCAGGTTTGGGTACCATCTGGTGTTAAGTAGGTGGGATTATGGGACTGGTGGCTTTGATGCTTGGTTTGTGGCTGTTTCTGCTCTCTCTCTCTCTCTCTCTCTCTCTCTCTCTCTGCCTCTACTCTCTCTCTTTCTCTGTGTAACTAAATGCCACACAGTTAATGTAGATGTCAGAGTTGGTTTTCTTTTTCCACCATGTGGGTCCTGGGGATCCAGCTCAAGTCTTCCAGTTTGGCCTCTACCCAGTGAGCTGTTTTGGTAGCCCTCCACCTTATCTTTTGAGACAGGGTGGCTCACTGAAGCAGAGCTCATTGATTGGTCTGCCCGATTCTGCACTTCCCAGTGCTCTGGTCATAGACAGGCAAGTCCGCTCCCATGTGGGTGCTGTAGATCCAGACTCAGGTCCTTGGGATTGCAAAGCAAATTCTTTACAGACCAAGGCATCCTATGGCAAATCATAAGAATTTGCTGATTGACAGAGCCGACTGGAGAAAAGCAGACGTACTCCTGTGCTTTTTAGTCTGAGGAGAAAGCACAAGAAGCCCCATTCCCAAGGAGGGAAAACGGAGACAAAGCTCATGAACAGTTTGGCCCAGCCTTTCCTCCAGAATCTGGCAAGTTCCTCTTCCAAGTTTTGGCCCCGTGGAGAGCTCTGTCTTGGCAAAGCAGGTCCCATCATGTCTGCCACATGGCTGCTCCCCTCCTGAGCCACAGGATGAGGCTGTTTGGAGACAATCACCTTCTGTCTCTGGGCTCTGACATCTGGGAGGTGGATAGCCAGCAGACCTTGGCTAGGCCTCCTGGCTCGTAGTTTGCCACGTGTTTGTTGGAGGTTGATTTTCAAGCGGAAGCCATGATGGTGAAGGTCACCTTCTGGACAAATGTTTCTGGTCCAGGGGCACCAGGTGCAGCTGGGAGGCTGAGGCAATGAACAAATGACTTTGTCTTAAAATAGGATTTCGACAGCAACCGTCCTTTGCTCAGTAGTGTTGGCACTGTAGAGAGAAGTGGCTGAGGGTGGCTTGGTTGCAATCCAATTTTAGTAATTAGTTCTATTCACAATAAGGCATGTTAATAGGTCCCACGTTGAGCACGAAGAATCCCCTGTCTCAGGTGCCAAGTGCCAATTAATAGAGTCAACATTCGTGTCCCACAGGTAAACACTCATTCTACATCCATTGTCCTAGAGCTATAGACAGGTGTGCTTCCGTTAGTAGTGGCTTAACCAGTAGGTTTTGGCCATAGACAACAGAGCGTGGCTTTCAGGAAGATGAGCTTTCTGTCTGTCTCTGTCACAGCTCTTTCTCAGTACCTAGCTCACCCTGGGTAGCTGGATTAGGCTGGAAGAGCCCTCCTGTGTTCAACCTTGGCTATTTAGCTCTGCCCATCCCTGGCCTGTGACTTGTTTTGGCCACAGAGAAGGGCTGCGCCAGCAGCACTGAGCCTAGGCTTCCGTTCTTCAGCATGCGTGTGAATGAAGTTAGGCTAGTCTGCAGAGGGTGAGAGACTGGTCGCTCCCCTTCGCTGTGGGCAGCCACACACCCCTTCCCCACACTCTGCATGTGTGGTCAGAGCAGGCCACAGGGACATGAGCAAGACCAGGGAACTGGCTGGCTGGGTCCATCCCCAAAGACCATCTAAAGCAGCAGTCCTCAACTGGGGGGTTGAAACCCCTTTGAGGGCTGATGACCCTTCACAGGGGCCACCTAAGACCATTGGAAAATGCACATTTACATGATGATTCAGAACAGTAGCAACATTACAGTTATGAAGTAGCAAGAAAAATGATTTGGGGATCCCCACTGCATGAGGAACTGCATTAAACAGTCATAACATCAGGGGGGTTGAGGACCACGGGAAGAATTGCCAACTAGCTGGACATGCTGACACACACCTTTAAACCCAGCACTTGTGACGTAGAAGCAGATGGATCTCTGTGAGTTCAATGCCTGCTTAATCTACAAAGAGAATTCCAGGACAGCCCTTGGCTGCACAGGGAGACAAAAACCACAAAACACAAGAGGAGGGCTTCTGAGAAACAATGCTTGAAGTTGACCTCTGGCCTTCTCTCTGTCTCTGTCTCTCTGTCTCTGTCTGTCCCTCTTTCTTTCTCACACACACACACATGCATGCACATGAACACACTAACACACACACACTAAATAAATTCTTACAGCCCATGTAGTCTTTGAGTTCTTCATACTTATTTAGTGAAAGTGCATATGACTTTTTGTTTGGCTTCTCGAGACAGGGTTTCTCTGTGTAGCCTTGGCTGTCCTGGACTCACGGAGCTCCGCCTGCCTCGGCCTCCGGGTGCTGGGATCACAGGCGTGCCCTGCCCAGTGTTACTAATACGGCTGACAGTGAAGCTGGTTGAGTAGACTTTGAGGACTGATTATTGCCGTGTTGACTAAGATGTCCTCTGCTTTCTGCGTTTTTCTTTAATTTCTTTAATTTGTGCATTAGCACTTACAAAAATCTGGAAAGTTTAGATCATACACCAATGGAGATATTTTTCTTTTGCTTGTTTTTCTATTTTAAGTCTGTGTGTGTGTGCACAAGTCCCTGTGTGTGGGTGCAGGTGTATGCACGCCAAAGCCTGCCTGTTGTCAGAGGACAAGCTCGGGTGAGCCTTTTCCTTCCACCTTCATCAAGGCAGGTGACTTCTTGTTTTCACCGCTGGGTCCCAGGGTAGCGGTTCCTGGGCTTCTGAGCGTCCATCTGCCTCTTGTCTCCCATCTCTCCGTAGATCTGGGATTGAAAGCATGTGCACTCCTGCATCCATCTTTTCCACGCTGTCTTTCTTAGTCAGGGTTTCTGTCGCTGTGATAAGACACCATGACCAAAAGCAATAGTCCATCACTGAGAGAAATCAGGGCAGTAACCCAAAGCAAGAGCCTGGAGGCAAGAACAGAAGGGGAAGTGATGGAAAATGCTGCTTACTGGCTTGATCCTCATGGCTTGCTTGGCCTGCTTTCCTATACAACCCAAGACCACCTGCCTAGGGACGACACTGCCCACAATGGGCTGGGGCCTTCTGTATCAGTTATCCATCAATAAAGTGCACCACAGGCTTGCCCAGGGGACAATCTGGTGGGAGCATTCCTTCATTTGAGGTTCCCTCTTCCCAGGTAACTCTGCTTGAGTGGACAAAAAAAGCCACGACACATGGGTCCTAAGGCCCTGAACTCAGATCTTTACCCACTGAGCCATCTCTAAACTGCTTTCAGTTCTTCTACCTCAATACTTAATCCCATTTTCACTCCTTAGTAGTTTGTAATTTTTTGCATTAATGAGGTCAAGCTCTGGTTTGTTTGCGTTTCTCCTTTAAAAACCATCACTGTTAACTGGACCTGTTTGTGCTCTCTTATAACCCCAGTGTGCAAAAATTGAGTCAGGAAGATTGCCAGGAATCTGAGACTATCCTGGGCTGTACAGTGAGTTTCAGGCTAGCCTGGGCTAGCTAGGAAGACTGTTTCAAACAGTTAATAATATTAATAATATTGACATCATCATCAAGACTAAAAGTAATGGTGGCAAGCTTTGTTTCTTAGGTCTCCTTTCTCCCCCTCCCCTCCTCTAATGCACACACTTATCTTGGCCTCTTGGTATTTACCTCTAGTATTTACTTTCTTTATTCTTTTTTTTTTTTTTAAATCTCAGATCTAAGTGTGTAGAGACACGCAGAGTAACGAAGGCAAGATCTTCACCTTAAAATCAGATTTCTACTGACTCACTAGCATAGGGAAACACCATTTTCTAATGGAATGTACCCTAAATGAAACCTCTTCTATATTTCTCACCAGTTACCATAACTAAGCTATTCTTTAGGCTTTCTAAGGGACGAGATATATCAGGAACATTTTATAGTGCAGTTTCATTTTTAGTGTGTTCGTGAGCAGGTGCATGCATGCGGTGCTTGTGTTCAGTTATATGTGTGTGCGTGCGTGTGTGTTTAGGTGCGTGTGTGTGCAGGTAGAGACCAGGGTCAACGTTCACTGTCACCCCTCAGCCACCATGTCGTCTTGTGTTTTGAGTCAGAGTCTCTCACTGACTTAGAACTCAGCAAACAGGACAGGCTGTCGGGCCAGTGAGCCCCAGAGACCCAGCCGTCCCTGCCTCTCTGTTGGTGAGACGGTGAACATGTTCAGGCATGCCCAGCTCTGCCTTTTTACGTGGTTTGTGAAAATAAAACCCAGGCCCTCATCAGCAAGGCCAGAACCTCACTGCCTGAGCCGCCCCACACCCCCATCACAGCCTCATGGTGAACAGCTCTTCACAGCTCATGATGGACTTGGTTTGGAGTCTTGCTGGAAAATGGGCAGACAAAGGGCGGATTTCTTTTGCCTTTGGTCAAGACTCTATTATCTAAGGTCAGTCGGAAGTAGATGGCCCTGACTTTCCCAGAAAGCTTTTGTACACTTTGTATCTACTGCTCTGTGCTTTTAAGGCCGAAAAGAAAACAACGGAGTTAAAGGAACGAATGGGTGATTTTCTACTGTGGACATTTCAGATTAGGGTCGGCATTTTTATTTCAAGAAGGAAGAGAAGGTGTGGAAAGAGCGTTCTTGTTGGTACCCACATACCCACCCCACAGCGGGGACTGAGGACACGTCCCAGAACACGGCTTCCTAGCATGCACCAAGCCCTGAGTCCAGTCCTAGCGTGGTGTGAAGCAGGCACAGTGCTGTGCACTTACAGTCCTAGCACTTGGGCGACAGAGGCAGGAGGATCAGAGAGGGGAGGGAGGGAGGGGGAAGAGAGGAGGAAAGGGAAGGAAGAGAGAGCGGAAAGGAGAGGGGAGGGAAAGAGAGAAGGGGGAAAGGAAAGAGGGAAGAAGGGAGAGAGGGAGCAAGAAAGCCACTCACAGATAACTTCCCACCTGTCTTCTCCTCAGGCCTGGCTCTGACCACAAGCCAAATATGGCTGGTGAGGTGCCCAACATCCAGAAAACCCTCAGGTGGAGAGTTTCACCTGGGTCTGTTGAATCCCTTTTTGAGACAATGTGCGCCGGCTCAATGAGAAACACTGTTTAACATTATCTCTCTTTCCCACCCCCCACCTTTCCTTGCATGGCTTGCATGCTGGGGTTCTCTTCCTTACTGTCTATAAAGCTATTTCTTTGCCTTTCAAATCAGGGCACTGACTTCAGGTGGGGCGTGGATAAGTGAAAAGAAAGGAGTCCAGGGAGGGCCCACCTGCGCCTTATCCTGTCAGGCTATTCACCGAAGCAGATTTATTTTATTTTTTTATTTTAAAAAAATTTATTACAATTTATTTACTTTGTATCCCAACTGTAGCCCCCTCCCTCATCCTCTTCCAATCCCACTCTCCCTCTTTCTTCTTCTCCCAGCCCCCTCCCCCAGTCCAATGATAGGGGAGGTCCTCCTCCCCTTCCATCTGACCCTAGCCTATCAGGTCTCATCAGGATTGGCTGCATTGTCTTCCTCTGTGGCCTGGTAAGGCTGCACCCCTCCCTCAGGGGAGGTGATCAAAGCACCAGCCACTGATTTCATGTCAGAGACAGCCACTGTACCCCTTACTGGGGAACCCACTTGGAAACTGAGCTTCCATGGGCTACATCTGTGCAGGGGCTCTAGGTTATCTCCATGCATGGTCTTTGGTTGGAGTATCAGAAAAGACCCAATTGCCCAGATTTTTTTTGGTTCTGTTGCTTTGCTTGTGGAGCTCCTGTCCCCTCTAGATATTTCTTTCTCTGCTTCTTTCATAAGATTCCTTGCACTTTGCCCAAAGTTTGGCTATGAATCTCAGCATCTGCTTTAGTACTCTGCTGGGTAGAGTCTTTCAGAGGCCCTCTGTGGTAGGCTCCTGTCCTGTTCCCTGTTTTCTCCCTCTCCGATGCCTGTCCCATTTGCCTTTCTGAATGAGGATTGAGCATCTTGCCCAGGGTTCTCCTTCTTGCTTAGCTTCTTTAGGTGTACAGATTTTAGTATGATTATTCTATATTATATGTCTAATGTCCACTTGTAAGTGAGTATATACCATGTGTGTCTTTCTACTTCTGGGATACCTCACTCAGGGTGATCTTTTCTAGTTCCCACCATTTGCCTGCAAATTTCATGATTTCCTTGTTTTTAATTGCTGAGTAGTATTCCATTGTATAAATGTACCACAATTTTTGTATCCATTCCTCCAATGAGGAACATCTGGGTTGTTTCCAGATTCTGGCTATTACAAATAAAGCTGCTATGAACATGGTTGAACAAATGTCCTTGTTGTGTACTTGAGCATATTTTGGATATATGCCTAGGAGTGGTATAGCAGGATCTTGAGGTAGCACTATTTGTTTCAGAAAGTGCCAGGTTGATTTCCAAAGTGGTTGTAGAAGCAGCAATGGAGGAGGGTTCCCCTTTCTCCACATCCTCTGTAACATGTGTTGTCACTTGAGGTTTTGTTCTTAGCCATTCTGATGGGTGTAAGGTGAAATCTCAGGGTCCTTTTAATTTGCATTTCCCTGATGACTAAGGATGTTGAGCATTTCTTTAAGTGTTTCTCTGCTATTTGATATTCCTCTATTGAGACTCCTCTGTTTAGCTCTGTATCTCATTTTTTTTAAATTTGTTTACTTGATTTGTTGCTGTTTAACTTCTTGAATTCTTTATATATTCTGGATATTAGCCCTCTGTCAGATTTAGGGTTGGTGAAGATCCTTTCCCAGTCTGTAGGCTGTTGTTTTGTTCTGATGACAGTGTCCTTTGCTTTATAGAAGCTTTTCAGTTTCATGAGGTTCCATTTATTGATTGTTGCTCTTAGATCTGTGCTCTTGGTGTTCTCTTCAGGAAGTTGTCTCCTGTGCCAATGAGTTCAAGACTCTTCCCCACAAAGGACATAAAGAACCTTGGTGTAACTTTAACCAAGCAAGTCAAAGACTTGTATGAAAAAAACTTCCAGTCTATGAAGAAAGAAATAGAAGAAGGTATTAGAAGTTGAAAAGATCGCCCATGCCCATGGCTTGGCAGGATTAACACAGTAAAAATGGCCATCTTGCCATCTACACATTCAGTGCAATTCCCATCAAGTTACCAACACAATTCTTTACTGACCTGGAAAGAAAAATTCTCAACTTCCATATGGAGAAACAAGAAACCCAGAATCGCCAAAACGATCCTGTACAATAGAAGATCTTCTGATGGTATCTCCATCCCTGATCTCAAGCTGTACTATAGAGCTACAGTAATAAAAACTGCATGGTCCTGGCATAGAAACAGAATGGTGGATCAATGGAATCAAATAGAAGACCCAGAAATAAATCCACACACTTATGGACACCTGATTTTTGACAAAGATGCCAAAACTATACAATGGAAAAAAGACATCATCTTCAACAAATGGTGCTGGTCTAACTGAATGTCTCCATGTAGAAAAATTCAAATGGATCCATACTTATCACCCTGCACAAAAGTAAAGTCCAAGTGGATCAAAGACCTCAACATAAAACTAGATACACTAAACCTGTCTGAGGCAGATTTATTAAGCTGACTTGTGCCTGGCCTGCTCTGGGCTCTAAATATATCATTGAGAAATATCATGTCTTCATGTATTTTCCTGAGACTCCGACTCTCCTGAAGGCTAGCTGAAAAGAGCAAGCTACTTTCCACACCCAAGTCACTTCCCACACCCTTCTCATGCCTTGAGTCAATTACTGCTTGTTTCTGGTTGAGTGCAGTTGTGTGTATGCGTGTGAGCAGGTGTGTGCGCGTGGGCGCGTGTGCTATAGTTGAGTGTATGTGGGAGCCAGAGGGCAACCGAAAGGCTTGTTTCTCAGGTACCATCCACCTTGATTTTTGAGGCAGGATCTCTCATAACCTGGAACTCACCAAGTCAGCTAGGCTGGCTGGCCAGTGAGCCCAGGATCTGCCTGTCTCTACCTCGACAGCACTGACATTACAAGTGTGTGCCGACACTGCTATTTTGTGTTTTCTTTTAGGGATTTATTTGTATTTTTAGAAAGTTTTATGTATATGTGTGTCTGTGTGTGGCTCTACGCGCATGAATACGGGTGTCTTCAGAGGCCAGAAGAGGGCGCTGGATCTCAGGGAGCTGCAGCCACAGGTGGTCCTGAGCTGCCTCCTTTGAGCACTGGGAAGTGAACTCCAGTCCTCTGCAGTTTGAGCATTTAACCCCTGAGCTGGCTCTCTGAACCCATGCCTAACTTTTTCATATGGGGCTGTAACACAGGGACCCACACTTTCACACAAGCACCTGACGACAACTGTCTCCTTAGCCCCACTGAGGCAATTTTTATAAAGGTCTCAGTCTAGATCTAGAGAATCCATCCTTGGGCTGGAGAGACAGCTCAGCGGTTATGAGCACTGTCTGCCCTTCCAGAGGTCCTGAGTTCAAGTCCCAGCAACCACATGATGGCTCACAACCATCTATAATGTGATCTGATGCCCTCTTTTGGCGTTCAGGCATGCATGTAAATAGAGCACTTATACATAAAATAATAAATTAATCTTTAAAAAATCCTTATAGGTGTGGGTGGCATCTCAAAGCCAATTCTTCATTTCTGGACAGTGCACCAGCCTCAGCACATCTGCTCCTGTCTGTGCTCCAGTCCTCACTTGCGAGGAGCTGAAAGATCGCATCCCCCAAACCTGATGATAAAGCATCATGTGTCGGATGACAGGAGGCTCAGCAGGGGGATATTAACACTCATTAGGATACTTTTTCCTGATCACAGATAATGATGCTTTCCTTTGTTCGGCATCCCCAGTCAATCCATTCACTGCAGATTTCCAGACTCAGGACCCAATCTGAGCATCTGTGGAGGAACTGCTGCGATGGCTGAATTAGCCATTTCAATTATGGAAAGGGGGGAGGGGCTGGCTGTCTCTCTTCCCCCGTCGCCTATGATAACTGCTTTTGAGGGGGATGTATGAGGCTGTTTGTAGAAGGTAGCAGCATTAACTGTGGCATAACCTATTAAAAAGAAGTTATGAGCTTGGGAAGGGCAGGGACACACACAGGATTTTAAATTGACACTTCATAGCCCCGCTCACTCCCTGCATTGACTCTGAGCCGGGCTAATTCCACATTTATCTGCTTTTAAATAAAAATTTATGGATGGCAGCTGAGGTCTGTGATTTGGGATTAAGATCCTTCAGTGCCCAAGTACCTCATTAGTGTGTGTACACTAGCCACTTGTGGGTAGTCAGGGGTGAGGAGAAACCAGGGATAAAGATGATGTGGGGGTGAGGAGAGGGCAGAACAAAGGAAAAACAGATATTTTAAGATAATATAGTGCCACAATAATAATTGTTGTGATGGTTAGTTTTTATTTTTAGACTTTTTTCTTTTTTATGTGAGTTTTGTTTTTATATGTGAGTCTTTCATTCATATGTGAGTTATATGCTGCGTGTGTGTGTGTGTGGTGTGTGTGTGTACCAATTGTATGCTTGCCTCTGGTGAAGGTCAGAAGACAAATGGCATGGAGGACTGCAGAGATGGCTCAGTGGTGAAGAGCACTGGCTGCTCCTCCTCCAGCGCTCCCTGGTTTGATTCCCAGCACTCACTTGGCAGCTCACGGCTGTCTGCAACTCCACTTCTGAGGATCTAACTTCCTCTTCTGGTTCCCACGGACACTGGACCCACATAGATGCACAGACATCCATGCACACAAAACATGCATGCACAGAAAAATAAAAAAAAAGAATAAAATTGCAAAAGATTTTATTCCTTTGGGTTTTGGAGACAGGGTTTCTCTGTGTAGCTCTTGCTGTTCTGGAACTCATTCTGTCCACCAGGCTGGCCTTGAACTCACAGAGATCTTACTGCCTTTGCCTCCCAAGCGCTGAGATTATATTAGTGAGCCACCACCATCTGGCTTAAAAAAAAAAAAAGCCTCAGATCTTTGAACTGCAGTGATTGAATAGCTGTGAGCCAGCATGTAGGTGCTGGAAACTGAACCTGGGTCTTCTGCAAGACGAGCAAGTGCTCGTAACCGCTGAGGCATCTCCCTAGTTAATTTCGACTGCCAACGTGCCACAACATAGAATCGCCTGTTGTGTGGTTTGAAGGCCAGGGAGTGGCACTGTTCGGAGGTGTGGCCTTGTTGGAGTAGGTGTGGCCTTGTTGGAGTAGGTGTGGCCTTGTTGGAGTAGGTGTGGCCTTGTTGGAGGAGGTGTGGCCTTGTTGGAGTAGGTGTGGCCTTGTTGGAGGAGGTGTGGCCTTGTTGGAGGAGGTGTGGCCTTGTTGGAGGAGGTGTGGCCTTGTTGGAGGAGGTGTGGGCTTGTTGGAGGAGGTGTGTGGGCTTGTTGGAGGAGGTGTGTGGCCTTGTTGGAGTAGGTGTGGCCTTATTGGAGGAGGTGTGGCCTTGTTGGAGAAGGTGTGGCCTTGTTGGAGGAGGTGTGGGCTTGTCGGAGGAGGTGTGGCCTTGTTGGAGTAGGTGTGGCCTTGTTGGAGGAGGTGTGGGCTTGTTGGAGGAGGTGTGGCCTTGTTGGAGGAGGTGTGGCCTTGTTGGAGGAGGTGTGGGCTTGTTGGAGGAGGTGTGGGCTTGTTGGAGGGAAGCACGTCACTGGCGAACTTTGAGGTTTTAGATGCTCGCTCCAGGCCCAGTGTCACTCTCTCTCTTCCTGCTGCCTGCTGGTTCAGGCATAGAACTGTCAGCTACTTCTCCAGCACCACGTCTGCCTGCATGCTTCCCACATGATAATGGACTAAACCTCTGAATCTGTAAGACAACCCCAATTAAATGTTTTCCTTTATAAGACGTCATGGCGTCTCCTTGCAGCAGCAGAAACTCTAAGACACTGGTTAAGGGAATCACAGTTGAGGAATTATCTCCCGTCGGGTTGGCCTGTGGACATGCGCCATCATCTCATGGACAGGGCCATGGACTGTTTAAGAGTGGAAAAGCTGAGCATAAGCAGCAACAAGCAGGGGTGTGCCGCTTCTCTCTTGGCTCTCGACTGTGTACGCGATGTGGCTAACTACTGGAGTTCCTGCCTTGACTTCTCAAAATTATCATCATATTATTTCATATGTTATTATACTCACTGTAACTTGGAATTGTAAGCTAAATTAACCCCTTTTCTCCTGCATTGCTTTTTGTTAGGGTGTTTTATTATAGCAGTGGAGATGAGGCTGGAGAAATAATAGTTGTTATTATTATTCATAGTGGTGGCAGCAGTATTGTGGTACTTGACGTTGACTCGAAGGCCTCACGCCTCAAGGAAAGCACTCTACCACGGAGCTACAGCCCTAGCCCTGCTGGTGAGTATTAATACTGAATGAATATCACTTTACTGGAGTGATTCAAGGTTCTTCTTTACGAGTCAAGGATTACCTGCTACTTCAAGAATAGCGGGATAAGAATCTTGGCCAAAATTTAAATTCATCTCAAAAATAATAATTTGCATATCAAATTTAAATTCTAAATGTATTTTTATCTATCTATTTATCTCTCTATTTACCTGCCCATTGACCTATCCACAGGGTCTCATGTAGCCCAGCCTGGCCTCAAAGAATGTAGCTGAGGATGGCTTTGAACTTGTAATCCTCCTGCTTCTACCCACCAGGTGCTGGAATTATAAACATGCATCCCCACCCCAAGTTCTCTGTGAGGCCAGGGATACAGCCTAGGGCCTTGTGCATGTTAGGAACATAATAAATAAATGAATGGATAAAATACATAGAGAGTTTAAGCCCATGGGCCCTAGAGATAGCTCAGAGTGTGAAATACTTGCTGTGCTGTATTTCAATCCCTGGAACCCACATAAAGATAAAAGGAGAGAAGAGATTCCTGTGGCGTGTGCATACCTTCAAACACATTATATGTACATACATTCCACAGATAGATACACACACACAACTAGTAAGAAAAAAGAAACCAGGCCTGGTGTCATATGCCTTTAATCCCGTTAGAGGCTGGCAGATCTCTGTGAGTTTGAGGCCAGCCTAATAAAGTTCCAGGTTAGCCAGGGCTATGTAGTGAGATTTTGTCTCAAACACAAACACCAAATAAAAACAGAGTTTGTGGCCAGCCTGGCATATGTGAACCTTGCTTGAGAAGAAGGCAGAAGACAAGAAACAAGTTTTACTGGAAAAGAGACGGGGTTCAGTGTCAGGTGAGCACTGTTTGCAGTGTCCGCCTCCTGCCTCCTGAGGGGGTTACACAAGGTAGCATCCTTCCTGTCAGCTCTTGGCTGATGGATGAGATCACACATTTCTTGGCTTTCTTCCCACTTCCCTGGTTTTATCTCTGCTGTAAGCTTATCTCTCCTGCTCAGTCTCAATGTGTTGGAAGTCTTCGGGTTCAGCCCTTGGCCCAGTTTAAGCCCAACCCACCACTGCACAGAGACAAACTTTTCTTGCTTCGCTTGACCCCACAAGCTCCTCACACTCATCTTCCTGTCTGCCCACTGGGCATCTGCACTTGGGTATTCTGGAGGGGCTTTTCCCTTCTGCTCGACTGTCCTTTTGCACCAGGCACTACCCAGTGTGGGACTCGACAACACCCTTTCTAATGTCCCGTTGGTAATATTTACCCTGGGGTTTGGCTGCTCCTCCCAAGCCTTCATTTCAGTTTTCTGCCTCATTTAGATTGGGTCATGCAGCCTTCCCAAAGAGGTGTTGGCAGGAGGTATGTGAATAAGTTTGAGGTGGTGGTCCCAAAATTTTGTTGAAACCTAACAGCTCACTTGTATCCAAATCTAGGAATCTCTCTCTTATGTGTGTGTGTTGCTGAGGACGAAACCTAGGGCACTGAACTGTGTCCCCAGGCCTTGAAACTTTGCACTCTAATGGCAAAACTGTCTAATTGCTTATTATATGAAAAAGGAATGTTTCTGCCTTATTTGAGCTTTCTTCTTTGGGGCCATTTAGTGTAGAATTTGTCAGAATAGAATACATGAAGTCGTGGCTTCGATCTCCAGCACTTCATAAAACTGGGTGAGGTGACACACATTTGCACTCTGAATATTGGGAGGTAATTTCAAGGTCATTTTTTACCACACAGCAAATTGGAGTTTCTATCTATGATATGTCTGTCTGTCTGTCTATATATCATCTACCTATCTATCTATCTATCTATCTATCTATCTATCTATCTATCATCTTATCTCTATTTCCTAACCAATACATGCAATCCTCCCCCATTTGTAAAAAGCACACTCATCTACCTGATTGTGAGCTGTTCAACGAGGGTGTTGGTAACTAAACTCTTGTTCTCTGCAAGAGAAGAAAGTACTTTTGTCCTCTGAACTGTCTCTCTAGACTGTCACCTAATTTCTTAAGTCAGAAACCCTTTTATCTCCATATCCTGTCGGTTGTACATGAAAAGTCGACTTCATACACACCCACAAGCCAAACTCAGATCTGGTGGTGGGGTGTCTCTGATGGCCATTTTAGTCTGGTTTTCCTCACCTAGGCTTCTGGCCACAGACAGAAACTCTAATTCATCACTGCACATGACTGTTTGAACACAGGTGTGCCCAGCACCCTAAGCTGGGTCCTCCAGGACTCAGTCTTGCTCTCTCCCCCAACCTCATCTCAGTCACTCTCCCCTAGCTTTCCAGTGTTTAGACACAATAATAGATTCCTTTCTAGTTCACTTTCCACTCCCCCCTTATTGCCTCATCTGCCGCTGTTTTGACACCTCCAAGCCTGTTCCTTCCTACTTTGTCATATTGGCTCCTACTCATTCTTCTGGTATAAGCTGTGTCTCTTCTTTTGCAGCTTTCTAATTTTGTTTCATAACAACCTATTCTTTTATTTTTTAATGTTAAATTAAAAATTATTCCTTGTGAAATTCATACTATAAACAATGTCTTTCAGTCCTATTTACCTCTCCACTCTTCCTCTAACTCCTCATGGATGTTACCCCACATCACCCTCCAATTTCTTTTTCTTTTTAGTAACCTACTGAGTCTAACTTGTACTGCCCATGTCCACTTGGACATGGGGCTCTGCATTGGAGCATAGTTGACCAACCACAGTGCATTAAAGAAAACTCTTTGTCCACTAGAAGCCATCAGTTGTCACTAGCTCCTCAGCTACGGGTGGGAGTTCATGAGTCCCTTCCTGTTCCATGCTGTACTCTTAACCAGCTCCATCATGTTTAGGTCTGTGCATACAGTCATAGCTGCTGCGAGTTCATGAGTGCAGCGGTCCTAGAATGTCCAGAAGACACTAGTAACTCTGTGTGTGTGAGACATGGTCTCCTATAGCCCAATAACTTGCTATGAGGGTAGAGATGGCCTTGGATGTCTTACTGCCTCCACTTCTCCACTGTCGGATTGCAGTTGTGTGCCCCCATGCATGACATAGGCCATACTGGGGCTTGAACGCAGAGCTTTGTGTGTGCTAGTCAAACACTCAACTGATGGAACTGCATCCCCAGGCCCACCTTGTCCCACATAAGACTTTATTTGGAGAACAGTGCTCCTACCAGGTTTTTAAAAATTCCAATTTCCTGATTAGAAAACTGTAGCCAAGACAATGGATCTGGGGGTTAATTCAGAAGGCAAAGAACACTTGCTTTTGCAAACATGAAGATTTGAGTTCAAATTCTCAGCACTTCCTAAAAGGCTGGGCATGGGTGCCCACGCCTGTAACCCCAACATTGTGGGTAGAGACAGACAGTTCCCCAGAGCCTGGTGACCAGCCAGCCTAGTTGAAAGGATTCAGTGAGAAACCCTGTTTTGAGACAATAAGGTGAAGTGCAATGGAGGACAATCCATAGCAGTCCAGTCCTGTCCTGGCTTCCACAAGTGCACACAGTGCGGAGTTGTGGCCACACCTGCACATTCAGAGACAGACAGACAGACAGACAGACACACACACACACACACACAGGTAGGGGGTCCGAGCAGCAGAACAAGTAGCCTGTGGGAATTTGAGACTCTGGGGAAAGAAAATCTGAGCAGCACAGGAGGAAACTTACACAACCGAGAAGGTCAGAGCTTATGAAACACAGTGAGGAAATACACTTCAAGCGTCTGTTCCTACCACTACAGGTCCCCTGGACAGAGCCCTGGGTGTGGCCCGGTCCCTGTGGACGGTGACATGGGATGTGGTCAAAGGCGCTAGGTCATCTGAATGCAGGCTCTTTCTGCCTGGCTCAGTCAGTTGGGGTGGGGGGACACCATGGATGAAATCGAAGAATTGCCATCAAGGACTTCCTGGTCTCACATAGAAAGTTTAGGAAGGTGTGGCGGTCAGGAGAAGGTGTTTGGATCTGTTTGGATATACTGGGTCTGAGTGGCAGGAAGAAAGAAAACTTCAAGTTAATCAAGTTCTTTTATGTGTCTGTTTTGTAGCCTGTGTGACATTTGAATTTTTTAGTTAATTTTTTGAGACAGAGTCTCATGTATCCAAGCTGACTCTGAACCCACTGTGTAGCTGAAGATAACCTTGGTCTGTGATGTTCCTGCGTCTACCTACCGAGAGCTGGGATTACCAGCATGGACCACCACATTGACATTATTTTTTAACCTTTTCATTTCAATAACAAGGAACTGTCTCCTTTGTTTCAGTGTTTCTCCCAGAGTGCCTATTTGAAACAGGCATTGTGGAAGAAATGTGGAGGGTATTAGGATGTGGCACCATTTGATAGATGCTTGCCTAGCACATAACATCTCCATCTCCAGCACCCAATAAGCCATGTCCCCAATACTTGGGTGCTAGAGGCTAGAGGGTCAGAAGTTCAAAGTCATCCTTGACTACATACAGAGTTCCAGGCCAGCCATAGCAACATGAGACTCTATCTATAAAAAACAAATGAGGCTGGGCATGGTGGTGCATGCCTTTAATCCCAGCATTCGGGAGGCAGAGACAGATGGCTATGAGTTCAAGGCCAGCCTGGTCTACAAAATGAGTCTAGGACAGCTAAGGCTACACAGTGAAACCCTGTCTTGAAAAACAAAACAAAACAAAATACAACAACAACAAAACAAATGAATGGGCAAGTAAGCAAGCAGAAATGTTGACTTGTGGGGACCCTTTTCATATTTGACAGACGCCATACTCTCTTGCTTGTAAATCTTTCCACGTGTACTTAGGCACCTTCTAATTTCTTCTTTACGTTACAGAAAGAGTTGTTCTTTTAAATCACAACCCATTGTGTTCTTCGTCCTGCTTAAGCACTTGATGTTATTCTTTAAATTTTTCTGGTGTATGGATGTTTTTTCTGCGTACCACATGTGTGCCTGATTATCTGGAACTGGCGTTACAGTTGTGAGCCGCCACGTGGGTTCTGGGAATCAAACCTGGGTCATCTGGGAAAGCAGCCAGTGCTCTTAACCACTTAACTCTACAGCCCTGCCCTTAAAGTAGAGATCAGGGAGTCCAAGGTGAGCCTTAGCGCGTCTGCTGGACGTTGTTAAGATATCCTATCAAGAAAAAACTGCTGCGAGTCCATTTGTCTTGAAGACCTCAAGACACTTTCCAGAAGAATGAATATGGAATGGCTACACAATTCCATCTGCAACAGCACCCAGAAAAAGTGCTGCTAAGGCTGGAGAGATGGCGCAGTGGTTTAAGCCCTTGCCACCCAAGCCTGAGGACCAGAGTTCAGAGCCACAGAACCCAGCTCAGGGCTGGTGGCCAGGGCAGCCTCCAGTCTCAGAAGACAGATACGGGGCACCACAAGAGCAGGCTGCATCGCAAGACTCACCTAGCTCTGGGTTTGGGGGGACCCTGGGTTTGGGGGGGACCCTGGGTTTGGGGGGGACCCTGGGTTTGGGGGAGACCCTGGGTTTGGGGGAGACCCTGGGTTTGGGGAGACCCTGGGTTTGGGGGGGACCCTGGGTTTGGGGGGGGACCCTGGGTTTGGGGGAGACCCTGGGTTTGGGGGAGACCCTGGGTTTGGGGGAGACCCGCCTCCGTGAATAAGGCGGAGGAGCCAGGGGGGTGACACCTGGCGTCACCTCATGTCCCTACAGGTGCATGTACACGTGTGCACACACCTCAACATGTGTTCATGCATCAAAAATATGCATGCATACATGCGTGCATGCCCTGACACACACACACACACACACACGAGCTAAATTAAAAGCTCAAATAAGAACTCTATGTTGTATTTGTAAATACTGTTAAATACTAATGGAAATAGGACTAAAATACAGTATGAAGAATAAAACGATACTAAATAAGAAAAAGAATGCATACCCTTCTTCAGCTATCCAGTTTGTAGCTGAAAAGTCAAGCGAGTCTACCAGACCGGAAGTTCTTAGTAATTCTTGCTTTGGCAGTGCTGCACTAATAAAGGTCATCCATCATAACAAAGAAATGAATCTTAGGGTGTAGAAGACCATATATCTAAAACAGCAGTGTAGATGTCAGTGTCCCAGGGCCTCCAGATCTGCATCAAGCCACTCAATTCCTCACCAGTAGAACACTTGCGTGTTTGTGTGCACGTGAAAGCATGCGTGTGTCAGGTCAGAGGATGACCTTCCTAGCATTCCTTGGCCAGCGTCCACCTTGTTTTTTTCAGACCAGGTCTCTTGTTGGCCTGAAACCAGAGAGCAGAAGTAACCCCCTGCCCCCCCCTCCCCAGGGCTGGGTTTACAGATCCACTCCACCACACCCAGCTTTTTAAACGCAGGTTCCGAGAATTGAACTCTGGTCATCATACTTGCACCAGAAACAATTTGCTGACTGAGACTTCTCTCTAGCCCATATACTTATTTTTAAAAGGGACTTTGTATTTACAGTCAGGTCATCTGCTTTCCCAGGATGATACTTAAAATTAATAAATATATTATTTGTTAGGATACTCATTTAGTCTTGACCTAGGAGTTTTCCTCTCTCATCTTTGTTTTCTCTGTGATTCTCAGTGTTGCAATATCTTCTGTCTAAGGGTCAACAGCGGTCTTTCTTGGCTGAGGCTTCCTACCTCAGGGCCTGCATTGTGACCGGCCAAACCACCATTGTTGCATGCTGCTGTAGTTGAGAGGATGCATTCAAATAAAGGAAGTTCTTCCCCACAGGACATTCCTTTCCAGTACACTACAAACATGGGATATCTAGGGCTGGCCACTCACACTGTCTCAGCTTTGGGCCCCGGACAGTTGCTGTGAACGCCTAGCTTTTTCAGAGTTCCTTTCGGGTTGCTGTAGCATGTTTACTTCCTGACAGCTTTGGGAGGTCCAGATCTCTATGTAGAAGGCCTTCAAGAGGCCTCAGATCCGCACTGCCTCTGCAAAAGCTTCACTGGGCTTTTCTTATAAACCTGGTGCCATGCCAAGGTACCCATTTAGAGCAGTTATGAGCGCTGCCTGGCCTGTAGCTCGGTCACGTAGAGCTTTATTCTCTTGTAGTTTTGGGATTCTCTCGGTTCTTGTCCTAAGATCTAGGGATGCAATGGTGCTATTTCTGCAGGTGGTGGGTTCTGTCACTAGATTCTAAATACCTTGAGGGTGATGTGTAGGTCTGATTTTTTTCTTTGAGTATCCTACAAATGTCTACTTCAGCTTGACAATCATTTAGCTAGCATCTTCCTGGGCCTTAACTTTATGAAAAGCAGAGGGATTGTGGGGGTGGCACAGTCTGGAAAGAACTTCTTAAGCAAACTTGAGCTCCTGAGTTTGGATCCCTGGTGCCTCTATAATCTCCGTGCTGGGCGGTAGAGTTAGGAGAATTTCTGGAGTCTAGTCAGTGAGTGTGAGTGAGCTCTGGATCCAGGGGGAGACTGTCTCAGAAGAGAAGGTAGAAACGAATAGAGGGAGGCTCTCAACATTAACGCCTGGCCTCCAGACGCATGCTCACACTCACATGCAGGCATGCACACCCATCACATATGTGCACAAAATATACCACACACACTCACACACACACAATCAATGAAAATAAAAAGCACGAACAAAGGGAATAAAGTGAGCTCTCACCTTGGAGAACCTGTAGACTAGAAAGCAACTCGGGTCTTTTAAACATCTTTCCTCCCCAGCCCAAGCCTGTTAAAATAAGCTGCTTATCTTTTTGTGTTTTATTCTACTAAGTTTGGAAATGTAGAGAAAAATTTAAAAACGAATAACTTCAAATCTGTAACTCAAACAACTATAGAAGCTACACTTAATTTTTCTCCAGCTCAGTGGTAGAGTGCTTGCCTTGCGTGCACAAAGCCCTGGCCTTCATCCCTCCAAACTCAGAAACCAGACGTGGTGGTGCATACCTGTAGTCCCAACACTTGGGATACAGAAGCAGGAAGATCAGAAGTTCAGAGTCACCCTTAGTGTCTTACTAGGGTTTCTATTGCTATGACAAAGCACCATGACCAAAAGCAACTTGAGGAGAAAAGGGTTTCTTGTGCTTTATACTGCCATACTACGGCTCATCATCAGAAGGCAGTCAGGAACCTGGAGGCACGAGCTGATGCAGAGGCCATGTGGGGGGGGGGGGGTGCTGCTTACTGGCTTGCTCCTCATGGCTTGCTCAGCCTGCTTTCTTATAGACCCCAAGGCCACCAGCCCCCATTAATCACTAATTAAGAAAAGGCCTTACAGGCTTGCATATAGCCCAATCTCATGAAGGTGGGTTTTTTTTTCTTTCTTTTTTTTTTTTTTTTCCTTTTCCATTGAGGTTCCCTCCTCCTTTAGGCTAACTCTAGTTTGTGTTAAGTTGACACAGAACTACGCAGTACACTCACTTAGCTAGTAAGTAGTTCATGGTTGGTATGGGTTACAGGAGAGTCAGTCTCAAAAAGAAATAAAGGGTTCTAACTTAAAAAGAAAAAGCTTGACAAGGTTTCTTTGTGTGACAGAGCCCTGGCTGTCCTAGAACGTACTTTGTAGATCAGGCTGGCCTCAAACTTAGAGAATACACCTGCCTCTGTCTCCTGAGTGCTAGGATTAAGGGCGTGTGCCAAAATGCCCAGCTGAAAAATATTTATAATTAGATCTCATGTACTATCTTGTAACCTACTCCTTTTTTTAAATTTCAGAACAGTAAACACTTTCAGGTGGTTTTTATAAACACCATTTAAGAAGCTGGCTAAATGACAGAAGGAGAGAACTGACCCCTACAGATGGTTCTCCAACCTCTAGCCTCACCCAGTGCCTGTGCACAGCCACACACACACACACACACACACACACACACACACACTAAACAAATATACAAATAAACAAATGAATGTAATAACAAAACTAAAGCAGCAGCTAGCTAATATTTTATTTTGTGAACTCACCACAGTTTCCTTAATTCTAATTTTATGAATTTACTTTTATTTTTCTTTAGGTGTATGTGTTTGTCTGTGTCTGTGTAGTGGATATGTGCTCCCGAATGCAGCTGCCTGTGGAGGTCAGACATCAGCTTTCCTGGAGCCAGGGTTACAGGCAGTTGTGAGAGGCCCAGCGTAGGTGCTAGGAACTGAGCTTGGTCCTCTGAAAGCGCAGCAAGAGCTCTTAACTACAGAGCCACCTCTCCATCTCCTCTTAACCCTGGTTTTCATGTTAGATATTTGAAATTTCTTTCCAGATGTCCAGCCATGGTCTCTTGGGGTCAGAGGAACAAATATGGAGGCATGCAGGGCACTTGCCTCTGGCTTTGTCAGGGACTGACTAGTGCTAGCCCTTTCGGCCAGTTGCACTCACTGGTGTGTGGGACACTGGACCCTGGCATCATGGCCATTGTTTCTTTGAAAATGGTTACAAGTTTGACACACGAGAAGCAGCAGAGTTGTGTTTTTGAATTTTATTAATTTGGTTGCTACTGAGGTTGAACATTTCTTCCTGTTTTTGTTTATTGACTTTATTTCCTTTTTTGTGACTTTTTTCTCTATACCTTTTGTGTGTGTGTGTGTGTGTGTGTGTGTGTTTCTTAATTGCTGTTTGGCTTGTTTTTTGAGACAGGGTCTCTCGTTGAACCTAGAGTTTGCTGATTTGACTGGGCACACTGGTCAATGAGCTTCAGGGACCGCGTGGCCAGTGCCTTGCTGGTACCAGGTTGTAGATGCGTGCTGCCATTCCTGGCGTTTACGTGGGTGCTGGGAATCAGAGCTGAGGTCCTCACACTCGCAGGCACTTTGCTTACTGACCATCTCCTCGTCCCCTTTCCTGGCTTACAGCATCCACGCCTGTCTCTTCCCTTTCACTCTTCACTAGTGATAAATTGGCTCAGACTAGCAGCCCAGGCAGCTAGCCGTCCTTTGCTCTGGGCTGTGGTTACCACGCTTACATTTTCCCTTTGCGATAGACCTAACCCAGTGATGCAGGAGAGAGGAGATACAGTCCATCATCTTCAGCCTCTTCTCCTGTCTTCTCTGAGAGAGCAGTTGGGCCCCTCTCTCCCCTTGGGAAGAATGTAGAAGGTAATAAAACTTGCCTGGAGATGCTTCCAGCAAGCTGTACATCGTGGCGGCCCTTCAGAGATTAATTCTGACATTTCCACAAGGCACTGAAAGCTAAAAGGAAATAAAATTATTTTCTTCCCCCTTCCCAAACTGGGGTCAGGTCCAAAAATTCCGTCTGCACCATTGCTTTTTCCTGGGTTTTTGTGGCTCAGCTTGTGGCTGGGAAACACTATTCATCGTCAGGGACTATAGCTGTTCCTTTTGTCTTCTTGTTGACCGTCTGGGGAGTCCCTGCCAAAAGTTGTGACTGGTGATTATCACCGTGGAGGAGCCGAGCTTGTGGAGTAATCTGGGGATGGTAGGCTGTGTGTGCCTTGATGGATTTTCATTAGGAAGCACAGGAGACTTTCACCGAGTGTTAGGAAGTGGGAGAAATGAAGTGCAGAGAGGTGGATAGAAAGCTGACTGTCTTAATGCAGATCACCCTGGCAAACGACTCACAGACCCACCTTGAGGGTTTCTCTATGGAAGCGTTTTGGAATGGGAAAGTGTGTATGTGTGTGTGCAAGTACGTGTACATAAGTATGTGTTCCAGTATGTGTGTGTGTGTGTGTGTGTGTGTGTGTGTGTGTGTGTAGGCCAGACATCAAGCCCAGCTGTCATTCCTCGGGATCTGACAGAGTCTGCCCCTGGCCTGGAACTCACCAAGTAGGCTAGGCTGGCCTACCATCCAGCATATATATTGGGTTCTGGGGACCCTAACTCAAGTCCTGACATGGCAACCACTTTACCAACTGTTTCATCTCCTAAACCAAAGTGCTGCATAAATGGAAGGTCATTATTTTCCTGGGGTCTTGAGTGCCTTAAGCTTAAAGAGTAAACTCACCTACATTTGTGGTTGTATTTCTTTGTCTAAATGTATTGAATTTCTGTTGCCTTTTTAAAGCATGCTCTAAACCAGGAATCAAAGGATGATCGTGTGCAGACCAGATCTGACCTGGAGCCTGCTTCTTATGGCCTTGGGTCAAGGGATGGTTTTTATATTAAAAAATATCAACCAAAATCAGTCAAGGAGTTTGTGCATAAGTCTGTGTGTGGGCTCACTGCCTGTGCGTTTGGAGGTCAGAGGTCAGAGGTTGACTCTACTGTTTCTTATCTCTCTAGGGTCTCTCACTGAGCCTGGGGCTCACCAGTTAACTAGACTGGCCCACTAGCAAGCCCAAGGGGCCTCCTGTGTCCCCCTCCTGGTGCTGGGATTCTAGACACGTGTCACAGCAGCTGGAGACCCAGATCCGGGCCCTCACGTCTGGGCCGTGAGCTCTTCACCCACTAAGTCACATCCCTGCCACGGTGCTTATGGTTTTCAGTTTTTAAAGACAAAGAAAGGAAAAAGGAAACATATTTTATGACAAGAAAATTCTATGAAGCTCAAGTTTTGGCTGCTGTAAATGAGGTTTTGTAGGAACAGGGCCACACTCAAGTACTCACGTGTCGTCATAGATGCTTTCTTGTCCCAGTTTCGGAGGTTAGCCAACCCTGGAACAGCCTTACGAAAGCTGCTTACATTAATTAACGACGTCAGGTCATAAAAGTCTTGCTTCTTGGGGCACGGAATAAGTTGAGAAGAAAGCTTCATTTCAAAAGAAAGAAAAAGAATCACGGTGTTGTGTGCAATAGCTGCTTTCCCCTTCCCGAAGCCTTTGTTCGCATGAGCTCACAGGCCCCAGACTTCATACGTGAAGAATGTAAGATGGAAAAGCTCACTCTGACTGATAGAGCCTACAGGAAGCGGGCTGTGGCCCAAAGTGATGGTCTCCATTTCCTTCTTCAGTCCCTGGGGCCCAACAAGTTGCCTCCTGTGGACAGAAGGCTGAAAAACTGCCACCAGGGCATGTTCCCATAGCCTGGAATCTGGCACAGTTCCTGCTCTTATCTCTGAGGCCTGACTAGCCTCCCCAGGCTAAAGAGAAAGGGAATGGGGTTGGGATCAGGTTGTCTCAGCCACTTAGTGAGATGGCCTGGGTCCACCACCCCGTCCCCTGTAGTAGGGATAAGCAGAAGGCTAGAGGCGTCAAGCCTAATCTTGCCTGGTATCAACGGCGGTTCGGCTTCATCCTAATCTTTGGATGTTCCAGTCTCGCATATAACTTGATGGAGTACTTCCTTGATTTTAGCCCACATCCATCTTCCCTTCCACTGTAAATTATCTTTGGGTTCCTTATAATACATCATATAATAGAAATACTATGTAGATGATTGTTATGCTGTATTATTTGGGGAATACACAGGAAAAAAATCAGTACATGCTCATGCATTTTCCCCTCTGAATACTTAATTTATTATTACATTTATTTATTCACTTGTGCTTGTGTGCATGTGTATGTATGCTGTATGTATGTGTGTGTGCTGTAACTCATGTGTGGAGGTCAGAGGACAGCATGCAAGAGTTGGTAATCTCCTTTCATTGAGTCGATCCTGGGATTGCTCTCAGAGCCCTGGCCTTGGTAGTAATCACCTTTACCCAACAAGCATCTCCTCAGCCTGTTTGAATATTTAGCATGTGCAGTTGCATGAGCCTATAGATAAGGGCCTCAAAGACATGGAAGACTATCTCCATGGTGCCCATAGTCTTGCAGCGAGGATACAGAGGATACAGAGGATGGGCTGCCGTAGGAAAGCGGAAAGGCCGCTGTTTTCATTTCTTATTTCATTACTGTGACAAAAGTACCTGACAGAGTAGCTGAAGGAAGGAGGATTATTTTGGCTCACAGTTTGAGGGCACAGTCAGTCATGGAGAGGAAGGCGTGGAGCTCGAGGCTGCTGTGGCATCTGCAGCAGGAAGCAGAGAAAGATGAAGGCTGGGGCTCAGCTCTCTTCCTCCTTTGTGTGAGGTCCAGGAGCCCAGCCATGGGCTCATTCAAGGGTGCCCACACTCAAGGACTATCTCCCCATGTCGCTGAGCCTCGTCTAGATGTTTGTTTTCAAGATAGTCTAGATTTTGTCAAGCTGACAGTCACTATAAACCATCACATCTGGATGGAAACTTCATTCCTTAAAATGCTGACAGTAGCACAGTCCGAGAGTCTGCTAAAGAATGTCCCGGCATGGCCAGACAGCAGAAGGAAGGGTGCCTTTTCCTCGGGGACTGCTCTGCAAGGGAGGGATTAGGAAGATGGCCTATGGAAAGAAATCAGACCACACAAGCGAGCCCTGAGCACAGTGCTGGGAGAACCATGTGCTCTCACAAGCAGGAGTCTGTTGTGATCACTCTCATTGGCTAATGCATCATTGAGCATCCACACACGCCAGACACAGCTGCACCAGCGTAACTTCAAAACCGTTGCATTACAAGAAGTAATAATGAAAGTCTAAAGTTAAAAAAATTCAAAATTTAAGTATTTGCCTTTTTACTTTAAAATGCAAAACTAGAAGCTGGAGAGATGGCTCAAGAGCATTGGCTGCTCTTCCAAAACATAAGTGAGAGAGAACAAGAGAGAGAGAAACAGATAGAGACAGACAGAGACAGACACAGACAGAAAGGACACACACACACACTGAATATTGTGAGAACTTGAGACTCTGCCCCAGAACACGGACATTCAATTTCAGTGCCATCTTTACTGTACAGAGTGGGGAGACAAGGCCTTTCACTTGTAGTTTAACTTCCTTTGCTCTGTCCTCTCCTGAAGACAGAGATAATGATATCTAACTGGCTCTTGTATGCTGAGTAAGCGCACGCCTGGGATTCAGTGGCTCTTGGCATGGATGACTTTCTCTCTGACAGGTCTTGTATGAGGAAGTTATTTTCTTTAATGAAGAGTGTTGATGAGTTGGGTTCTGGTTAGTTGAACTGCAGTATGTAAATCGACTTAATCACCCGGCTCTGTCAGATAAACACTGCGCACCTGGCATAGTTTGGTTGCACACCTTTGTTTGGTTTTGAAAACTTCTTTCCCCTTATGTGGCTTCTTCACAGAGTTGATCCCTCAACTTGGTCTGCAGCTAGCAGGCATTTTCAGTTAAAGTGCTTCCCCCCTCCTGGTTCCCCAATCCCACCACCAGGAAGTTTACAAGATTTTAATTGCCAGACTTAACAGGATCGGTTTAAGTGAATCTGAATCAATGGCAGTTGGTGGAAGAATGGGTTGGTTCCCTGTTTGTCTTAATAAAGGAAGAAAAACAGAGTTGTAAAGAGAGAAGTCCATACTAGAAAGGAATCAGAGGTCACCTTCACCATTTATTGTCCTCCACACGTCATCCTCTCATGGACTGCATTTGTCCACCAAGAGCTGAGAAGTGGCGGCAGAATCCCCCGCCCTGGATATGAAGAGTATCTGAGGAGAGAGGAAGACAGACTGGAGAGATGAGCTTGTGTGTGAGAGGACTGCGTGCGTTGAGTAGCTGGGAAGGGCCGCAGTGCACTTTCTAGCAGACAAGGCTCGCAGAAGATGCTGGCATCCCATTGGAAGCTCTCCATCTGCTGAGTTGCTGTAACAACGTACACTGGGTTGGGCTCCTTAGAAACAACGGACATTTATTTCTCTGGATGCTCGGAAAGAGGAGATGAAGACACTAACAGATTCAGGATCTGGTGAGGCTTGCTTTGAGGTTCACAGATGATGGTTTTGAGCTGAGTCAGCAGGTGGTCTAAGGGGCCGGCTAGGTTCCCAGGGTACCGATCCTGACGGGGACCCTGGCTAGGTTCCCAGGGTATTGATCCTGATGAGGACCCTGGCTAGGTTCCCAGGGTACCGATCCTGATGAGGACCCTGTCCTTTATACCCAGCTCTTCCTAGACATCGTACTTCAAGACCAGCCCCTTAAGGTGGTGAGACTCCAACTTCTGAATTTTGGTAGGGCAAAGCATTCAGACAGCTATCGAGGTCTTCGTGGGTTCTTGCTAGTTCATGGAATTATTTTGGTTTGGGGCTGGCAAGATGCTGAATGGGTAAAATCACTTGCAGCCAAGCAGACAACCCGAGTTTGATTCCGGGAACTCACGGTGGTAGGAGAGAATCAACTCCTTTAAGCTGTTCTCTAACTTCCATACATACACTTTGGCTCTTCTCTCTCTCTCTGTGTCTCTCTCTCACACACATGCTAAAATAAATAAATAAAATTATTTATATAAAAGCAAATTATACTGGTTATAGAAGTCCTTATTTTCACAAGCACTATAACCTTAAGAAGGGATTCTTTTTGTGTGTAAGTGTGTGTGTATGTGTGTTTGTGTGTGAGTATTCATGTGTGACTATGCAGGTGTCCATGTGTGTGCATGTGTAGGACAGAAGACAACCATGGCTATCAGTCTTCAGACGCCATCTACTTTTTTTGTCATATACTTTGAGACAGGATCTCTCCTAGGCCTGAACACACCAAGTAGGGCAGAATGGCTGCCCATCCGGCCTCGTGGATGGGCCTGTCTCCTCCTCCCCTGTAAGCAATTTACTTATTTCTGGAATTATCTCCCTTAAAAAGGGTTTCTGCAGTTGGACCGTCACTGATATTCTGGGTCAGCCAGTTCTGCGAGGTGGCTGGTTTTGTGAGCAGTAAGGACAGGAAGCAACATCTGTGTCTCCTGCTGCCTTCAATAGGATCACCCAGAATGTTTCCACAGCCTACTGGAATGTTACCTGGAGGGAGATATGAAAGCCAGTGGAGACCACTGCCTTTGAAGAATCCCTTCCCTTCTCTTTTGGCCCCAGAACCCTACTACCTTTCTTGGGCTGTGCTCTTAGTAATGTTGTTCTGGCTTCCTTGAGATTTCTTTAGCACAGACTGACAAAAGAGCTCCTCCATGATAGTTGCATGCATCCTTATGATACGAGGGTTTAAGAGCACATTTCTAAGCATTGCAGGGATGCTGGGTTTTCTACGGCAATTTGAATTTTGGCTCTGGGTCTTTGGTTCTCCTAAATGAACATCATTGTGGAGCCCTTAATTAGTATCTGAATATCAGATGAGAGAAAAAAACACAGACACTTGGTCAATTTTTACAACAAAGCCCATTTTCTCTTCAGATAGTACCCTGGAATGGTTCTGTTCATATGAATATAACCATGAAAGAGGGCTGGGAAGCCCATAGGCTGGGGAGGTAGATCACCTAGTGGCATTTCAGGAAACCAAAGTTTTCCTAATAAAATACATCCAGGTTCCTGCCCAGTTAGAGACCCGATGTCATTCGTAAGTCAGATGTCATATTCATGACATTATTGGCAGCATGCATACAATTTAAATATTTTAGCTTCCATTATACAATTGCAGCTACATTACTGACCTTCAAGAGCCCCATTCACTGAGGGAGGAATCCAAGGAACAATCAGTTACTTCATGTGAGGGCTGGCCGGCAGACTGGGTTTTCTCACATTGCCAGACAAACCAGGACACAGGGAAGGCTCTGGAGCAGTTCATCATGACAGAGCTGGGACAGAGAATGACTGGGGGTGGGGTCACCCCTTTGGAGGAGGGAGGGAGCAAAGAGTTTTTTTTTTTTTTTTAAACCGCTTTCTTTTCTTTTTTGAGAAGCTGTCTGCCTTTGTTCCCAGGAAGGATGGAATATCCATGGAGACTGGTGATGCTGGGAATTTTGTTTCCTCTAAGTTCCTTTTGTTGAGGCTCCAAGGCAAAAGAGAAGAATCCGGGGTGAGGAGGGTTCAAGCCAAGATGAGAAAAGAATTCCTCCCAAGGATTTCTTCTATTGTCTCCCTTCGAATAAATATTTATAGAGCAGGTTCGGGTGAAGCCTGCCACAACGGCCACAGCTTTCAGACCAAGCCTTGCAGCAGGCACATCGAAAACTATGTCTAAGCGTGATCCAATTAAGACTCCCCAGAGGAAGGCAAGAAACCCCAAGATAATTTCCTACTGAAAATCTAATTGTGTCCTCAAGTGGAATAGGAACACCGGCATGAATTGCCCCAGATCCATAGGCTGCTGCAAAAATGTACAGCCAAATCGGATTCTAGTTTAAGTAATTAAGTTATTTCCCTTCACAGGATCTATAATTTGTCTTGAACAAATGTGATTTGCCTAAGAAAGATAAGGCCTTGCAATTTTTCCTTCCCAAACGGATTTTCTGTGCCAGAAACAATTACTAAAAGACCAAATATTGTCTTAATTATATCTCACTTACTGTCTGGGAACACGCCTGCCGCGCCGTTTGTGTCCCAAAGTGAGAGTGGCATAGGCGCTATGGATGAGAAGTCATCTTCAAATGGAGACCGGACCTGCAATTTACTCAAGAGTTTGCGGCTTGCACAATGTTAGTGTAAATAGCTCTGGGTTATTACATAAGGCTCCAAATTCTTGTGCAAAATCAGGCAATGGAGAGCTTGCCTCAGTAGAGCTTCGAACCCTAAAAAACCACCAGCGCTACTCCCCAGCAGCGTTAGTGGTGCCCTTTGGGAGAGGCTAGGTGTTGCAAGAGTGAGGATAAAGGTGCTGAGATTTGCATAGAAGATGCTGCAAGCAGGGTATTTTGGGCATGGCTAATTTTATGAAGAAAACATTCGCTTTTGGCCATGTGTTCAGCAACAACTCAGCCGACATCTGACCAGGTGTTCTGTTGGGGGGGGTCAATGGTGGGTAAGATGGATTAACAGGGGTGAGTCTGGGTTGTGTCAGGAGTTTCTGAGCCTCCTGTCCCACCTTTGTAAAAGGGGAGGATGCGCAGTGTGTGGCCTCACTCCCCTCCAGCTGGGACTGATGGGAAGCCACAGTGAAATGCAGACACCATTGTGTAGCCTGCTTCACACACACACCTTTCTGAGAGACAGTCCTTCGCGGGAATGCCTAAACTTCCATCAGTTCCAAGAGAAAGGGCCTCTGCATCTTGATACAGGCTTTGAAATCCTGGCTGCTGTTTGTCCCATGCCTGAGACCCAGTCACTTAGCTTTCTGTGCCTCCCTCTCCTCTGTAAATGTTCGGTACTAGTAGAAGTGGAGAGTATTACCGCTAAGGTAGAGCTTAAGTAAATATTACACAACACTTAAGACGGGGGCTGGGGAGCGGGCTTAGTGCGGGGTGCTTGCTCGTGCAGGCCTCCCCAAAATGCTAGTAAAAAGCTGGTCATCTTTAATCCCGGCTCTGAGGAGGGGAAGAGGGCTGAATTGGGACTTCCTGGCCAGCCAGCCTCACCCACTTACACAGTTCTAGGCCAGTGAGAGACCCTGTCTCCACACAACAAGCAAGCCGTGAGGAACATCTGAAGTTGCCTTGACCACCAAAGGCGCCAGGCAGGAGCCCACAGACGCATCCAGGAGGCTCTCTGGCATGCCATGCACGTGCAAATTATTCTGCTTTCTAAACGTGCTGTTACTGATACATGACAACACGCCAAGTTTATCACTGACTTTTATTAACAACGTAATACAGGGCTGTACATTTGCTGAAGTCAATCCATTGTTGAAAAGAAAAACCACCATTTCAGGCTTTGGTTTTAAGTGCCATTTTTACAGAAAAATCACACAGTCTAACCAAACAATGTAAGCACAGTGGTGGGGTGGTGGGCTCCACAAAACAGAGAGGTGATGCAGCAACAGCTGAGGCCCACGTCCAGCTTTCCTCGATTAACCACACATCGTGGAATGTCCAGTTCCTTCCTCCACAGTCCTGCAGGCCTACACACAGATGCACAGCAACTAAGAACTTGCCCAAAGGTCCTGCCTAGACAGGACACAGGAACACACAAAAACACACAGGATACAAACACACACAAACCAATATTTATATAAATTAAGTCAAATCTCACAAAAACTCCGAAAGTCAATACGAAAAAAAAAAACAAAAACAAAAAAACTGTACAAGATTGGTCAGTCTTTTATATCTGGAGAATGGGTAACATAAAAAGTTCTTTATCGTATATATATTATATATGTCTTTACGTAAGTGTTAGCTGGAATGAAAGCTTGAGGATTCCGACTCTGTCGAGACAGACGAGTGTCCACCCCGCTTTCCTTTGGAAAGGATCTTGAGGCTGGAGCCTCTGCTCATGGAACTGAGTGCATGCTGGGCAGAGGTCTTGAATTTGGCTCCGAGGAAGGCATAGAGGATGGGGTTCAGGCAACAGTGGAAGAAGGCCAGGGCCTCGGTGATGGAGATCCATTTGTGCACAACGTTCTCGAAGTCGCACCCCTGCTGGATGACCTCCAACAGGATGAAGGAGTCAATGCTGATGCCGACATAATACGGCAGCCAGCAGGCGAAGAAAGCCAGGATGAGGATGACTGTGGTCTTGAGGGCCTTGCGCTTCTGGTGGCCCTTGGAGTGCGACAGCTTGGAGATGATAATGCAGTAACAGGATAAGATGACGATGCCCGGCAGGATAAGACCTACCATGATGTGCTGGAACTGGAACACCACCACCCACAGGTTATCAGGGTAGATGCGGTCGCAGATGTACCTGTCCTCTGCCTCGCTGACATCCGCAAAGATGAAGTCAGGGATGGTCAGGAGAAGGGCGGGGATCCAGACACCCACGTAGACTGCCTTTTCAGCCAGCAGCTTCCTCGGCCTCTGACTGTTGGTGGCATGGACAATGGCAAGGTACCGGTCCAGGCTGATGAAGGCCAGGATGAGGACACTGCTGTAGAGGTTGACGGTGTAGATGACGTGGATAGCCTTACATAAGAATTTCCCGAAGTACCAGTCGGCCATGGCATCAACTGCCCAGAAGGGAAGCGTGATGACGAAGAGCAGGTCGGCCACCGACAGGTGCAGCCTGTACTTGTCAGTCATGCTTCTCAGCTTCTTCTGGTAACCCATGACTAGGATCACCAATCCATTGCCCACTATGCCAGTCAAGAAGATGATGAAGTAGATGGTGGGCAGGAAGATCCTATTGAAATGGACATTTTCTTCCCGGAAGCAGGGTTCCTTGCTGGAGTCATAGTCTCCCGACCCTAGCTCCTCGGAATAGTTGTCTGGAGTGTATATCTGCAAAAGACAGAGACATGCAGGTCACTGACAAGGTGGACACGCCTTTCCCAAGTTCTGAAAAAACTACTAGTTCATTTCAGGTTTTAACCCAACCTTTTCTAGGAAACTCCAATGAGCTGGCTACGGTCCAGAGAGAATACAGAATCCTGTACCCTTTCCCTAGTCACTCTGTAAGGTCCCTTCTTTAGTGGAGCCAATTAGGAGAGTCTCTGTTTAGAACAAAAGAAGGTTGAGCTTCTAAGGACTTCATAGCCTAGTCTTGGATGACTCCCTAGCCCCGCCCACGAGGGAAAACAAAACAAAACTCAGAGAGAGAGAGAGAGAGAGAGAGAGAGAGAGAGAGAGAGAGAGAGAGAGAAACCCCAAACCCACTTCATTCACACAAAGAAGTCACTCTCAGGCGGTGTGGGGCTAAATCTGTGTTGAAGGAGACGGGGTTAAGTTTTTGTATGAAGATTAGCAAAGGAGAGAAGGAAAACAGAGCATGATGGAGGGGGTCCTCCAAAGATTCTTAACGCTCTCCAGGCGCAAAACCTTGTTTTTCTCACGTCTGTCTAATGCAAACCATTATATATATTTCAAGTCACACGTAATGAGAGATAATGCTTAGGGCGAGGGAGCGTTAGAAACAGCAAACAGCACTCCCCTGTCCCAGCCCATCCAGGGAGATTTTCGGGAAGGTGGGTCTCTCCTGCCAACCCCATGTTTATGTCTGGGTGTATTTGGGACGTTAGAGTCACACTGTCCTGGGTGGGGAAAGTCACGGGGTCTGCACCCCGTGGTTTTCGCCCCAAGTTTCACTTCCTCGCTCTCCCGGTCGCTTCCCACCCTGCAGCGGACTCAGCCAGCTAGCTACTGGGGTCCGAGGTGGGCAGCAGGAGGGGCCCAGACCGCGCGCACCCCGAGGGCCAAGTCACCCACGTAGGGACTGGCCACGCAGCCCACCGCACCCAGGCCTACAGCCTACCGGCAGCGGTTCCAGGGGTTCCTCCTGGCCATGCGCCAGGACCGTCCCTCCGGGTGCGGGCGGCAGATTGGGCGGCTCCAGAGGGAGTGCCTTTGAATTGCGCGCCGCCGGAGGAAACGAAAAAAAAAAAAAAAAAAAGAAAGAAAGAAAAAAACCAACACAACAAAACCCTCCCCGAGCGAGGGGGTTTCAAAGGCCCAGGAAACCACCGACGGTTACACACTGCAGCGGGGCTCGGTCAAACCGCCTTCGGTCTTGCACCTGTGCATCCCCGGGGCGACCGGCTCCGGCCAGGTGCGGTCCCCACACGCCCTCTCCACGCACGCCCGGCCCGCGGCGGGCGGCAGGAGCCTACGCCCCTTTCTCGGGAACCGTCCCGGAGGCGGCCCCGACCTGGGGAGGCTGGCTGGCCCCGCGGGGCAGCGGCCGCGGCTCGGACCCCGCGGGCGGCGCGGCTTCCCGCCGGAGGAGCTCCTCCGTCCGCAGCGTGGATTTCGGAACTTCATTCCCCACTTCAAGAACTGCTCCACAAGGCTAACCCAGGACGGAGTGCCCACGCGTGCCGACTACAGCCTCTAAATTCCCGCAACGTGAGAAACTCAGAGAAACTCCTGTTTTCAGGAGGACCAGGCGACGGTCCGAGTCCGGGGGCCGAGCGCAAGCCTTCTCCGCCCGTGTGCGCACACGCAAGAACGGGACGTTTGCAAACATCGTGGCGGCCCGCGCGCGCCGCGGGGCTCCGGGGGAGACGCGCGCAGCCCCCTCGGACCCTGCCCCCTACTCGCTAAAAAACACCCCATCTTCCTCCTCCTGTAGCCACGAAAACACTCCCTTCCTCGGGACCCCGGCAACCCCCGGGGTTCTGGCCGCTTCTGCCGCCCACAGAGAAGCTGCGCTCTAGGCTCGCGCGTGTGCACGTTTATTCGAAGTGAGACGCGACTGGACTTACAGTTACACCGGCCCCTTCCATGGCAACACTCGCTGGCCAGCCGTGGTGGCTACCGGAGCACCGCACGCCTCGGACGGTCGCTGCTACCTGCTGCACCAGGCAACAAATTCAAGTTTCTGCCCGGGCTCGGACTTTTATAAAAACTCGCCCGCGGGGCGGAGCATGCGCAGCTCGGAGGGGCGGGAGGAGGCTGGCGGGGGCGCGGCGCAGGGCGCGGGCGCACACACGTCCGGGCGCAGCTGCTGGGGGTCACCTTACGGGGCTAGCGCAGGGCGGGATGACGGTCTCCCCGCCGGGGAAGCAGGATGCCAACCCGGGAGGTTCTTTGGGGCGCGCATCCTTGCCCACGTGCAATTCTAGACTTGGAGTCCTCGGGTGGAGACGCTGAGGCGGCGGGGTGGGGGTTGACTCGGCGCCTACCTAGCCAGTAGGCGGCAATGTTGGAAGCCCGGCCGGGTCTGGTTCCCTGCCCCGAGCTGCCAGGAGCGATTGCCACCCAGGCTCTTCCAAGCAAGTGTGTGCTGCCGCACTTTCGCAGCGCGTCAGGGTCAGGTGTAGCACTTGCGGAGCCATGGAGAAGTACAGAGAGTCGCAGTAGTGGCAGCCAGCTCTTGGACTTCCCCCTCTTTAGTAAAATGACTGAAGTGTGCTTTATTGTTGAAGAATTTAGCGACGAGGGCTTTGTGTAGTAGACCCCACTAAGGAATCTGCACAGAACACTGGTTCGTTTCGTTTCTTACGCACGTAGGGACGCAGGCAGGTAACAATGACGGCGTCCCAGCCTTGGGCTAACTGTGCCAGGATCTGGGCTGCGCGGCGGGCGGGCATCTGCGAGCTCTGGGAGCCCAGGGGAAGCCTGGGGCGGCAAGCCCGGCCCGAGCCCGGAGCTTCCGCTTCGCGCTGGCACCGCGTCTCCCGCGCGGAACACTGCAGATAGGGAGTCTTAGTGAAGAGCTAGTTCGGCGGGGTTGGGGTTGGGGTTGGGGGCGTGGATGGTTAGAGAGTCTCAGACAGGCTGGGGATGCAGTGGGCGCCCAGACAGCTTCCCAGACTCGCGCCGGTTCAGGCCGGCGCCGAGCCTGGGTGGGGCGGGGAGCGAGAAAAGGGAGGGTCCAGAAACCAGACCGCCAGCCACTGACCGCGGGATCCTGCGCCGGGGGCGCTGGGGGTGGTGAAAAGACATCCGGCAGCGGGAGCCTGGGTTGCCAGGCAACCCAGATGCCGCCCCCCCCCCAGCTTCTCTCTTGGGAAGGTCTTAAGGAAAGGGCAGGCCCAGACTGGACCCTAAACTCTAACCCCGCCCTACGCCCCGCTCCTCGCCATCCCCGGTTTTTTGTTTGTTTGTTTCATTTGTTTTGAGACAGTTTTATGTAGTCCAGGCTGGCCTCTGGCTCAGTACTTCGCTAAGGATGATGCTCCTGTCTGTCTCCTGCCTAGCGCTGAAATCACAGTTGTGTGCCGCCATGCCCAGCTTCCGTGGCGTTTTGTGCAGGCTAGGCAAGCCGTCTGCTAACAGAATTATAACACATTTGCACCCCCTTCTCTAGCCAATGAAGCCTTTCGTCTGGAGGTGCTGGGGAGCTGCTGGTCTGCAGCCTGGGAACCCTTTCTCTTCTGGCTATGCACCGTCTTCCTGTGTGGCCTGGGCACTCTTCCCCCAAAGTTTGCCTGTCGAGGTCCTCTTCAGCTTTGCACTTTACATGCTCCGGGGAAGCTACTGTTGAAATTAGGAAGTTCTACCCTCAAAAACTGCCAAGTTCGGAGCCGAGAATGTTCTTGAGCACTTCGAATTGTATCGGATCCTTAATAAAACGTAGGCTCATGTTTCCGTAAATGAGTTAGGATAGACAGAAGAGCTGTTGGACGGGAATGTCAGCCCTGTGAGGGAGTGCTGGTGTTCAGGATGAGTAGCTTGGCTGCAGCAGGACTGTCAGCTGTGTGGACCCCCCCCTTCACAAAGGCTAAAATGGGAGAAGGAATCTTCCAAACCTGTCCCTGAACGACAGAGAGTACATTCAGAGTAAAATGATTTGCATAATTAATATTTGTTGATTGTTGGCAGACAAAAGGAAGCTTCCGTCCATGCTCTGCACATGTCTTTTTAGGTCCCGTGAAGTATATTCGCTGGAGGAAGCAGATAAAAGGACAATGAAATGCTATTTGGTGACTATAGAATTAGAAAAAGAAAGAGAGGGGATTTTTATTTTTTTTCTTCCAAAGATAATATTTGGCTTCTGGATTGGAAAAGACCAGCTGTCTCCAGCTTGTCACTGGCAGAAGAGAGAGAGAGAGAGAGAGAGAGAGAGAGAGAGAGAGGAGAGAAGCTTCAGAGAAAAGTATTTTGTATGCAGCTAGAACCTTTCAAGAGTAGTAATTTCACCTGTGGTGACATAGCCCCAGGAAACTGCAGTCATGCTACACAGCTCCCCATGGACTGTGTTAACAGTAGTGTAATAGCAGAATAACCCACGATAGCTTGAGTGGCCCTCAGTGCCCACTGCTGACCAGTTGAGATGAGTTAGCACATCTGGAGGGAGATGAATGTGGCCGCTGTAAATGTTTGTGGAGGATCTTTACTAGCATGGGGAAATGCAGAAGAAGCTCCACAGGGTGGGAGTGAAAACTGCTAGTCTATGATCTCAGGTATGCCAAAATGTGCTTCAGAGGACTCGGGCTGACTCTGCTTGCCAGCACGCGTGGAACCCTGGGCTAGCTCTCAGACAGTGGGTTTAATGTACCGTAGGCTGGCCTGAAACCCCCTCTATGGCTGAGTTCAACCCTGAATCTGCGGTCCCGAGTGCTGGAACTACAGGTGTACAGCACCGTGCCCAGTTTATGTGACTGGAACTGAACTCGGGGCCGTGTACATGTGAGACGGCTATTGAGTTACAGCCTCAGCTTTGCTGTATACCCACTGAATGCGTGTATATCCACTGAATGCGTGTATACCCACTGTATATCCACTGAATGCGTGTATATCTACTGAATGCTTGTATATCCACTGAATGCTTATTAAGTGCATCCAACCTTGGACAATCCGTCCACAGTTCTACCAGGCAGGTATCTTCACTTATCTTTCAGGATAAGGAAGTAAAAGTCTGGTGGGGTGGTGGTGGAGGAGGAGCTAGCTTCCCTTCCTGTAGTCACATAAAGATCTCTGTCCAGTCTGCCTGGCTCCAGCGCCCAGGCTCTCTCCACTCCATCGCAATGACTGTCTTTTTCTGGCCTTTGCCATCCACCCCTCGAATGCTTCTTTCTCCACCAGGGCATTTGGCATTTACTTACCTACTGCTTTGAGTGACAGCTCTTATGATTCGACTTTTTAAGAGAGCAAAGATGTCACACATACACCTCTCCCCTAACCCTTCCAAGCTCCATGAAGAGAAAGCCCAGACAGCAGTTCCCCAGCTGGCCCACTGCTGAGCAAAGGGTGGGCCCTTGACTGTTTACCGAGCCTTCATTTAGAGAGTTAACAACCTTCCCGTGTGGCTCTGGCAGCAGAGGCCAGGCTTATGGACTGTCAGGGCTTTGGCAGTGTCCCCACGTTCTCAGGATGGCTCCAGCCCAGGGAATAACTAGCTTTGGCCACAGTTTGTGGTGGGGGGTGGGGGGGCTCTTACAGAGCCAGTGCAGTGGCAAGGAGCCTGCCACCTCCTGTTGCTCGCTCGGCAGCTGGTGGATTTGCCATCCCTGCGTGTGTGACAGAAAGCTCTACTCTGTCCAAAACAGCCTCCAAGTTAGTCAGGGAGAAAGCTTATGACCAGTGCTTTTCCTTGATGGCGGAGGGCAGAGGCGTGAGAAGCTTTCTGAATAGGAAGGTTCCAGAGATAACTGAGTTGGTAAAGTGCTTGCTTTGTAGACTCTAGTTTCCCAGAACCTATGCTAGAAAGAAAGAAAGACAAGAAGGAAAGAAAGAAAAGAAAGAGGAAAGAAAAGAAAAAAAGAAAGGAAGGTAGGAGGGAAGGAAGAAAGGAAGGAAGGAAGGAAGGAAGGAAGGAAGGAAGGAAGGAAGGAAGGAAGGAAGCCTGATGAGACAGCACTTGTAATCTCAGCATTGGAGAGACAGACAGGCAATCTCTGGGGCTTGTGGCCAATGAGAGACCCTATCTCTATAAACAAAGTAGATGGCCCATCAGCACACACATACCAGTTCCCCTAAAAAACCATGACTTGAGCATGTGCACGCACACCACACACACACACACACACACACACACACACACACACACACACGAAGGAGAAAGAATATAAAGAATTCTCTTGTCCTCTTTTGCACTGGGGATAGAGTCCGGAGCTCTGTGTATACAAGGCAAGCACTCTACCACCTGAGATCCTTCTCAGAGAGGCGTTTGGTTTTGTTTTCTAAAGGAAAAAAAATACAGACTTTTTGATGAATGTAGGGTATAATCAAAAGATGGAGTTAATGTCTTCCCGAATGAGAGAGAGAGAGAGAGAGAGAGAGGCAGACTACTTCCCCAGGGGTGAGTAATTCTAGCAGAGGGTTGAGCTGCAGAGACAGTGCTATCAAATGTCAAGTGGGGAAAATCATGCCCTGCCACCCGTCCTGTGTCTGAGCTCCTGTCTTTAGCACTTAACAGGTGAAAGGTGATTTTGGAAAACAGACTGCAGCTTTTTACCTTGCAGCCCGATGCCAGCTTAGGAAAATCATTACCCGTTTTCTGAGAAGCACTTTTACTTTAAGTCTACTTGGGTTTCTAAAAGTTTTCTTCCCCCCTGCTCAAATGAGATTAGGCGTGATTCCCATCCAAGCTTTGTAGCAGGACACGGTTTCCTATCTGAAGAGAAGCAGCGAGGCTGGCACACAGAGACATTTTAGCGTCACCCTGCTCAGTCCGTTGAACAAACTGGGCACTCAGTTAGCAATGCCGTAATCATGACTTGACTGATCCCGGGGCGGGAAGAATTGTTCGGCAAGTTTTCTGGCTCAGGTGGCAGCTACTGTGTGGCTTTGTGGGGGTGGGGCACAGCAACAAACAAGACTGAGAAGTGAGGTGTCAAGCTGGGGAGGAGGGCAGGACGTTAGGAAATAATTGAGGGAGCAGATTCTGTTCTCCATGGAAAAGGCTTGTTGTTTTCCTTAAACGAGTAATTTATTGCCGGGGTCCCCAGACAGCCATGGAAGAAGAGGAAGCGCTGGAGCCCATGGACAGTGGATTTCTAAAGAGAACCCAGCAACCTCTGGCAGAGCCGGTAGCTCTCCCAGAAATGTGGTCATGTGATCACCCCACAGATGGGCACTGGGTCTATGAAGAGCAATCTATCATCAGAAAGACGGGGTGGGAAGTTTTTAGTGCAGGGGATCCCTGCAATGCTTTATTTGAATTATTTTAGTAAGGCCATGGGGCCTTTAGAGCTACTGGTGTGTCCCAGGCATAGGGACAAAGGCTAGCAGTGAAGACAGTGTGAACAGGAGGTAGAGTCGAGAGTGGTGGAGACCGTGGGTCACAGGGCAGCGTGGGGCCTGCCTACAGACGCCAGCCGCTGCTTCCAGCCCTCTGCGTGGGAATTCAGGTCATACATTCCATTCGAACTGTGCGTGTCTGTGTGTGAGCTCACGTGGGTGCACGTGGGTGCATTTTAAGACAGGCTCTCGCACTGGCCGGGACCGCACTGGCCAGCCCACCACATATCTACCGGGCTCTATCTCCCCTGTGCTGGGATTACAAGTGTGCAGTGCCACATCCAGGCATTTTGTGGTCCCTTCCCGGACCGTTTTAAAACTAGAACCTCTGATCTTTGGAAATATGAACTCTATCAACTTAAAAAAAAAGTTATTTCAGGGCCTGATGGTATACTTCAGTGGTAAGTTTTTGCCACCACGCATAACATCCTGATCCTGATCTCCAGCCAGGAAAACAAAACAAAACAAAAACACTCCCTGCCTTCTGATAAAAGGAAGCAAGAACAAAAGAGAATCAAAGCTCCCAAACAGTTGGTTCAGACAAAAGTTCTCTCCACCTTCGTGATCACTGAGGTATTGGCTGGAGGCATGGGAGTTGGGGGCTGCTGGGACATACCCAATATTCCAATGCAATGTCAAATGATGGCTTTAGATTCTTGGCAAATATGACCTCTGGGTCATAATTTCCCCATCTCTCTTGAGTCTAAAATTACTCATTTGGGAATTTTGAGTTGATTCTTCATTTTGGTTCCTAAACAGTTTACTCTTGGGACCCTGGAGAGAATACACAGATTCTCAGGGATTCAGATTTTTCAGCCCATTTTTGCCCTTAGGCTCCCCGTCTTCTTAGCTCTCTTGAAGGCTGGTCCCCCAGTTATCTTTCAGATGCTGTAAAATGGCATCTTTCACCCCAGGACATTCTTCCTCCTCCACTTTAAGCTGGAGAAAGGACTGCAGGCCAGGCAGTGTGGCTGTGTGATTGACAGTAGGGAGTGTTTTTGCTAGCCAGCAAAGTGCTAACATTCAACTCGCCACAGCTCCTGGACCTCCAAAATCAGACACATCACAGTGGTAACCTAAAACTGGCCACAGTGGCAATACTTAGTCACACCATGGATGGAAAGCAGCCAACATGATGTAGCCAGGCTTTTCTTCTTGTTGTTATCATTTGTTTATTCATTAATTTTTTTTGATATTAGGATTCTCGTGTACCCTAGGCTAGACTCAAACTCTGTGCATACGGAGGGCAGGATGACCTTGAACTCTTAATCCTCTTGAGTGTTGGCATGATGTGCAAGCGCTACCAGGTTGTGTGGTGCTGGAGGACTCCGGGCTCTGTGCGCTAGGTAGGCAAGCAACTTGTTGACCAGGACACAGCCCCAGCCCCAAGACTTACTGGGCGTTTAGAGCTCATTTACCAGGACATGGTTGCCAGCTTGGATTCCAGGCAAATATAGGACCAACTGGATTTTTCTTTGTCATAATATTCATGTAACATTAGTGTTTTACTTTTTGGATTCTTGGGAAGGTTAAATATGGTCCACACATAAAATCTTTAGTATCATATAGGACACAAAGTAAGTACCCAGTAAATAGGACCTATTTTAACATATTTCTGCGTTTTGCCCCCCTCATCATGTCCGTGCTCTCTCTTTCTCTCCCTCTTGCCAATGGTGGGCTTTAATTAACCAAGCAAATGCTTTCTCCCCCATTGCCTACATAAGTGTGGAAAAGGGAAACGGATATGAAATATCCATAAATAACATATGAAATGTTCTTACTTTTAATTTCAGGGCAAAAGAGAGGCAGGCCTGACGAAGGAAGGAAAGAAAGTGGTAGTTTTCATCCATGCCTTGAAAGCCCTTTGTCGTTATGGTGTCTCAGACAGGCTGGAAGGTGTCTTCAGAGCCATTGGTCTCATCACCATGTGTGTGGTCCTGTCTCTGAGCATGTCTTCCCAGGGATGGGCAGCCCATTACTGCAGAAGGGGACGCTGTCCTCTGCTGGGCAGACCCAATTTATGTGTGGACAACTCCTTTTTTCTTTTCTACTAGGCACCCGTTTCTCCCATTTTTCAACTACTGGACTTAAGTCAGCTAGAGCTTGACTGACAAAGTAACCAGGAGACAAAGACAAAGCCACTGGCAACCAGCATCATCCCCAGGACCAGGCAGAATGCTCCCCTTTCCAAGATACTCCTTCCTGAAGCTCAGAGCACAAAAGACTCCTTTGTTCCCTTAGCAAGTTTGACTGGAGAATAGGGTCAGGTTAGGGTTTCCTTTCATAAAGGAAATTATCTCCAAACATGGACGATTTGGGGATTAAGTGACTAAAAAGATTTAGTACTGAGCTTTTTAAGGCCTCATGAGACTTGCAGAGAAAATGTGTGAAAGGAGCAATGTCAGAAACAGGCTGATAATGAGGAGTTAACCCTATCTTTGCTTGGCTTTATAGGCAAAACCAGGTTAAAATGGATACTTAAGACACTGAGGATGGAGGCCTGGGAGGGGGTTCAGTTGGCAGAGTGCTTGCCTCCCGATATAAAGTGCTGGGTTCATGCCCAGGCTTTGCACAAACTGGATATGGAAGCACATGCCTGTAATCCCAGACTCTTGAGGTGAAGGCAGGAGGATCAGAAGTTCAAGGTCATCCTCTGCTCCTTAGGGAGTTGGCCTGGCCTACAAGAGACCTTGTTTTACTTTGTTTTTAATAGTAATAAAGAAAGTGCATGTCAGGTGGATTTCTTTTAAGCAGGCACTGATGACTGCTTGGGGAAAATAATACTTTATCGTTCAGCTACCAGCTGCCATGAATATCCTCCAACCAAAGGCTCAGGGTAGCCTTGGGGTTAGGGTTTAGTGGTGGGTACTTGTCTAGCTGGTATGGGGACGTGAGTTTGATCTCTACAGTGCCTTCACTGGGATAAAATGCACAGGGCTTTTCCTGGTACCCTGTAAACGAGCCATAGCTTTAGGTTAGAACAGTTTTTTTTTTTTTTTTTAAATCAAAGAAATGAAAATGTCTATAGGACCGTTTGAAAATAACACGGGGATGTGTTTGGTGTTTTCTTTTTTGCTTTCCGCATTCATTCATTGCAGCGTTTTCCTGGTGGAGTGGCTTATGCTCGTCGTTATTTGTGTCTGCTTTGCCCATATCTGCTTATTGGCATAGTTTGCCTTTGAGAGCAAGGGTGGGGCAACCTCACGGAGAAAGGGGGCATCAAAGACCCCGAGTCTGGATGGTGAGACTGGGTGCTGAGTCAGGAAGATGGTTGCCACACAAACACCAGGATCTGAGTCCAATCCCAGGGCAAACAAACAAAACAAACAGGTGTGGCGCTCTTGTGATCCCTTGGCAAGGAGGCAGCGATGGGTAGATACCGGGGCCTTGCCAGACAGCCACGCTAGTCAAATCAACCAGCTCTAGGCCCAAAATACAAAAATACAAGGTAGAAGGCATCTGAGGACTGAGGCCAGAGCTCGACCTCTGGCCTCCATATACACATGCATGTGCACACACATGAACACACATGTGCACACACAAACACCGAAAGCAGCTTCCATATAGCTGGTTCTTGTAATGGAAGTTTTGGTTTCTTTGTAAACTCAGTAACGTTCTGTAAGTTTGTTGTTGTTGTTGTTTTAATCCCAACTGTGGGATTTTAATTGGGCTACAGTTCGTCCACAGCGGTTAATTGTCTCGTGCAGGGAGTGGCTTTGGCCGGCTGGTAAGGGCCTTCCACGTGCGGCACAGAGAGGGGCGTGGTCCAGGGCTCAGTATGAACGAGAGCTGAGGAGGAGAAGGTGGTGGCAGTTGGTGCTGGGAGTGTGGCGCGTAGCAGTGTGGAGAAACCAGAGACACGGACGGTTTGGAGCAGACAGACTGGGAGGCGTGGAGGAGCCTGCTGGCTGCGGCTGCGGTTGACGGAGACTGGTAGGGAGCCCTAAAAGACCCGCTGGCCTCAGCAGCTGGGGGAGTCAAGGGCCTTCTCTCCCCACTAACTTTCTCCTACAAAGGGGCGGGAGGTTGAGGCCTAAACGCCCCAAGCAAAGTAGAAACGAATCCTTACAGGTTCTTGGCTTGTTTGGGGTCAGAGCAGGCAAAGGAGACCCTTTGCACAGCACTGGACACCCGAGATTAACCCTTTCCATACAGGTCTCTACTCAGATTCTGAATTTTATTTCTGGTGAATGACGGGAGGGCAGCTCAGGATTAGCTCATCAGATCATCTCTGTCTTTCTTTGTCAGGTAAAATTTCACTTCAGTACTAGAATTCTAGCAGCTGTTTACTTTTTTAAGTTTTTTTTTTTTTTTTTTTTTTTTTCCTATTGCCTTTCAACCATATGGGGTAGGTAGGAAAGTTTTTGTCACAATTTGGCATCTTGCCAAGATTAGAAAAAAAAAAAGAACTCACTTTCCTACTAAAGTCCTCGCCCCCACTTCTCTTCACACGTGTGGACTAAGATACGCCCACACACTGCCCCTCCCAGAGACCAACTGCTCGACAACCCCAAGTTCCCTCGTGTTCGAGTTTTCCTTTCTAATGATTTCTTCTTTTCCTTCCTCCTTATCTCTCTCCTTCCAGTCTTTTCTCCTGTCTTCACCTTTCCCATCTTTCAACCCTTTATTTTTCCCCTTTCCACCTTTCCTCCCTCCTTCTTTTCCTTCCTTCCTCCCTTTTATCCTTCTTTCTTCCTTTTTCTCCCTCCTTCCTCCTTTCTTTTTCTTCCTTTTTGTAGCACTAGGTATTAAACTTTGGACTTCATGAATGCTAGCAAGTGCTCAGCCTCAGATACTGAAATTCTGAAGCTATTTTCGAAGGTAATTTCCAGAATATCTCTCTCTCTCTCTCTCTCTCTCTCTCTCTCTCTCTCTCTCTCTCATCTTTCCCTTCCCCATGCCCCAGCAGGGCCGCAGACTGTGACCAGAACTCCCCGGGCCTTGCAGTCCAAGCCCTTCTCCACCCTTCTATGTAAACGTAATCGTTTCATTGACCCTCCTTTCTGACAGGTCCCAGATGGCCTCAGTCTCTCTCTTGCAGCACAAATCTCTAGGAGGTGGGTCTGCCCTTAGTCTCCCCCAGCAGTCAGGAGAGCACGTGCTGGGCAGTCAGCTGATACAGCGTTTGTCTGGCTTTCCCGAAAGTCTGGGTTTGATGCCCAGCAATACATTAATGGGGTGAGATGATGTCCTCAAGTATCTGGGAACTCAGGAAGGAGGATCCCAAGGTCAAGGTCCTTCTCGGGTACATAGTAAAATCTTTAGACCAGCATGGGTTACAAGACATACTGCCTCCATTTTTTTTTAAATTTATTTTTTTTTGCCAAAAGAGGCCAATGAAGCCTGAGCTCCTGCACCCCTCATCTCTCCTGCACCCCTCATCTCTCTCTCCTGCACCCCTCATGTCTCTCTCCTGCACCCCTCATCTCTCTCTCTGGCACCCCTCAGCTCTCTCTCCTGCACCCCTCAGCTGTCGTCCCACTTTGTTCTCAGTGCGAGCAGCCCTGTCTCTTCTCAGCGTGAGGGAAGTGGGTTTAACCAGCCCCCTCCCTTCTCTCTGTTGTTGGGGTGGTGTGTGTGGGGGCAGGTGGCATATGCAAATAGAGCTGTATTTCTTGGCCCACCAGAGGCTATGGCTGGGTCTCCTAACCTCTCCACTCCTGGGGCATCTCCCAGGATTTCCACGGAAGCTAATGTAAGAGCGGTAAAATAAGCATGTCTTCCTGATGATGGACTCCCCCTCTCTCAAGCAGGGCCCTACTCTGCTTGTTCCCCCAAAAGACATTGTGTGCACGTGAGGCATGCAGAGGCTGGGAGTCAGCTTTGGGTGTCTTCACTCTCTAACTGTCCATCTGATTGTTTCGAGACTGGGCCTGTCTCTCCCTGAACCCGGAGCAGCTGGGAACCTGTTTCCTGGCCCATCTCTGAGCATGGGTAACTCGTGTGAGCTCCTGCGCCCTGCTCTCATGTGTGCTGGCTCTCCAAAGGCAAGTCTTCACCTTTGTAAGGCCAGCACCCTCCTCACTGAACCGGCTCCCTAGTGTTTACCCTCCCCACCCCCACACAGGGGCTCCTGGAACCCGGAGTAGCTAACGTTTACTTGGCAGAGGACACTCTTGAACTCCCAACTCTCCTGCTGGGATTACATTACAAGGCCTGGAATGGGAACCAAGGGCTCTGTGCCCGACTGTTGAGCACTCTGCTAAGTGAGCTAGACCTGAAGCCCAGGAACTGGTTCTGGAGGTGAAGCAGCCCGAGGGTTAAAACAGAGTTCTGTCAAGAGCCCCTTGTGAATGAAGACGTGGGATTGTAGAGTGGACTGTGCTCTGGAAAGCAGAGTCGATGGCTTTCCTGGAGTGTGTCAGCCTGGAGGGCGTAGTGGATTGTGGGTGAGTAAGAAAAAGACCAGAGCAGAGACCGGAGGTTTACCAGACTGGCATTCCCATGACCCTCTGGAAGTCTGTTAACTAGGTATCCTGAAAGACTGATTTGACGATTGCCCGGAGAACTCCACAGGGTTAGTCTGTAAACCCGAATAGTAGTAATTAAGAGCTCTTATTATAAAGATAAGACGTTTTAATTAAATCTAGATTAAATGAAGGGCAAGGTAAGCTTTGCATGTAATGACTTTATAAATCACGGGGACCGATTTTCAGCCTCACCCCAGCCCTGTTGTGAAAGCTTCAGGATAATCAGAGGATGAGGCTAAGTGAAATCAAGGTTGGTGTTAGGCCCTTTTATGGTTCCAGTTTCCTTGGTTCCCCTTGAGAAACATACACACACACACACACACACACACACACACACACACACGCACACACACACACACGCACACACACGTACACACGCGCGCGCACACACACACACGCACACACGCACACGCACACGTACACACAAACACACACACACGTACACACACACACGCACACACACACGTACACACACGCACACACACACGCACACACACACACGTACACACGTACACACACACACACACACACACGTACACACGCACGTTCACTTATCGTCACAATCTACTCTCTTTAGTGGCTCCTCTTCCTGCTTCAATTTTTTTTTTTTTTGTTTATGAGGCTTTTTTATTATTCCCTTCCTTTCTTTTCTGCATCTTTTCAGCCTTTTTTCCTCCTTCCCTCACCCTGCCTTTCCCGGCCCCTTGGAACATGATCTCATGTGTTCAAGGTTGGCCTCAACATGGCTGTGTGGCCAAGGATAAGCTTGAACTTCTGCTCCTCCCACCCCACTTTCCTCGTGCCGGGATTATAGGCAGGTCCTTTGATGATGCTTGGTGTATAAGACATCGAGAGTGTAACACCAGGGTTTCCTGCGGGATGGGCAAGCATTCTGCTAGCTGAGCCACACCCCTGGGCCTCTCTCCCTTTTTCTTTTTTTTCCCCTACTTCTTTTCTTTTATTCTTTTCTCCTTTCTTTCCTATTTTGAGTGCCCATATATGCACTCAAAGATTTAGATGGATGACATACAGCCTTGAATCTAAGACCCCAACCAGCAACACTATGCTATGCAATAGCCCACAAGTAGGATGCAGGCGTTGGTTGTGAAACCAGCAGCAAGCTTTGAAACATAAAAGAGTAACCTTCAGACTTTCTCTGCCGGCACCACCTTCCTTCACAGTCTCTCCCTGGCTCTCCATTCATAAACTCTAACCGTTGCCGTCCTTCTGATTAGAACATGCAGAACCATGATATAACGAGCATGGACACTGTATGCATAGGATCTAGGAAAGTGAGAGAAGGTCTTTCACACAGGAGGATAAAGATGTGGAGAGGGACAGATTCTGAACTTGGAGAGAAGTGGGCAGGGGGAGACAGAGCCGAGCTTGCCTGGAATGTAGGCTGGATTTCTGTGGAAGGACATTGCAGCCAGAGCTTAGGGGATTTCACAACCAAGGCTAAGAGGTTTGGACACTGTTTTATTAAATAATAGGAAGACCATGAAGAATTTGAGTTGGAGAATCCAGCCAGAGCTGGATTAACCTAGGAGCTGGGGAGGTGACTCAGTGGCAAAGGCTGTGCACTGTTCTTGCTGGGAATCGGAGTCTGGGCCCCAGCACCCGCGTTGGATGTCTAACAACCACTGATAAATCAGCTCTGCAGATGGAGATGTCCAACGCCTCTGGCCTCTTCAGGCACCTGCGCTCATGTGCACATACCCCCCACCCCCTCCCCACTTTAAAATCAGTCTTAAAAGTACATAAATAGATTGTAAGTGTGGTGAGGAGGAAATGGGAAGGCCAAGAGACCAGATAGAATCCTACTGGAGAGGTGATAAACCTGGCTAGTCGGATGGTGGAGAGAGTTAGAAGGAGGCTCCCAAGCAGGAGAGATCTTGGGGAGCAAGAAAGAAGGGGGTCTCTCGGGAGGGTGGACTTGTGGCCGGGGTGTGATGAGTGCAGCTCCAAGGAGAGGCTGCAGGAGGGAAGGCGTGATGTGCAGAGAGATTCTGATGGTGGAGCCTTTGTTGTCTCAAAGCCTGGGTGCTGGTTTCACAAGCAGTGCCGCCTGTGACTTGTGGGTTGTCAGGTAGCAGGAGACATCCTGTTGCTGATGTCATTGAGGTGACTTCAGTGCTTTGCCTGTGTTGAAAGATAATGATCGGGGTGGCAAGAGTGGCAGACCAAAAAAGAAAGAACATTTCTAGGTCCCTCCCAAAGGTCTAACCTGTGTTAAATCTGATTGGCCCTACAGGTAGGTCACCAACTTATGTTAAAGCAAATCAGTATGTGGTTATTGAAGGTCAGCTAGAGCTGGACTAAGGCTATGGAAGGACAGGCAGCCAGGAAGAGGTAACTGTCCTAAGAAACCGAAGGGTTAAAGTCAGCATCTGTGACGTGTAGCAGCTGCGCAGGTGCAGTCATCTGTAGCGCTTGTGGTGAGAGATGAATTCCATAGGAGAACTGAGAGGCAGCCACTCTCCTCAGGCCTGCAGAATCGGGAAAGACCCAGGAACAGAGGAGTAATCCGTTACAAATCAGTTACGGGGGCAGGAGGCCACAGAGATGACATCCCAGCGGACCTGGACCTCGTCAGCACTATGGTTGGCATGTCCTTGAGAACTCGTTAGGATAATTCCAGGGGTTCTCCGCATCCAGTAGGGTTCCACCCAAGTGCAGACCATAACCGGTTTTCGTACTTGTGCCTTCCTAAGTTGAGCCAGAGTCATCAGGAAGGCACAGGGTCACCTTTATCAGAAGGAAAAGGAAGACAGACACCTGCTTCCCAAGCCTGACACCTCGGTTTCAGTCAGGTTCTGAGTGTTGCGGTTTACTGTTGTGTGGTATTTGAGGAGTGACACGCCCAAGTCTGGAGCCGCTCTCCAGGGCCCGCCCCTTACTTAGGGGCTCTTGGCAGTGGATAGCTGCTGGAGGAGGGAGAAGCCTCCTTCTTTGAGGGTGTGGCCACTGGTAGGATTCCCATGCTCCCCTGGATGACCCAATACCATGCACATATGAGCAACACTAGTTGAACTTAGTGGGTTATTAAGAGATGAAGACAATGAAGAAGACGCAGGGAAAAAGACAAAAATGGCATTGGAAGTGAGACGTGCTGGGGGATACAGAGGGAGCTGGGGGTAAGTGGGGAGTCAATACTATTACGCTTCATTTTATGTATGTATAAAATTATCAAAGAATAAAATAAATCATGAAAAAACCCATCTCCCAGTTCCAAATCTTTCTGCAGACTGGACAGATAGTGTGTTGCCACTTTCAAATACACATGGCTGCTGCTCTGGGAAAAGCCCTGTATCTACGTGAAAGTATTGTGAATTCATAGGAGTCTGATTTGCTTGTGTGTGTGGTTAGGAATATTGCATGCTAAAAGACACAACCAGATTGTCCAGTTTACCTGGGGCCTCTCGAAGCCTTGTGGTGGCTAGAAGTGATGTTCATATTTGGCAGGAGAAAGGCAGCCCTGGAGGGAGAGAACCAGCTCTTGTCTAGTGTCCAGAGTTCATTCAGACTCCGACTGCCAGCGAGAGGAGTTCAAAAATAAGGGTGGAATAGGATGGAAAACTATTCCTGGGAATACTAATATCCACTTAGCATGAAGTAGAGGGATGTCAACCAAGTCACCCTAATCAGAAGCTGTGGACCTTCTCAGTCTTCTAAATTATCTCTTATACTGTCAAGAATTTCTTATGGAACTTTCTGGAAGGATGGTTATTAGCTTGGCCTCAGCCTTTGCATGGCAAGGAGGGAAAACAAGGCCAAATCCTTATCTCTGGGCCTCAGCCGTTGACCTCAGTGATTTGACAGGGCTGTCTGGGTGGGGCTATAAACATTTGAATTTTTTTTAAAATGCTGTGATTCTTACGTCAGCCAGAGTTGAGACAGGACATGTTTATATGAGAACAAAAATACTTCATCACAATGCTCTGTTTGTAAAGTGCTCACTAGTGTGTGAGCGGCATCACAGATTGCTGCCCATGGGCCCCAGGCTGATGCCACCCCTTTTCTCATTTCTCACACCTACCCCGGTAGATAGATCCTTATTTAAAAAAAATGAGTGAATTAGGGCTTGGGGAAGTGAAACCTGTGTGGTATTTGAGGAGTGACAGTTGGAACCCCAATGTACAAGCGAAACCAGGGAACAATGGGTGTGTCCCTTCTTTTAGAGGGACAGACGGTTATGACCTTGAACCCACAACTGAGATTTCAAGCTCAAAAATTGGCGCCAACACAAAGATAGGAGAGTGACGCTGCCAGAATCAGGGCAGGGCGGTGCTGTCAGTGGCTTCTGACACACCCCATTTCCCTCTCATCCCTACAGACCCACAAGAGGAGGCATTGCTCAAGTTACTCTAGTTTAGTGCCTCAGTTTCCTCATTTGAAAACTGGAGATGATAATGGTCGCCTGCCTCTTGCCACAAGTCTAGAATTTCCTTTGCTATCTGAGGCTCAGATGCCCTGTTCCGTTCTGGGTTGGAGATGTTGTGTCCTAAAAGGTGATAGATGCTCATGTGCAAGACATGGGAAGAGGAGGAAAAGCAGGACCCTGAAAGCTGATGTTTTCGTTTCTATACTTTCATGCTGTATGTTTGTGTGTGTGTGTGTGTGGATGGACATGCATGTGTGCATGTCCATGTGGGTGTGCATATGTGGGAAGGCGAGAAGACAGTCTCCAGCGTTGTTCCTCAGGAGGGCCATCCTCTTATTTTTGAGACGGGGCCTCTTATTGGCTTTGCGCTCACCTATTAGGCTAGGCTGCCTGGCCAGTGAGCCCAAGGGGTCGGTCTGCTTGTCTCCACCTCCCCAGTGAAAGAGTTATAAGCTTGTCTCACCACGCCTACTTCTTTCATTGTGGGTGCTGGGAAGTCAGGTCTCCATGCTGGCAGAGAGCCTTTCCCTGACGGAGGCGCCCTCAGCCCTCCACTCATTCTTTACGTGAAGGCAATAGAACCAGGGGAGTCGGGCGATTTGTGCTCTCCACTGTACCCCACAGCAGCTGGGCTCCCCATGGGAGTCCCCAGGAGGCAGAAAGACAGCACCTGTCACTTCTCACAGCTGCTCCAGGCCTTGAGCCCTGCGTGCATCCTGAAGCGTGTATCTGGTGAGGAGGGACGAGGGGAATGGCCCCATCACACAGACTTGCTGAGGCTGGACACCAACGTTGGGTGTCTGCAGTCACTCCGTTTTCGTGTGTGTGTGATGCATGTTTGTGTGCTTGTTGTGTATGTGTGTGGTATATGTACATGTGCGAGTTGGCCAGTGGAGGAGATCATGTGTCTTCCTCTCTTTACGCCTCCATACTCTTTCTGAGGCAGGCTCCTCAGGGAACCTGCAGCTCACTGCTGTAGCCAGGAGCCGGTTGTGGGGCGTCTTTGCTGCAGGGCGAGTGTTCTTGCCCACAGGGCCATCTTCCTTGCCGCCACAGTCTCTAAACTTGGAGCTCACGATTTTGGCTAGGCTGGCTGGACAGTGAGCCCCAGGAACCCTCCAGTTCCTGTGCTAGGATTGTAAGTATGTGTTATTAAACCTGAACACATGCATGCATAGAAATGTATAAATATGTATGTATATGTAAGTGCATATACAAATATGGATACACATATAAAATGTATTTTATACATTTACTTATTTATATGTGTATATGTATATTTTTATACACTTAAATTTTTATTTACTTATTTTACTCATATATGTATATGAGGTTTTTTTCCAGACAAGGTTTCTTTGTGTAGCTTTGGCTGTCTTGGAACTCACTCTGTAGACCAGGCTGGCCTCTAACTTTTTGAGATCTGCCTGCCTCTGCCTCTTGAGTGCTGGGATTAAAGGCATGTGCCACCACTTTTAAATATTTATTTATTTACTTTATTTATATATGAATATGAATATTTTCATAACTTAATTATTCATTTACTTATTTTATGTATATATGTATGAATATTTTTATACATTTAAATTTTTATTTGTTTACTTGTATTTTTATATATTTAACTTGTTTATTTACTTTTCTAGATTTAAATTTTGTCTTTTTGTTTATTTGTGTGTGTGTGTGTGTGTGTGTGCGTGTGTGTGCATGCATGCGTGTGCGTGCCTGAATAGAATATTGGAACTGTAGTTGCAGGTGGTTGCGAGCTGTGAGGGCTCACAGCTTGAGGGTACAGTCCATCACGGTGGAGAAGGCTGAGCAGCAGGAGTGTGAGGCAGCTGCTCACATTCCACCCTCAGTCAGGAAGCAGAGAGCAAAGGTTACTGCGCTCAGCTCGCTTTCTTTGCTTTAGTTAGTCTAGGACCCCAGCGCATGGAAGGATCCTACATTCAAGATGGCTTTTCACACCCAAGTTAAACTTTTCCAGAAACACCATTATAGACACACCCAGAGACCTGTCTCCATGGCTCTAATCTCCTGAGGTTAACGATCAAGCGCAGTCACTAGACACCCAGATCCCATTGTTCCTCACACCCCTTCCTCAGGGACAGCACTGGCTCCTCCTTATGGTCAGCTGTAGGTGAATCGTGAATTGCAGAAACAGCTATCGACAATTACAGCTCTTGGAAGTACTTCACTTGTCTTTCTTTCTTTTCCCCTTTGGCAAATGCCACCCGGTGACTGATGATATTGATTTGTAAAGGCAACACATATACAGGAGTCGCAGCGAACATCCTCTCCCAAGAGAGTGGGTTTCCAGGGTCACAGATGCACCACATTAAATGCTCTCCCCGGCTCCGTGGTTGATATGAGTCAGAGGTCCTCTCAGAACCCCTTCCTGAGCTGTTTCAGAGAAATCTGAGATGGATATGATGAGGCTGGCTGTTTACCCACTGCAGCTGACTGCTTTGCATTCTTCCAAGGTGAAACTCAACCTGTGTTTTCAGGTCTGAAAGAGTCAACAGTTTGAAGTCCCTGGGGGGCAGGGACTTGGACACTACAGGCAAGCCTGCAAAAGCAGAAAAAGGCTTCCCAGAACCTGATTTTATGACCAGTGGCTTCTCAGGCTTAGGTTTTTCTCTCTTAGTCCCCTTCCCATCTCTCTCTCCTTCTTTTGTCTATGTCTGTTGTGTGTGTGTGTGTATACATACCAGAGATCAAATTTGGGTGCCTCTAGAACCATACACCTTATTCTCACTGGGGCTAGGCTCTCTGGTCCCTGAGCCCCAGCAGGTGGCTTAGAAGCACACATGGACACATCCAGCATTTTATGTGGGTTCTGGGGATCAGTTTACTGAGTGACCCACCACGCCAGCCTCACTTCTTTTCAAACACCCATCTTCTGGAGCTGTGTGTGTAGTGGCATACACTCATAATCCCATCCTGACTGTGATGCTATTGCCTTCTGAGTAGAGCTCTTGACACGAAGTCTCACCCCCCCCTGCCCCAACTAACCCAATAGAAGCCGAGTGCCGCTTTTCCTTCCAAGTAGACTCCTCCTTGATGGGCTCTTTTCGCTGACCTCTCTCTAGCGCATATTATGGCGGTCATTTCTGGATGACTTTCTGGATTGATGGAACTTGTTCCTGTCTAGACTGTATCTCTCTGACAAGTCCTGGATAGAAGCTTCCTGAAGACACTCACAGCGTCCTTCGGCAAACATCGACTCTACACCAACTGAGTTCCAGGCTCCAGGCAAGGGAACAAAGCAGGCAGACTAGGAGCTGTCTTGGTGGAGCTGGTGGACGTCCAGTCAGGGACACAGGCGCCTCACAGAGCAATCCGAGCCCAACTGAGCCAACTGAGAAGGCTGCCTGAAAGAGGCGAGCCCAAAACCAGGTGAAGATGAGGAAGGGCTAACCAGTTGAGAGAAGTAACGGCAGAGGGAACGCACGTCTTTGTACTGTGTGTGGGGGTGGTGGTAGTGTGTGCTCTTAGGCGTGTGTTTGTGTGTGTGCGAAGGTCTGAGTGCACACGTGTGAGGATCTAGAGGCCAGGCGTTATAGAGGACATTTTCCTCGGTAGCCGTTGACTTTCTTTTGAGACAGGTCTCCCCCCAGCCCTTGAGCTCATGCAGCAGCTCAGGCTGGCTGCACAGTGATGTCAGACCTGGTTTTTCCATGGGTGCTAAGAGTCTCGGGTCCTTCTGTTGTACGGCAGGCCCTGTACCCAGCGAGCCATCTCCATGGCCCGAGAGCTTGCTTTTCATTGCATCGTGCTACAAGCACTTCTCTTGCATCCTGCTTTGCATGGACTTGTCTTGTTTCTATGCTGGATGTGTTCGTGTTTTTGTTGCCTTTAGGAGTGCAACTCGTCATGACTGGAGACCGAGATCAGCTGGCAGAGGGCTTGGATAGCATGCACGAAGCCCCGGATTGGATTCCCGGCACTGCATAGAAGTGGGTGTGGCCATGTGTGCCGGTGATCCCAGAATTCTGGAGGTTGAGGCGGTAGGAGCAGCATATTAGGGCTCATCCTTGGCCAGCCTGGATACAGGAAACATTGACATATGCAATTCTGCCTCAAAACAATGACGATGAGTATAAGTCCTTGGCAACAGAGTCTAGCATAATTCTCCACTTATCCTTGCTTGTATAGTCCAGCAAGTGGTCCTTGGCCAGGAGGGGTAGCAGTCAGCAAAGCCCACTCTTGTCTGTGGTGCGCTCACCCTGTGGGTGCACAGGAATCATTTACGTGCGTGTGTAATCCACCGGAACACAGGTGTGGTGTGGGAGTCACCACAGCCCGGAAGCCAGCTACCTATCTGCTGTGTGATTTTGGGTGAGCCTCGAAACTGACGGCCTTGACTTGCACTTCTGTGGAAAGAAGGTGATTCCACAGTGGTATCTACCGGCCTGCCATTCCTGCCCTGCCCACCCCTTTCCATGCTGCCTCGGAGGGACATCTGGTTGATGCTGAATCTGTGGGGAGATGATGGCAGAGAGTGGTTCGGCTAAGTCAGGAAGCCCAATGTGGAAATGAAACCACAGTCCTCAGGCCTGGTTGCTGGGCTGGCTGGAGGCCAAGGCAAGATGGTCTCTAAGAAATGACCCTCGGTGGGAAGCCCCAGCCCCAGTCCACTTCTCAGTGCCCAGAACCAAGTACACTCAGTCGCTGACCAGGGAGGACCTGTGCCTACCTTGGTTCTGTTCTGGTGGAGTTTTCACCGTGCACATAGACACTGCGGTCTTGTAGCCTAGGTTACAGAAATAGCAACTGGGTATGCAGAGGGCAAGTGATGAGGTAGATAGACAGTGCTGGGTACAGCCTCTTCAGAGCCAAAACACTTCGCTGAGGACATCATGTACTAACTCAAGGGTGGCCCCCCCTTTTTTTCTTTCAAACTTCAAAACAGGAAGAAAGTTGTCTTTAACTATAGGCACCAATAATAACCTCCCACCTTCTAGAAAGATCTATTTGGAAGCCGTCCAAGAAAGCTACCTTCACTAAGAGGATGTAACTTATTCTCTCCCCACCCCTCTTTCTCTCAACTCTGGACTTATGGCTTCTTATACTAGTTTGGAAGGTTGGCATGAGGCCATCTAAAACCACAGTGGAGTGTTAGGTAATAATGTTCTCATTAAAATGCTGTTTTGTGGTTTAATTTTCAACGGTTTCTTTGCAGCTTGAAAACATGAGTGTTATATCTTTGGAGGCAAAGAGAGGGATGACTTTGCTAAACGTGCAAAAGGGCAGGAAAATGGACTTCCCAGAAGATACTTTAGCTGGTTTCAGAGAGGAACCATCCACACTCATGCTAGGGAAGGCACAGTGAGCGTCAGAGTGACACCCTGAGGACCGATGAGATGTGATCACTCCCTGACAAATGCTTCCAAGCATCTGAAAACCCTTCAGACTGAAAGTGTCTCCTGGGATCTGGGCAGTGGCTCACAGAGCAGAATGCTTGCCCTGCAAACATTAGAACCTGAATCTGAGCCCAAGAACTGGCGTAGAAAGCTGTGTGTGGTGGCATATGCTTGTATGTTTGTAATCCCAGTGCTGGGATGTGGAGACAGGTGTGCTCCTGGGCCAGCCAGTCTCTAACCAGTGAGCTCCAGGTCCCTGTAGTGAGAGATCTTATCTCTGAAAACAGGGTGGACAGCTGCTTAGAAATGGCACCTGAGGCTGACCTCTGGCCAGCCCAAGCATGCAAACACAGGAACATACATGAGTATCTGCACTCACGTGTATATACACACACACAGGAAAAAAAAAAGAGACTATCACATGAGCACTGTGGTGCAGCTCAGTGGTCATGTGTGTTCACTGTTCATGATGAGGCATTTGACACCAAGGGCAGAAATTGACACTTAAATGGGCTGAATATTGTTTCCATGGAAACATCGAGCTGAACACTCTTCTGAACTCTTCGGGTCCAGGGCCAATAACAGGTAATTGTACAGTGGAGTAAGCCAGTCACCTCTTCTCATCTTTGTCTTGATAGAAGTCCTACTTGAGGCTGTCTCTTTTTGAGATGGGGCTTCATGTAGCCCAGGCTGGACTTGAACCTCACAAATGCTGGGATTTATAGGCCTGTGCTACCATTCCCTGCTAGGTCTTTCTAGTTTAATCAGCGAAGTCAAGGAGACTGGAACCCAGGCTTGCATTTTCTCTTAAAGAGCGAGGCAAAACACCCAGTTGTTCCTGCTTCCCCAAGGGCCTTTTAAGACCCGAGAGTTGGACTTCGAGGCTTATCTTGATTATGCTCAATTATTTTGTTGCTACTTCAAAACTGTAACTTTGCTGCTGTTATGAATTGTAATGTAACTATGTGATGTGCAGGATATCTGATATGAAACTCCTGAAAGGATCATGTCGCACAGCCTGAAAATCATTGTTGTAGGTGCTTAGCAAAAGCCTGAATAACCTGAGTCCCTCAAAAAAAAAAAAAAAAAAAAGAAAAAGAAAAAGAAAGAGCCAGAAATAACTATGCATATTTCTCTAGTACTTACAAATACAGTAACCCTGCCAATAAGAGAGAGAGAAGCAGTTTAAAGAATCAGAATATACAAAGAGAGAAGTTGGAGGGAGCAGGGATCAAAAGATGGACTTCTCTCTCACTCATTCCTGGAAAAGATCAAATATTCACCTGTTACAATAACAAATCTGATTTGAAATGCTGGTTTCAAACTCATGTGCATAACTGGGGTGCCAGGAGAGGAGTGCAGACACAGGGAGCAACCCTGCTTCCCTACAGCCCCTGCCTCCTCATCCCCAACCCTCTAGACTGAGCAGTTCCCGTCCAGGGTTACAGAACTGGGCCACCTGACCTTGCTTCTTGATTTTGCTGGTCCCTCTGAGCTATTTGTACATTCCCAGCATCTTGGCTCATTTTCTTCCTAGAACCTGGGCTGGAGCTGGCTCAGGTCCTACTCTTTCAGGGTAAACAACTGAAAAGGCCAGAAAGAATGTAGTCCTGGTGTGATGACGTTGGCCTCTAGAGAATGGAACTGAGAAATTTCAGGCCAAAGGTGGACCAAGGTGGCCCGGAGCTGATGCAAACGTTTCAAACCAGCATTTCAAATCAGATTTGTTATTGTAACAGGTGAATATTTGATCTTTTCCAGGAATGAGTGAGAGAGAAGTCCATCTTTTGATCCCTGCTCCCTCCAACTTCTCTCTTTGTATATTCTGATTCTTTAAACTGCTTCTCTCTCTCTTATTGGCAGGGTTACTGTATTTGTAAGTACTAGAGAAATATGCATAGTTATTTCTGGCTCTTTCTTTTTCTTTTTCTTTTTTTTTTTTTCTTTTTTTTTTTTGAGGGACTCAGGTTATTCAGGCTTTTGCTAAGCACCTACAACAATGATTTTCAGGCTGTGCGACATGATCCTTTCAGGAGTTTCATATCAGATATCCTGCACATCACATAGTTACATTACAATTCATAACAGCAGCAAAGTTACAGTTTTGAAGTAGCAACAAAATAATTTTATGATTGGGGTCACCACAGCATGAGGGACCGTATAGAGCCACGGACTTACAACGTCTCATGAACCACAGGCTGGACTAGAACTTTCTGTGTAGCTGAGGGTGTCCTTGAACTTCTGACCTCCTGCTTTGATCTCCTAAGTGCTCAGATTACAGGTGTGTGTCACCATGCTGGTTTATGGGGTGCTGGGATGGACCAAAGCATCTGTCAACTGAGCTGCAGCTCTAGCTTTTCAGCAAGGATTCTTTCCAAACTTTTTTAGTTATGCAAAGAGTTTTTGATTTTATAAAAAGTCCTTGACTTGGTGAACACTACTGAGGCACGTCACAGTTGCAGAGATTTTAGGGGAGGTATTTTATATACTCCAAAGGTGAATGTGGAGTAAACAGATTTGATGATCAGAGCTTCTCAAAATAGTCACCTTAGAGCAGGTAAAATCAGTGTGGTTTTCTTTACGGGGGCTTTCACTTTGACTGTTAACGCCAGATCTGAGGGTTTAGTGAACCCGGAAATGCAAAGTGAAACTTGGGAGTGTGCATGCATACCAAGCCAAATAGACCTCTG